>NC_048290.1:5640350-5996600 GCF_009762535.1 Notolabrus celidotus
TCTTCTTCTTCTTCTTCTTCTTCTTCTTCTTCTTCTTCTTCGTCATCATCTTCCTACCGATGCATTTTGCTCAGCCACACACTGAATACAAAAATGCGTACATGTTGCTGGTTTTTCTATTCTGTGCTACTCATAGACTGTATGAATAATGGACGTAGTATCCGTGACGTCACCCATCTGTTTCTGAAGCACTGTTTTGAGGCCAATCGGCTGCGACAGCCATATTGGAAATGCTGAACTCAACATAACTGCTGTCAAGCGAGTGTGATGTAAAGAGGCGGGCTTTGAGCCTCCTAGCCAACAGCTACAGTGTTCCCGCCTGTCAATCAAGTCAGCTGTGCCTCTCATTGGAAGACTCCTAATCTCAATATCTTTGAAATTATGAAAAAATTAACCCCCCTACAGTGTGTGCCGATTGAGAAATGAGCTATCCAGACTACACTTGTCTTTTGTACCAGGCTGTAAACATGTTTATTTCTGCTGTAAAGATCGGCTTTTTTGAATTGGTGTGTAAGTGGTTTCGGGTACTTCCAGAGCCAGCCTCAAGCTGGCACTTGATGAACTGCAGTTTTTAACACTCCCGCATTGGCTTCAATTCTCGTGGCCGGATGTTGCCGCTTGGTGCTACTGTAGAAACATGCCGATGCAAGATGGCGGCCTCCGTGGATATTTGCGTCTAGGTGTTGGATTTGTATGTGGAACTCCACTCCTAAATTGGCCCAAAAAGAATTGCCTCTATTAGATTTGCATCAACGCTGACGTTCAGCTGGATATAAAGCACCCACCGCAATTACTCTGTGTTTCAAGTCACATAGCCATCTATATCTGTCAGCTGGTTGAATGATTTTGGCCCTGAGACACAGCAATCAGGGATAGCATAGCTGAAGTTAGCAGCAGCTCAGCTCACAGCCTCCAAAGCCCTGCAGTAAAGCTTTCAGGGGAGTTTAATGCAACCGGCAACCTCAGGTCTAAAAATATGAGTCCATTGCGGAAGTGCTAAAAACTGCAGTTCATGGAGGTTCCACTTGAGGCTGGCCACATACACACTCATTCAAAAAAGCCGATCTTTACAGCAGAAATAAACATGTTTACAGCCTGGAACAAAAGACGAGTTTATCTAACGCTGCAATTTTGAAGACATTTGAATTACTAGTCTTCCAATGAGAGGCACAGCTGACTTGATTGACAGACGGGAACACTGTAGCTGTTGGCTAGGAGGCTCAAAGCCCGCCTCTTTACATCACAATCACTCGACAGCAGCAATATGGCTGCCGCCGCCGATTGGCCTCAAAACAGCGCTTCAGAAACAGATTGGTGACGTAATGGAAACTACATCCATATTTTATGCAGTCTTTGGTTTAATGTGAAACTGTTTTAATCAGTGTTTACATATTCGGTTTAATTACAAAGGGAGATAGTCATGGATAAAAGGAAAAGCTCCCAGTAAACACTTTGTGAACTGTAAACACTCAGAGAATAATAACCAAGCCGAGCACCTAGAAAAAGCTAGTGCTAACGTCGCAGCATCTCAGCTCGCCTCAGAGTCTTTCTCTCCCCTCTGAGCTCCAGAACAAAAACAGTTGCAGCTGGTCTCTGTGGCACCAGCTCATGTAAATGAGCGTCTAGACAAAGTGCGGCCTGCAGAGCTGACACCGCTGTGTAGCTTTGAAGTCATGCACTATTCACAGCTCAGAGTGAAGTCACAGCGGATCAGGTGTTGTGCTGATGACACAGTCGCCCTCTCCTCCACTGCTGCATCCTGCCTGATGACTCTGACACTGCTGTTGCAGATATTGTAGCTGCATGCACAATAGATACACAGTTAAGTGTAAGACACAGTTGAATACTGCACTGAAATACTTAATTGTACATTCTAAGTTATTGAATAAATACACCATGCAAGTCCAGTTTGACCAAAATAGATAAAGGTTGAAAGTTTTGCATTTAATTTTTCTGACATTGCAGTAAAATGACTTTTTCATCTGCAGGCTTCTCGTGCATGGAGGAAAATGGAGGTGAACAGAAGAGAGGTGCCTCTTTATGTAAGTGCTTAATGTGTTACTCCAGTCTGCGTGTGTCTGATGTGCTGGTGGTCTCCTAAAAAGGGTTCTGTTTGGATATTGTTTGGGTGTGGTTGGTTTCCCGTATTTAGCCCCAATTCTCTTTCTTCCCATCCGAATTACAGCACTCTTGTCCTTCCCCTCCAGCTGTCCCCTTTTCTTTTCCTCAGTCCCAACTCTCCCTCTGCTCAGTTATTGACTGGTAAGCCTTGTGCTGCAGGTGAAACCCAAGCCAGGAGGGTGTCAGTCCCTTGGGAAGCCAGGCCTTACACAGCCGGCTCACCAAATAAAAGCCCCAAGGCTCCCGAAGTGAACATACTTGCCCAGAATTGGAGAACGTGCCAATTTGTTTCTTTGCTTTCTTACTATAAGGAGGGCACATTTTTCTTTTGGAAGCCTTTAAAGTTCAGGGAGCGCAGGTGTGTTCTGAATTATAATTTCTTTCTGAAATAGTAGAACTCTAACTCTTTCTGCTACTTTCACTTCTTCCATCTGTCTCCCCTTTCCTCCTTCAATCCTCTATATCCGCCGTCTCTCTCTCGCCCCTTATTCTCTCGTGAGTTTTCAAGCCTGGGTGGGCCAGTTGCTGAAACGATGCCAGATTTCTGGTAAGCAGAGTGTCTGCTTGTTTTGCTGTGTCACCAGTTTCAGATTGGGGGAGGGGATGCTTGCTCCCAAAAAAACGTAGCCTCCCCTCGCTCATAGAGGCTGATAGAGGACCAGTCAGAAACCCAGGCATGTGAATCATTACGGGCTCACACACACCTCTCCATTAAGAGGAAGTGGCGTCTCCGCCCTCTCAGGTCACAGCTCAACAGGAGTAACTCTCACTGCTGAATGAGATCCAGATTTCAATGCTGGGCTTTGTGTAGGCGAGCCAAGGCGCACCGCTGTGATATAAAGGCTGTTATTGTAACACCTTTAGTAAAGTGTTATGGTGCACCTCCACACATGCAATGTAGTGCTCGCCAATAGCAGATACTGTTGGGGCCAGATCAATGGATAAATGGTTGCATTGAGTTGCAAGGCAGAAAGTGTGGGACTTTGTGTGTGTTTGAGGAGGTTTTATTGGGCTCCAGTGCTGGACTTGAAGTCAAAGTGATTTTGTTTGTGCAGGTGTGTATGTGTGAGGAAAATATAGCCCCTTTGCAAGAAGACTGTGCACTTATGTTGGTTAGCTTAAAGTAGAGAGAGAGGCAAACTCTGGTGAGAGAGAGAAATATACATGAAACAGATGTGTTTTAAAATTTGAGGCCGTCTTTAACAAAATGACTTCAGGGAAGGTGAAGTCAGAACAACCTTGCCTCAGGCGTTCTTTGAGTAGATGGATCGTTGGATATCAGATAAATGAATGAATGCATTATTATTAAAAGCTTTTACTCATGTTCCTGGTCCCCAAAGATAAACATAGTCCTGAATTCTCCTTACACTTCTTCTTGGGCCACAATATATTCTGTGAAATAAAAAGTAGGGTATAGACAGATAAAAAATGTTGTACATCCATTCATGGTCCCCAGAAGATGCATTTTGCACCTTTTGGTAGTCAGGGAGTCACTCCTTCTTGCATATCAAAAAGGTTCCCATTAAAGTACAATGGCAATTTTCAGGACAGACTGTAAAACCATTCATGGTCCCCTGAAGATGTATGTTGCACATTTTGGGAGTCAGTGTTCGCTCCTTCTGGCATCTGAAAAGGTTCCCAAAAGAGTTCTGGGACAATTTCAGGCCAGATAAAAGGCTATAAAACCATTCATGGTCCCCAGAGGGTGAATGGATATGTGATCAAGCGCCCCCAACAAGCCATCATCAAGGAATGAATGAGTCAGTCTTTAAGCCTGTTGGCTGTTCACCACCATGGTTCAGAATATCTCATCTGCATTTAGACACATTGCCAAAGAGTTTTGTACTCACATTCATTGTCCCCAGAAGATATTCTTAACTGAATTGAAAGTTTTGAGACACTGTTTCTTGTGCTGCAACAGATTTTAAAGAAATACCTTCATTAGCATGACATACATTTGGAATGTCAGATATGAAATGCTGTACATTCATGGTCCTTTGAGGGTGAATGGTCTTTATGATCTTGCAGCCAGTCAAGGAACGTAGAGACATTTATAGTTCCCAGATAATCCACAACACTTCCTCCTTTACCACCTCAAGATAACTAGGGAAGTACTTCAACTGCTCTCATGGAAAAATCTAGTCACATTCAAGGTTCCCAGACAGGGCTCGTCATTATAACCGGCCCACTGGCCCAGATGCATAACTGACAGACTCCGAGCCAGCTGATTGCACGAAAGGGGCCAAATGTGGATACCTTTAATGCCAAGAGAGCCGTTTTGAGGTGGTGGCAGTCTCGGTCAAGAGCCAGACGTTGAGGATTTACAGCCTGGGCATCTGGAGGAGGTTAGAACCAGCAAACTGAGGAGGAGGAGATGGAGGAAGAACTAAATGAATTAGAGTTTTATAAATGAATTACTTTTATATCAAATCGGATCATTTTCTTCATCTCAAGTAAATTCTTGACTGTGACTTTCCAAATCAGAAGTAATGTTCCTGGGCGAGAGGTTAAAAAAGAATCGACATTTATGACTAAGAGCCAGCAGCATGTCGTGGTTTCCAGTTATTCTGAAATCGTTTAATTGTTGGATACAAATTTGTAATTCAAAAATATTTGATCCCCAGAGGATGTATCTTAACTATTTTGGAAATCCTCTTAAGCTCCTTCTCATCCCACAAGCTTTTGAGTGAAATACCACAAACACTTTTTCATTGGAAGATATCTGTTGAATGATAGATTTGAATTTTACAGGCATACATGTTCCCCAGCAGATGAAACGTCTGGAAATCCTACAACACCACCTTTACTGAATAGAACTTATTCTTAGAGCTTATTCATAGATTTCTGCATTATAGAAAAATACACAGTGCTGATAAACACTACCGCAGTAAACATCACCGCCAGAAATAAACATCTTAGCGCTGTTATTGTGAGCATATTAGCATAATACTAGCTTGTTCCCTGAAGCAGCTTTCTCCTTGAGTGCAGTCTCACAGACATGCTAGCATGGCTGTTTGTTGACACATGTTTCTTTATGGCGGCTATTAGCTCAGCATACAACATGTCTTGTTCACGAATGGTTATAGATTAGCTGTATCTTTGCCATATAGCATGTTTGCTTTATGCTAGTAGGTCGAGATAGCGACAGTTATCACAGTGCTCTTTGCTCCGGTGTTTTATGTTGTAAGTTTTTTTTCTGTTGAAGTGCTGTGGTGAAGTGTTTGCTGTACTTTTTAAGAAACACTCACTCTGTCTGCACTTTATTGACTTCAGGTTAGCCTGTAAAGCATTAAGCAAGGGGAAAACTTGAACATATAGATACTTCCTTTCATTGTTTTGCATTTTCAGGTACTTAAATATCAACTTTTAACTCAGTATAAATTAACTTTATTAAAAATTTTGCACAAAATCCAGGTACTTCTCTTTTTTTCTGTTACGTAACAATAAGTCTGTTCTTGGCAGTCCTGCTCCTTGAAAATGAAATGTTTATGGCACCACTCCAGTTTTACTGACAGCCCTTCCTGACATGCAGACTAGTTATTAGTATCTCATTTGCACAGCAGATTAAATCAGAGGTATGTGTCTCAGCTGAGTATGAGAAAAGGCCTACAGCACAGTTCTAGCTACCGTACTTTGGACTTCAATGAGATTCTGCTCCATTGAGTTTCTTCAGATCAGATACCTGATGTATGTGTATCTGTGGAACTGTGTGACTTTGAAGTATTAACGATATTTTCCTTTAGGAGTCCTTTTTGAGCGACTTCAGCTTTTGTAATGCAACCTAATACGGTTTTTGTTTTGCTTTGATTGACATACTATACAGTGAATAATTGTTAATATTTAAAACAAAAAAACCCAGTCCCCGCTGACGTCAGGTCCTCCTCTCACTGAGGGAACTGGCTGTTATTGGAGCTGTTTTTGTTGTTGCAGTGGCAGCGATCATGCTCCCCTGACGTCACCTACGTGTTGCACTCAGGAGATCACAGCAAAGAGCTTTAAAGCTGATGACTGCTGGTTTCCTGGAGACCACAGGCAGCAGATCTGATGTTGTTTTTCCCCCCTAAGTGAACAACAACACAAGGAGACAAGAAAACCCTCCTGCACGTGCATCCTTTAAAACAAGTATTGACTCCGGAGTCATTTCAACTTAATAAGGATGCGTTTTTTTGTATAGAGCGTCTGCCACATTGTGTTGAACATCCTCATGCTTATGTTTCATAATGAGCACATTATCCCCGACCTTCAGATGGAACATATGGAAAGCATGAGCTAAAACCACAAGGTGTTGAATATTTCATTGTCACAGGATCAGGTTGTTTCATGATAAGGCCCCGGAGAAAAGGCCAGAGATCACATCGG
The DNA here is from genome assembly GCF_009762535.1 of Notolabrus celidotus. Classification (NCBI taxonomy): domain Eukaryota; kingdom Metazoa; phylum Chordata; class Actinopteri; order Labriformes; family Labridae; genus Notolabrus; species Notolabrus celidotus. The sequence continues at coordinate 5,646,831 of NC_048290.1, forward strand.
TTTGACGTCTTATCCCCAGCATGCTTTCCTCCTTCCTCTCACCGCCCCCAGGCACAGGAGACACACTTTGGATCAAGCCAATTCTGTTTGTTCAAATTGTACCTGTGTAAAGCAATATTCTCTGAGTCTGGTGCAAGTTGTTTGGACACTTCAGCGGAAAGGAAATCCAAAGTGAGATATTAAGAATAGAATAAAACTAATAAATAAATAAGACAAATGCTTTTGTCTTTCATGGATGTTTTCATCTCAAAGCTGAAGGCCAAATTCAGAAAAAATAATAAAAAAAAGAGAGTGAAATGAAAGCTTCCAAATGTCATTTTGATTTACTAGAATATGACAATAAATAGAGGAGACTTGTGAGAATAAATACCATCTTTGCCCCAAACAGGACATAAAAAAGCTCCTTTTGTGCAAATTGTCATGCTTACTTTAAAAACAAAAAGGTATTCCCTTGAGATTTTTAGAACAATAATGTCTCCAAATGTAGAAAATGTAAAAATAATAAACTCCCTGTGTATAACCTGCTAAGAAAACCCATCAGTGATAACATGAACAACCCTAAGTGTGCACTAAGTAGTCCTCCACTAACTTCATAGTGCACTCAACAAGCTGAGAAACTGCAGTCTGACTCAGACCTCTATTATCAGCCTTTGGACCAGACTCTAATAGCTTAATCTTGAAGTGCCAAGAGTTAAGAGGAAAGTAAATAAGCTGGTACAGACTGATATCAGATTGAAGCCTTGGTTATTATTGTAGACTCTAAGCAAGCCCAGTTATTGATCAGTAAGCCAGGGACAAGACGTTCTTTCCTTACAAGGCTGTGAGGAGAAATCTCTCACGTGTAATTATATCAAGAAAATACACGTATGATAGCATAATGCTGCCTCAATCTGTGTCCTTCTACAGGCAGTTTGTTATCACAAAATACCCATAAGTGTACTTCAATATCAATGTCTTTATGTTTGCATTCAACAAAATTAAGCCTCATATTTCCTTTTTTGACCCTGCTGTAGAAGGCGATATCTTTCATTTGGTTTATCCAATTGGAAACATCCCAACACCTTGGTGGATTGCCATGTTATTGTGAGGGAGTGCTGACTTTAGGGACCATTTTATCAGGAGGTCAAAGATCTCACAGGGGAATGAGAGTGTGTTCTGCTGACTTTGGCAGTCCACTGGAGGCTGACATGGACAGTTTTGATAAAAGTATTGAATATGATAAGATTGTTTGTCATCACATTTGAGAGCGGTGGTGATTTCAAGAACAGGGTGATATATCTTGGAAAGAAATCCAAGTATATTTTCTACTGTACATTCATTCTTATACCAATATAAGATCACCATACATAATCAATGAACGAGGCAATCTCTCATCACTCCCTGCCTCTTACATGTAATGAACCTGCAGCACCTGACACATCCTCTGCAGGTGATCAGAGAGATACATGTTCTTCAGTACATTCCTCCTGTTAAGACACTGATTGATATATGTCTCTCATGTTAAATATAAACCCTCTCATACCACTGTTCCAAAAGTCATGTGCAGCTACTGCAGATGTCATTCTTCACTATCTTAGTTTCAGATCATTGCAGAATGCTACATCATTAACGAGCCTCGTCCACACAGGGTTTCACCTTGTGATCATGAGCATCAAGGGAAATATTTCAAAGTATGAGTTATGTTATGTGGGTGTGTAGTTGCGATGTGCTGCTGATGAAAACAGAAAAGAGAAACAGCAGGAGGAGGGGCAGGACACCCCGCTGTAGGTATATAGAGAGTATAGCTGTAGGTGAAGTGTGTGTGTGTGTGTGTGTGTATGTGTGTGTGTGTGTGTGTGTGTGTGTGTGTGTGTGTGTGTGTGTGTGTGTGTGTGTGTGTGTGTGTTTGTGGTTGGGTATACTGAACCAAACCTAGAGATATATTGTGTTAATTCAGTTTGAATGGTAATGTACTCACGCTTGAAATGAAATACTGTAATATTTTGAGATTTGCTTTTAAATGTTTGGAGATTTGGGCCAGAATTCTCAAAATTAAAAAAGGAAAAAAACATGAAACATTTTAGTTTTACATGCATTCAGACTAGATGTTATCACATTTTCACTTTCTAACATAAAAGGTGAAAAATATGAAACTTTTTCACAGCATTTAAATGTTTTGAGTTGAGATCAGTTACTTGTATTAAGCTTGTTTTACACTAAGATATCTACAGTTTCTAAAGAAAGTGTTGGCTTGTGAAGAAGTGGTTTGTCCAAATCTAAAGTTGAGCTGACAGAGGCCTTAAAAATGAATTTAAACATGACGGATGATCAGCCTCTAAGATCGACAACGAGGATAAATTAAAAACAGCCCCATAAATAACCAGAAGATAAGGATATTGCACAACAGAGGAACTTCAAGAATGCATCTTGAACTTTTAGCTTACCCCGTTTTAAAGTTTAGGGAAGTAATACTGTATGAGTCTTGTGGTTCTCATGATACTGTACTTAGTAACACCAGAATAAAATCTTATACACATTGAAGTCCCTGATGCAATGACAGTCAGGAATGTGAGTGATGGGAGGAGACCCTGTCTACTAAATGAAATCGTTCTGCCTCTTTCACCCTCCATGGCTTCAGTGAATCGTGGACGCTCATGGGAGAGGGTGGGTTTGGGGCGCTGCATGAGTGAACAGAGTTTAGATAAGGTCAAAGAAAAAACAGGGTCAACCTAACAGAAATAATGAATCTCATTATGAAGGTGGATCGTGAAGAAGACGCTCAGCGGGGTGCTGTTCACTCCCATTGTGAGAAAATAACTGGTTTCTTTTTTTTCTGTGCTGTTGAATTTTGCTTCTTTCACCTGAACTTGTTGAGAGCTTGATATGAAAAGAAATGTTATCTGTAAAGACCTTTAATTTAATGCGTCATACTTTTTCCCACTTTTGCTTGGAGTTATGACAATTCGATGAGTCAGCACTTGACATTATCCTTTTGATTGTATTTATAAATTAGGTTTTTCTTCAGTTGCAGTGGGAAAAAGGCCTGCAACCCCCCCCCCAAAAATAATTTGTGTTCAGTCTTTTTTTGTTTATTGACAAGACAGCTGAAGACATGGTGAGGTAGAACCTTTCTAAAACCCCAAATTCAAGTTTAAATAATGTAAATCCTTAGATCTGAGGCACTGAGTCCAGCAAATATTAGACATTTTTGCCTAAAAGATTCATTTATTTAAAAAAATGTGGGCATGGATTTCTAAATTGATCTGATTTCCTTTTCTCCCCTCAGGGTCAGGTGGAGGTCCTTGTGACGTTACAAACCAAGGCTCCTGAAGAGGCAGAGTTTTATGTCGCAGTTCAAGGCTCTGAACTCACACATGTGACTACAGCAAGAAGAGGAGATGATGATCTGACCCTTTCCTTCACAGCTCCAGGTATTGCCTTCATTCAGTCTCTAACATTGCTTGAATATCTCACTCTCTCTTTCATTGTCTCACTACTTCCTGTGTCTCTTACAGGCCATGATCACATGGAAGACGTCTCCGTCACATCTTACTTTTCCGCAGAGGACCAAGTCCGGCCATGTGAGGGGGAAACATCCCTCGAGTACCTCAGGGACGTTGCCCAGGAAGCCGCAGAGTACCTGAGCGCAAACAGGGATCAGCTTGGGCCCCACAGCTCCCTGGAAGTCCTGAAGAGGTTTTCCACATCAGCACAGGCAGCTGACGAGGACTTTTCTGATGGAGGTATAGACTGCAGTGAGAAGGACATGTCATCAATGCAAAGTCCAGGTGATGACGCTGGTCTCAGGCAGCTAGATGAGGAGATCACGCACGCTATGGCCAACATGGATTACCTTCAGCAGTGGAAAAACACGGACAATCAGCCTAAAGAAGGTAAAGAAACAAGGCGTGAGAGTGTAAGCTGAGCTGAAGCGCACAGCAGTGTGCAGATTGTGGTCAATGAATTATTTAAGCTTTAAAATGAAACTAACCAAAGAAAGAAGGAAGGAAGACGGTCCATGTCTGTGTTGATTTATTTCAGTCCCACAGAAGAGTTCAGGATGTTTGAGTATCAATCCTCAAGGCCTCATCCGCTCATGTCCTAGTTTACAATCTGCTTCTTCCTGGATTATTCACAGAGTTTATATATCATCTCTGATGTGAGGAAATATTCTGATGATGAGTAACAAAGTTGAATTATTTGATTTCCACAAGATGTTGTTGAGTTGAGTTGCTCTTCAGGGCTGAGTCAACCAAACTGTCAAACATGAATTCTTAACTTAACTCAAGTGAAATTTATTAGCCTGAGCTTTTATTATTATTGTTTTCCTCAAGGGACTATTTCTTCAGTAAACAGGAACTCGCTCATCAATTGAGGTCTGTGGGTTTGCCCGCTTAGTGAAAAGGGACACAGTTTCTGGGAAGTTGATGTTGATATTTTAAACCCTAGATGTAGAAGAAGTCTTCCATGAATGGGTCAAATATTGTCCCTTTAAAATCTAATCATTAAGTTGAAAGTTAGTTGTGTTTTCATATTTTTTCCATCACATATTAAAACTTGCAAATATCATAGGCCAACAAGTAGTCATGCATTTTTAAAGTTTTATTGTGCTTGTCATTTTTCTCTTCAAATGATACAATTTTTGAAACTGATATAACTCAACTCAACTTTATTTATATAGCACCTTTCATACATGAAAACATGCAGCCCAAAGTGCTTCACAGAATAACAGAGAGACAGAAAACAACAGCAATGGTAAAATTATTTTAAAAAAAAAACATGATTATAAATAAAATACTTAAAAATAAAATTAAATCAATACAGTAAAATAAATAAAATAAGTAATAGTGGAAAGAAAAGTTAAAAATAAGGTAGAGTTAACAAGATCAGATGAATACAAGAAATAAATAGACAAATAAATACAATTAGATAAATATATGTTAAAGCAATGATTAAAATAATAAGGATTAAAATAATAATAAAAATAATGATAATAATAATGCAGTCCAGGGTTAAAATTAAAGTACTCCAAATCAAAAGCTAGATTAAAAAGTTAAGTCTTAAGTTTACTTTTAAAGTTATGCTGTTACGCTACTAAGCTGGCTAAGCTACTTAGTAATGCAACAGGTCTTTTACCACAATAGTAATATAAGCTACCAAGCTAATATTAGCTATGTAGCCAGTTAAACTGTAACTTGCAGTAGTGCTCTGCTCTAAAATATTTCTCTTTTACTCCAATATTCACAAGATATCTCAAACCCTGGCTAAATAAAATCATTAGAAGTTTTGTCATCTGTGTGATCTGACCCTGAAATGAAAAACAATATTTCGCTCCCAGGTTAATATGATTGCTGTGCTGTTTTGGTGTTAAGTAGATTTAAAACCCCAACATGAGATCAGACTGTACAGCCAAACTCTTTCATCACATGATGTCCAGGACCAGCCAGCCAGCCAGGCAGAAGCCTGTGTTCTCCAAAGACGGAGCAATTACTGCCATTATTCCTCTGCAGTCAGATTAGAGTTGTCTTGCAGACCTCTGTGTCTATTAAATCAACTCCAGCAAACCCTCCTTTGCTCTGCCCTCCCACAGTTGTTTCTGGCGTCTGGCTTCAGATTTTTTCTTTCTTTCTGATGCCTCATTATTTAAAGCATTGATGTTTCTCATTATGATTGACCTACAGCATATCACGGTGTTACTTTATATCAGTCATAAATTAAATTTTAGTAGGATTTAAAGATATGTGTGGAATATATGTCAAAATATATACTGAGCCAATACACTTGATGCTTATTATTGCCTTTGCAATTCACTGTTTCCATAAAGGGTTCATGAGCTCCTGTTCTGAAAAACTGCCATCATGTCACCACTTGACTCATGCTTCACAAAGAAACAAACAGAAGAAGGCAAAAACCTACAACAGCTACTGTTAGCATTTACCCACTTCCTATTCAATATAAACTTAAGCTAATAAGTGTCTCACTGCTAAGTATTAGCATCCAGCCATTATCTAGATAACAGTGATATTAACTATGAAGTGGTTGGATGCTAGCATTAACTGATAACTGTACTAATTGGATAGTACCCATGTTGTTTCTTGTAGTAGTTAAGTCTAAATATGGCTTTCTATACCTTTTCTAGTGTGTTGTTTAACACTTCCAAAAGTCGGTTCTTAGATAGCAGTAATGTTAGCCTGAAAGTGGCTAAATGTTAAAGCTGCTGTTGGTAGGAATGGTGTCAAAAATGTTACTTTTTTTCTGCTGGGTTTGGAGAAAAGGTCATTAATGCCCATCTCTGCATTTCCAATGCCTTTGTATCAAGCAGTGTTATTATTCCCCTTGTTCCCGTTATGACGGACCAATCATAGCTAATCTCCAATCCTCTGTCCTGATTGGTTAAGGGGCGGCCCCAACTACGTCTTCCGATTGGTTATGAGTCCAGCACTATCATGACTGCACACGCCTCTGTGACTACCAACTGCTGCTTTAACATGAGCTGTTTTTTGCTAGCCTTTAATGGGATATCAATTATGCTGTTTCACCGTACTATGGCCTAGTGATGCTGCAGATTTTGAACATAATTTTCTCTTGCATCTCTGATCCATGTTGAAGTGTGTGAGTAATAGAAATGAGAAAAATGTCCTATAGTTTTTTAATTTACACTGTAGCACATAAGCACATTACCAGCATTTGAGCATCACACTCTGATCGTGATGTCTGAGAAAAGTGACTGCTGTTTGAATGTGGTAAATTACAGGCTGTTTGATGGGAGCATGATGAGAACAAGGATCCAAGACCTTGTGAGGCCACATTGAGTCGTAATCTATATCTTCTTTCTAAATAGCAGTACTGTATATGTCAGAGACATGCTTAGAAAAAACAAATAACCATGCAAAACACAGGAGGTACAAATGCAAAGTAGCTGTCAGCCTCTGCTCCCTCAGTGCACTATTTACTGGCCTATTTGACAATGACATTCTTGTTTGTTGAACTTTACTTGAAGAGCATGGTCAGCATTCACTCCCCGGTCGGTCGAAACTGGGTCACAATTAGCAGCGCCATTGTGGAGGTGAGGGGGGCATCTCAGTTCATGTCAGGGCTCCGGGAACAAGTTGGAAGGAAAAGAGGAAATATTAAATTCTTCTGCACATTGTTTCTGGGTTGGAAAAGATTGAGCTGTGGCAGCTTTCAGCTCAGGGGCAGCCCAAAAGAGAAAGTACCTCTGATGCTCTCCAAAAACAGTGTTTTATCCTGTGTTTACGAAACAACAATAATTTATATGGAAGCTTTGTGCTGAGCTGTGATCAGCAAAACTGTGCCACCCTTGTGCTGTGTCATATTATCCCAGAAATTTGATGTTAAAACATCACGCAGAGCCACAGTGAATGGGTATTGTGTGTATGCCATTATATCTATTGTTTATACGCCTTCATGCTCCGGTGCACAACCGGGCAACAGGCAGCAACTGTTTGAAGCAGGTGTTGGCGTCCAGTTTTTCTAGGTAGCAATACTATTGATATACTGCAGACCTTGTATAACCCAGAGCCCTGCAGGCTTTCATCTCCACATTTTGCTGTTGTTTTACATTCCTTCCTATGCAACAGCTGTTCTGTACATCTGGACAGAGTATAGAGAGAATGTATAGAGATGAGTTTTTAAGGTTGAAGGAAAGGTTTACCTGGGGATAAGACTATGATATGATATGATTCAATATGATATGATGTGTTGTGATGTGATGCAATGTGATACAATGAGGCAGGATACATTACATCGTCCCCTCTCTGGACTCAAGTGCTGAACTCAATCAGCTGCCTCCTTGGTAGTTATAATTAAGATCAACAATCCACATGTAAACAGAGAAGCATGTGCTAATAAAAACCACAAACATCATGCATTGCACATAACCTGTATTGCACAGTTTAGAATAGTGCAGTTTAGTCATTCAATAAACACATATATGAAACTACATTGTTGGTATCCCTTATATAGATTAGTTCACCATTTTAAAGCTACTGTAAGGAGTTTTTAGCTGGTTACAAAACAGACTGAACTTAGTGTTGATGCCCCTTTATGATCCAGCAAACAAACAAACAAACAAACAAACAAACAAACAAACAAACAAACAAACAAACAGGTCCATCAGTATCAAGGCTTATTATTTCTTTATAGTTACTTGCAAATCTCAAACTGCTGGCACGGGGCCCTATGAAATCCGTCTTATTTTTTTCCAAATTCTCTTTTTTTCCATTTAAATTTTTTAGGATTCTGTCTTTTACCCTTTACACTTATTTTACCACCATATAGTGTGTGCTTTTTGTTTCTGTGAATGCAATTTCCGTTAATGAAATGCAAAAAGTAAGTGCAGGTTGGCCTGGCTAGCATTAGCAGCACAGTGTTTTTCTCTGTTTTTCACATGGCTTTTGGACGACAAGTGGTCATCACATGTATTTTTTACGTTTCCAGTCAACAGTATGTTGGCAGAAATTGCAAAACAGCATGTCACCTGACACATAGAAGTCATTTGGGAACTGTTCAGCTCTGTAATTTTGGAGTAAGAGATTAGTTTCTTATTTTTTTGGGCAGACTTCGCCGCTTTGTCATGTTGTTTATTTCGGGAGGGGGCTGGTGAGTGTTTGTGAGGAGATGCATGGGTGGTGCCACGAATGAGCGGTCCCAGGACACATTTCCTCAGACAAACGTTCCTCATGATGACATCATTTCAGTCACATTATGTCAATTTCCAACAGTTTAACAGTAGATTCCTTTTTTATTGGCCAATTTGGCGATTCCGTGAACGCTGAAATCATAGGGCCCTAGGTTAATCGACTGCACGCTAATGACATAGCCTTTTTTTTTAACACTTTCCATGGCTAAGATTTCTTAATTATAGTTCAATTATTTGTTATAAAACCTGTTCTTACACATGGACAGGATAAAATAAGTAAAAAAAGAAGAGGCAAGCCTTTGTCCACAGGGGGCGCCAAAATCAACAAACAGTAAAAGTTCCTCATGTGTGCTTTAAGGAACTGTGGCAAAGATGAATACTGAATGTACATATATTATAATGTACAATAATTCTGCAATTGATTGGCCCATATTGGCCAGTACCATTGGCTGATTAGTCTTTGGTATGAACTTGCAACATCGCAACATTTTTATACACACAAAGATGATGTTTAAAGGTAATTTTTTAACCTGAAATTCACTAAAAGGAAGGTACTTCCCCGTACAGTTATTTATTTTAAGATGTGTCTGGAAAAGTGACAATAAGATGCATATCATTGCCTCCATAACACTCACTCGTCATTGTTTCTCTCTGTCTTTTTCTAGCTTATGATCTCCAACCCCAAGAAACCCTCCTCCACCTTGCAGTGCGTCTGGGTTTGGTCCACCTCGCCCGATTCTTAAGTCACCAGCCAAGAGGTCAAAGGTTACTGACCTTACCCAATCAGGACGGAGACACGCCCCTCCAGCTGGCTCAGAAGGACGGTCAGCATGACTTGTTCAGGGTGCTGGCAACGTAAGGCTATGATTTAACTGTTCAAATCAAGCCTTCAAATATGTTTTTGATTTAGTTTCTTACACAGACGTGTTTTTTATTAGTTCCAGGAACCTTTTAAAAGGAAATTCTTCTGCTCTATAAGGAATTTAAACACTCTCTGAAATCTGTTTTCAATCCAAAGTGAAGGTCAAGCTATCACTTTCTAATAATATTAACAAGCTGCAAGAAACAACACATGATCTAAGACCATGCTAGTCCCTATTCAGACTTAATCATCAGCTCACTTCTTGATAAAAGGTGAAATGTGCATGAGTCCCAACAAAACACCTAAAGAGTGTTTAATGATTTAGTAGGTCTTCCAGAACATTTTAACCAGGACTTATTGTGTCGTACAAAAAGAGACTGAAAACTTGGATATAAAGCAGACAAAGAGCACATGGTGACGAATTAGGGTTTCTGTCAAGGCTGGCTTATGAAGCAGTCTCCTATCTGTTCTCAATAAATGTCCCATATGTAAAACATGTTTCTAACTTTTGGTGCTTTTGCTCTTCTCTTTGTTCCTGTCAGTCCTCCAGGTCCTGCAGTCGGCCCCGTTCCAGGTGTGTGGCGTGTTTGGTCCGACAGCTCCTGCATGCTAAGGTTCTGTCCCTGGACGAACTCGCTGACCCTGACTACACGACAGATACCCGGCAGCTGCCCTCAGGACGCCATCATGATCCTCAGAGAGAGACAAAGAGATCCCTGCATCCTCAAGCTGGTGAGAGGAAAACCGTCTTCATTTTTTTATCCTATATTATCACATATACAGACGTGGTTCATATTCATCCTCTTGATAAACTGTCCTTGCTGTCAAGATAAGACAGTTTGCACAGGTTTTGTTCAGGCTTGTGCAAACAGTGAGTCCTTGACTCTCACACTCTTTAACTTACAATCAGATTGATAAGAGTTTAGCAAGCAACAGTCAACAACACAGAGCATCTATTGAAGCTTGTAAATCCGAGAGAATGAGGATGTAAAATGAAAAGGACAGACAGGCCAGTATTTACTGATAGTAGATGATAATTACGTCAATTTGACCAGATAATTGAATAATATCAGGACTTTAATCTCTAAGACCCTTTTCATTATGTCATCTTCTCTATAATGTACTGTGTGTCTGTTAAAACAAAGGATGTGTTTTGTTTCAGATCAAGGAGCTGAAAGCTGACAGCAAGGAAGATAAAAAGAGCAAAGAGGAGTTTCTTCTAAATGATAATGGTAAGGTTACTTAGAACATTTCAGTTAAATATATTAACTATGAAGTACGTGTTAAAATTCACAACTTGTTAGAGCTTGACAGATATATTTGTGAACTTATAAGCCAACATGGGCATAAAGCCTGCCACAGATAATTTTGTAGCGGCATGAAATGTGCTGAAAAGCCTTTTTTTAAAGTCACATTTTAGGGGCCTTTATCAGAGGAGAGGACAGTGGATAGCGTAGGAAATGGAGAGAGAGTGGGGGGAAGACATGCGAGAAAGGAGCCACAGACTGGACTCAAACTGGCTGCCCACCTAATGGGCGTGCAATTTAACCATTGGGCTAATATTCCCGCCCTGAAAAGTATTTTTTTACACAAACATACATTCAGAAAACTCTAGTGGGGTTGGTTTAAAGATGGAAGCGCTACTGCTTCATACTTCACTACACTCTCAGCACTGTCTGCAGCCAAGCAGCAACCTCAAGTGTTTAAAAATGAAGCCATTGTAGACGTGCAGAAAACTGCAGTTCCTTGAGTGTCCACTTGAGGGTGGCTCAAAAGGCTGGGGATCCCCATTAAGTCCCATGTTAACATCTCATCTCATGCAACTCAACTTTGTTTACATATATAGCAGCTTTCATACAAAAAAGCACATGGCCCAAAGTGCTTCACAACAAAAGACAAAAATAGGGGATATGGAAAGTAACATTTTAAATAATAAAAAATAAAATTAATTTCATGAAATAATTTAAATAAGAAAAATGTCAGCCTCTGTAAAGTGGCCTCACTCCTATGTAGAAACAAAAGGCTTATTCTAAGTTAAGAACAAACATTTCTATATATTTCTAAGTGATTAAACCCTAATTTAACCATATTTATAAATATCATATTCTATTTTTACCAACTCTGTTCTGCCAAATGCTGCTTATTATTACTACACACTCCACGTTTAAAGCTGTAATTATCTACTGGAAACCAGTTGTAATTGATACTCTGTTTATCTGTGACACTCATACATGAGACATGAATGAGCTCACTGCAGACACGTGCTTTTCTTGTGTTCTCAGCACCACACGGTAGCTCTCACATGGATGTGCTGGCTGTGAAACAGGAGCTGCAAAAACAAAACAAACGTCACAAACAGAGGCATACAAACACACACGTGTACACACATGGGCATTCACATTTTGAACTCAAGTCATCTTTTATTCAAGTTAGAGAGCAGCTTCTCAGTGTTTGTGTTCTTGGTATTGTTTGAATCTTATTGAATATATTTTGAGTTTGGGGCTATTTGAGTTCAGCCGTTTGATTTTTCTTTTTGTCTAGAACTTCAATTTTCCCTATTACTCAGTGACATAAGTAATCTGGGGATCTTGACAAAAGTAATGATTAGTTACAGGCTTGCTTTTGTCATCACAGTCGCCTCTGCCTGCATAAACAGCTCTTATTTGCCGTCTGTCTGAGGCAACGTGACCGTACTGAAAATCTCTGGAAATCGAACCATGCTGATCTACTTGAGCAAACATTTCTAACCTCAGACATCCATCACGTACAACCCAAGGAGACTAAGGAAACACTTCCAACATCCATAAAAGGCACACTCCTCCTTACACATGTGCGTTTGTTCTTCCTCAGAGAGGACAGAGAAAACTTCAGGGTTGGATTGTTTTTTTTTTTCTCTCCTGCGGTGACAAGCTCAGGCTGGCATGCAACCACACACACAGAGAGATCCTCGCCACCACCTCCTTTATTTGTCTCTCTTCATTACGCACAAACATTTGGTAGCTCTCTCTCTTAACCTGTGGCTACTGTTTGCGGTAACCATAGAGATGGCAGACTGCTGTATCGACTCATAAAGGGAAGCAGGAAGTGTACCTCAGTATTGACCTTAACCCTGTCCCGACTTCTGCAGCCGCCCATTAATCCTCTTGAAATAACAACAGCACAGTAGGGAGTATGTGCTCTTCCTCTGGACATGCTGCTTTGCACGAGCACAACATCTCCTTTGCCAGTTTTTCCATTCCTGGATAGTAGAGTCACATCCAGAGGACCTGAATGTCCTTAGGAGGCGGAGGAGGAGACAAGTGTGAGTGTGTCATGCATCAACTTCTGGTTAAATATTTTTATTTTGCACAGGCATAAGCAAGGAGCTCCAAGTAGAAGCACCTGCAGTGGTGGACAACGTGAGTATACATTCAGATCTATAAGTTAGCCTTGGTGTTTTGTGCTGTTAAGGCTTATGGATTTCTCTCTTCGTGTGTATACATTTGCATTTAAAGTAAACAAGTTTAATTAATGTCTTTTTGATGTTGTTGTTGAAGGTTTTTGACCAGCAGCTTGTTCTATCTTTGGATGATGATGAAGAAGAAGACTGCCTGTCATCATCAGGTGGGTTTCCTATTCTTCGAATTCGTTATCATCAATCTATTTATGCACCTCAAGGATTTACTTGCTCAAGAACAATACAAAACAAATTTCCCTGAGTAAAGCACTGCTTTTATTCTAATGGTTTGGCAGTACTGTTAAGGCATCTGGCTTTCATTGCTTGATAGTAGAGTCAGACTCAGAGGACCTGATGTCGTGCCACCAACTCTTCCTGGAAGGAGGAGGAAGAGGGTTTTCACATGTCATGCATCAACTTTTTGGGCATCGTTTTTTATTTTGTTCAGGCATTAGCAAGAAGCTCCATGTGGCTTCGAAAATAAAGGATGGGTATTTCATTAAAGAAACACTGCAACATATTTGTGGCTGTACTGAGCAGCAGGGTGTGGGAACATAGATAATAAGCTGGTTGGATAGGCTTTCTCTTGTGTATGCAGGGCTCTGTTTTGGATCACGTCAGAGGAAATCAATACACTAACTGCTTTTCAAATTCATTGCTGTCTGAGCTGTTTTGTTTGACTGAATGAATGTTATCCTCTTGGTGTCTGTTGGATAGACTGCATGTTGCTGCTGTTCCATTATTCTGTGCCTCCAACACAGCCTGAATATGTTATCTGGTATCAGGGGCGTGTACAGACTTTTTGGACTGGGGCAGCCCAACTGGGGCACCGTCATCGGCAGGGGGTGGCCAGCGAGATGTTGCATTTTAAGACAATTTTTTAAAATGTAATGTCCGTCATTAAATATGACTATTCAAACTGTTTTCTGGGTTAAATATCATGGCTTCTTCAATGCGAGACAAGCTGGAGCTAATGTTGCATTAGCTTGTTGTTAGATCAAGATTCTTTTAGTGTTCTAAGCCAGGGGTTCCCAAAGTGTAGGTCGGGACCCCCTGGGGGGTCGTGAGACACAAATGGGGGGTCGTGAGACACAAATGGGGGGTTGTGAGATGTCTTACAGAATGTTCTTTTAAAAATAGTACATTTTACCCATTATAGTAAAAAATATCGCCAAAAATAGTAGCTTACCTTGGAATAAAACCTTGAAAATAGAAGTTTTCTGCCTTTCTTTGTTGCCAGATGACTCATAAATGTAGTGTTAGTGAACAGTTAATTATCAAAAGCATCAGTAGCAGTAGGTTAATTCATAGCAGCACAGGAAACACAGACACATGCTCATATAGGTAGGCTAGTTTTCTGCAGACCAGCTAAATGAAGCCACATTAAACCACTTTGAGGGACAGTGGGGGTCGTGAGTCTTTGGCACCTTTATTTTGGGGGTCTTGGGCTGAAAAGTGTGGGAACCACTGTTCTAAGTAAGGCTAAAAGCCTAATAAAACAATAGTGTCAGTTGCTAGTGTCAGTTGCTAGTGTCAGCTACATAGCTTAAACTATTCACATGAGGACACACAACATAGTACTGCTAGCTAGGGGTGTAACAATTGCTAAGCTAGCCAAATTTCAGTGTTTTGTGTTTTGCCGTTTCACATTTTAAAGCTGTGATTCTCTGACTGATATCACATGACATTAGCAAAGAACATTCTGAGCTAGCTAAAATTGCGAGGTTAGCCAAAGCTAGCAAATTGCTTGCGAGTGTTTTGCCGTAACATCTTTTAAAGATTAATTTGTTTCCTAATTTAAGTTACTTAATTAATACACAAAAACATGCTGAAAAAAGATGTTTCATATCAAGAATCATCGACTTGGTGGACATAATATTATTTGAAATGTCACAAATCTAGCTGCTATGAATGTTAGCATAGCTTGTATTACAAATTGGATTCCTTCTTTGTAATTAGCTAGGCTGTACATGGCAATATTAGCTATCATATCATGAATTGAGAGATAGCAGTATCCAGCTGTTAAAAATAGAATTATTTGGACATTGTTTTTATAGTCACGGTCTGGGCCAGCAGGTCTGGGTATCAGAGTCGTTATCAGGAAGGAAAAATGGTGTCAGAGCTCTATTCCACCCACAGCGACTCACTCTGAGCGTCCAGGAATCTGCCCTGTCACCGGGACAAAGACAGGAATGGGGTCAGACTGGTCCCACTCAAAAAAACTCTGCCTGAGCTGATAGATGCCTCCCCCCTCTTCTCCTGGCCTGTCACCCTGCTCTGCCATCCCCTCTCCGTCCCCTCCTGTCCCCTCCCCCAGCTCCCCTAGACGGGACAGTGGAGCTCTGTGCTTGAATTGAGAGGAGGGGGAATGTTAACAAGCTCAAATGTCATAGGTTTACAAAAGCTGACATTTTAGGTGAGCCACATGCATTAACCTCCAGTTCTCTTAAACCACACGCGTTTCAATTAAGTTTGTACAAGCTCAGCTTGCACAAACACTTCCTGGCTTGTAAAAAAAACTTTAAAGGGAGGATGCTAAAGTGCTTCAGGTGTTGCTGTGGTTACTGTGAATGCTAATTTCCTGTGTGTTGTGGCAGAATATTGAAGAGTTTGTTGTAAATCCTGGAGAGACTGCTGAATTGAGCCTGTAAACTTGAAACTGTTAACTGCGTGTGTGTTATAGGTTGTCTGTATTGATAAGATTAGTTAAGAGAGGGGCATTCAGCTCTGTGTTTTTCCTTTAAGTAGATGTGTTTTGTTTGTTTTTTCATAATTTCCCTGCGATAACAGTGCCTCAAGGCCTCTGTGCTGAGCTAGGATTGTCCCTGCTGCATGTCTGTCTCTGTCCCTTAAATTTAAACCAGCAGAGACTTTTGTATTGTGTGTAAGCTCCACACACTCACAGATAAAATAAAGAGACAGAAAACACATATGGACTAAACAAGTATAATAGATAGGATATTTGAGGTTTGCCTTGTGTGTTCAAGCGCCATGCTCGTGTCTTCTCTGTGTGAGAGCAGCCGAGAGGAAATGCCTCTGTGATGCCCAGGATTTCCCTTACATTAGCGCAGGCATGGCTGGGCCAGACATCAAAGTGTGTGTGTGTGGAAAGTGCACAGAGAGCTATGAAAATGGCTTTTCATCAGGAGAGGTAATTTTCCACCACTCTTGTAAATATGCAATCATGCCAGCAGCGGTTCTATAACTGTACATGTATTGAAAACATTTACTTTACTCAGGCGCTGAACTGAAGTACATTTTGGAGTTGCTTACATTTTTCTTTAGGCTAGTTTGTCCTTGTAGTTTAGTGAACTTAAAGTGGAATTTTTTCCCCAAGTTGGTGAAATGATATAGCAAACTAGAGACAAACAGTGTTACCAAAAGAGGAAGAGAAAAGCTATGCATTATGGTTGACAGAACTGCAACAATGAGTTTAAATATGTTGTGTGTTTTTCAACTCCATTTGAAAGCTATAGTTACTGAAATAACTTTAAATTTTAAATTATAAATGTTGTTATCTATGATGCATTCTTAAGAGATTCATAACACAACAGTGTAAGATCTAGAATTTGCTAAACCCCAAGCTAACTATAACATTTGAATGTTGCTTGTTTGTCAATTTGCTAATACAAGGATAATGTACATTCATATAACCAAGATGAACCTTTCTTTCATTTCACATCAGTGCATAGTAGTCAGTTTACTAGTGTTGAAGTACTCAAGACCACTTATTTCAGGTCTCGGTCTCGTCTCGGAATCGAAAGCATTTTTACTTGGTCTTGTCTCGGTCTCGGACTTGGTGGACTCCGTATTTTATATCAAGACCAGTCGAGTCCCTGTCATTACTGTGATAAGAGAAAAAACAAAACATAAGGAGTCAAAAGAAAGGCAACAAAGACAAAACCAAACCTTGTTTGTTGCTGTCAATAGTATTCAAAGCAAACTTAAATAAAATAAACAGAAGTTTTTTTATTTTGTTAACTCTCACAATGATTTTTCATTGATATATATGGTCTCGGTCTTGCCCTGCCCCTGCCTTGGTCTTGACTTGGTCTCGATCCCTAAATGTCTTGGTCTGGGTGCACTCTGGTCTCGGACATGTCTTGGTCTCGGTTAATGTGGTCTTGACTACAACACTACAGTTTACCCAGAAAGCAACAAGACAAGGAGTCTTCAATCATGCTATATTAGCATGCTAAAATGCTAGTTATTTAACAGGGATGTTAACAGTGAAGTTAAGCATGTTAGGATGCTAACATTGATAAGTACTTTCAAAAAAGGTCAAGTTTAGGCTGTCAGAAGTCTCTTTTTTATTTCAACTCTTTGGTTAAATGCAAAAATACTTGGTACTTAAACACTTTGACTTGATAATAAAGCTATACGTCCTGTTTCTAGAGCGCAGTGTTAGCTTAGAGGCTGGGGTCAGGAAGTTTCTGAAAGAGGACTTTTTAGTGACAACAATGTGAGTTTAAAAGTTAAAACTTTGCACATATATTTAAATTATTATCTCTATACTTTCCCTGAATAACAACAGGACAGGGAGTATTGAATTATTCTAAAGGAGACTTGATAAAGAGTAAATCAACCATTTATTCTCAGAAAATAGACAAAGCCTGCTGCGGGTGAGGCTGATACATGAAGGTTTGTATGAAAACAAACCTTCAAAGGTCAAACAGGGAGCAGCTATGCAGCGTCTCATCACATCTTCCTTTCTCTCCTCTAAGCCCATGACATTTGTAGTGAACAAATCAATGAATGATGATCATCCTTTACCAGAATGAAGGCTTATCAAGACTTGAAGTCGTTTTGAAAGGAGGTTTTGTTTGTCTTTATGTCGTGTAGCATTAGAGAAATCTGTTGTTTGGTTAAGGTATCAGGTTATGTCACGCTACTCTAAGAGCAGCTCTCTGTTTTTAACCACACATCTGGCTGATATTTGGATGAATAATGGTAAAAGTGGCTTCTCTCCATGTTCTGTGACAGTTAATCATTCAGTGGGATAAAAACAAATTCCTAGAAGACATCTGTAAAAGTCGTAGTTAATCTTAACTTGGAAAAGGGAAAGGAAACAAAGGAGGAATCTGTTTGAGTTATTATAAACTGTTCTGAAGCTAACCTGAGGTTGTACTGTATTTCTGTCACAGTAAATGGACATCCAACGCTGTCCAGTGCAGTCCAGAGCCAGCTCAGTCTGCAGGCTTCAGACCCTCTGCTCTCCATGATCGACAGCAGTGATCAGACCGTCACACAGCAGACGCAGGTCTGTTATAACTTCATTTCAAACCCTTCAAACATCATTTCATTGATTTGTTCTCTTTTTTTTAGATGTATTGCTTTCTTTTTCCCAGGTTGTGGATGAAGACACAAAGTTCAGTGTCAGTGGAGTGACGAGCAACAGCACCGGGACTGATGGTAGTTTATGGGACATAGTGGATTCAGAAGATCTACATCCTGCACCTGACACCCCTCCACCGCTTTCAGAGGACTTCCACCCTCCATCTTCACCTTACTCCCTCGCCCTCTCCCCTGCGGACCACGCCCTTGCTAGGCTTAACCGTCCCACCTTCTCTGAAACAACCAATCAGAGAGAAAGTCCTCCCATGGACACCTGTGACCTTAGGTACTTCAAAAAAATCACAGTATTTCAAGCCTGTGTTCTATTTCTAGATATTTTGGTCCAGGTCTAGACCGTACTCTATGTTATATTAATTAAGAGCAGACCTAGATTGTACTGTTTTAATATTATTTACAAAGACCCAACATCAAGACAAAATAAGATTCAAACTAATCCAATTATAATCCACCATGAGCAGAGCACTTTGCAGCATTTATCAAGTTTCAGTGGCAAGACAAACTTCCTTTAACAGGCAGAAACCTCCAGCAGGACCAGACACACATGCAACTATGTTGGGATTTGGAAGTGGGATAGAGAAAGATGCAGTAGGAGAGATGGATAGAGACAGAGAACAACAACAGTAAAGTGCCAAACTGCCTGTTGAATTAATCACACTCACACGTCAGGTGTATCTTGAGGTGCCAGAGGACACTGAGACAGGTAGACTGCGGGAGCTCAGGATCAAACACTTAGCCACAGCGGCTACAATTGAGTCAGATATAGCGTCATGATCAAGTACAACATATGTCATGTGAACAATAAGGATTTTAATAGTTTTTCAATACAAATACAAAAGCGATGAAGAAATTATTTCCACTAATATTCAATCAATCAATCTTTATTTAGACGTTGAAGACTCTCTCCAAACAGAGCAGGTTTAGACTGTACTCTTTGCTCTATTATTAACAAAGACCCAACATCAAGACAGGATAAGATCCAGTCCCATCTTACAGACAGGACTCAGTCTGATCTCATCTTAATCCACCATGAGCAGAGCACTTTGCAGCATTTAGCAAGTTACAGCGGCAAGGACAAACTTCCTTTAACAGGCAGAAACCTTGAGCAGAACCAGACCCTGGTTGTAGATTCAAATGCTGTTCCCATTTAGCTTTCTCCACAGTAATATGTAACAAAACAGATGCAACATTGTAGATACTCCAGGATTACCCATTACTCCTCTCTATTTCCCTAATAAGAGAGTAGTGAGTTTTTGTGTGTTTCTGTCTTTTAACTAATCATTTGTTTCATCTACTTCCAGTCTCGTGGCTCTGGAGCTGGACAGCGAAGAGGACAGCCCCGAGCCAAAGTCTCCCCTTTCGCCGCTCTCGTCAGATGTTGAAAAAAGCGAAGACAAAAAGGAAACCTGTCATCCCTCCCCTGACCTCACTTGCACTCGCACTCAATCTGCCTCCTCAGCATGTGAAACCCCCTCAAAAGTAGGAGTACAATCTCAGGCTCTCACACTTTTTGTCAAGTACTTTCACTTCTCCTTCCATCATGAGAACTGTCGCTGGAGCCTTTTTTTGTGTGTTCTTGATTTCTTCTTGTTCTTTCTCAGGATATTGGTGACCTGGGGATTCGACTGCGTTCATATTCCTACTCTTCCCCAAAGATCAGTTTGCGTCCTGCTCGCTTCACCCGGGAAAACCACACTACAGATATAAGCCCTGGTCAGTATCACTGGGACATTTTAACTCCTCATGGAGTTAGAAATGTAGTCTAACAGAAAACTAATGCTTCCATTGACTAACTCTGCTTGGTGTGTCACTAATGGGGAAGTCTCACAAGTTCATTTATACTTTCTGTTCATTTAAGTACAGTATAGTACTTTAGGTAGCTGCAGTGCTAATATGAACTTCAGCCAATTACCTATACATTTTTTGGCTTCAAGTGCTAGCTGCTGTCTTAAAAACAAAATTGTAAACATTGAAAAGTTGTCTTACTAAAAGTGAGATGAGAAAATAAAGCCACTTTTTTTGTCTGTCTGCTCACTGTAAAGCCAAATCTAAAAGACAGTTAGCTAAGCTTAGAATAAAGACTAAAGCAGGAGGGAGACAGCCTAACTGGCCCTCTCCAAAAGTTATCAAATTCAACCTATGCAACCCCTACGAATGCTCATTAATTTACCCCTCATATTTTTCTTAGATAAGGTGTGATAAGAAAAATTTTTGGTCTTATGGGGACTTATATCCACACTTTTAATTTGGCGGGTAGCAGTCACTTCCTGGGGCTAAGGCTGGCTAGGAGGTCTGAGGAAAAACACCCCCCCAAAAAACATGACAAATCCAAAATGTTAAACAATTTTCTTCAAATACAGACAGATTTTAGATTTGTTTTTTAATGTAGATAGATGCATCGATCAAATCAGAGCAAATACAGTACTGAAGAAATAAACACACAGGAAATAACTCCCACTTGAAGAAAGAAATGCAGTAAACAATTCAAAATATTGTACACAAATCAAGTAAATGTTAAATATAAAACAAGAAGCATATCTTTAATTCTCACAGTGTGTCTATGTCGCTGCTTTAGTCAGTGATTTTAGTTTGTAGTCCATGTGTGAGCACCCCTCTGTCCACTGTGCCCCGTAGATGCCGTTCTCCACAGTGTCAGCCACAGCAGATCTCTCCTTCAGGCCCTCTCTCTGTCTAAATCTCTGTCTCTGCTCCACCCTGGTAGTAAGTACTGGACACCTGCAGCCGCCGCTCTGCGCTCAGGCCCAGCACGGCCCTGCACGCCGCTTTCAGTGTCAGTGTCTGTATCTGTGTTGGTGAGGGAGATGGGATTTAACAGAGGAATCATGACACTGTGATCAGTTTTGTGTGTTTGCATGCATGTCTGTGTGTGTGGCTTCCTGGCTTTATTGTGACCTGAATGTTACTGGGAGTGGAAGGAGAAATCACAATGCATTGATGTCAATTTGCTGCCTGTTTTTCTCTAAAGGGGTCTGTTTTTTTTTTATTTGCCTGTGTTGAAGCTTTTATATATTATTGTGTCTCGTTTAAGTACAATAAACATCACCTTTATGAATCTGCAGGCTCTTCTATACAGAGCTTGATCAAATGGTGAATGCTGCTCTGGCATTGAAATGCACCCTGGCAAACTTTTCAACATGTTGTATTATAAGAAATGGGATGGGATATTTAATTTTCACTGTGAAAAAAAACAAAGTTAACAGTTAAACATTCCTGCTTTGTCTGCCTTTATAATTTAATGTGATTTGTGCTTCTGGCTGACTTTTTCTTAATGTAGATCATCTTTTGATTTTTGAGCATTTTTCATGCTTCTTTAAATTTTCCTGCCAGATGCAAAAGATTTAGAAGTCTCTTCTTAACATCTCCTCATTGTTTGTGTTCACAGAGCAAAGAACCACCATGGTGTCAGAGCAGTCTCATGAAAAAAGGTATTTATGCTCCATATTTTAAATTAGTATTAATCCTTCAGGTGTCTTTTCTTGTCTGTAGATTTGAAGTTTTTCTCTGTCATACATTAATTTAGGCTTTTGTTCTCAGATTAAATTAGTGGTCGACCGGAATCGTTATTTCCTTGGTTGGCTGGTGGCAAATTGTATTTTGCATTTGATAAAATACAATGAGTATAAATGACAATAGCCTTTGTTTCAGGAGCAACATTAGTTGGTTAGTAGGTTTGTGTTTTCACACTGAGGACTCAGTGAAATGTGCTGCTGTCTTTTGTTCCTGTGAAGCAGAGCTGGTTCCATGTTTGGTGTTTTTAATGGAGGGAGTGATGAACAAATATCACTACAACCCTGACTTACTATCAGTCCTGCTTTTGTAATACAATATCAAAATGCACACATGCAAATTACAGGTTATGATTTGGGAGATTAACCCAGAACTGAAGGAGAAAAAGCTTCAGTTCTGCTTCAACTCTTGCTTTCAACATGCTTTCTTTTTCTGTTTCCACTCAGCCACATCAGCTGATGCAGGATCCTTTAGGTTTCTTCTGCCAATTCATGTAAAACTGCATCAATATAATGGGCACAATTCAGTAGCTCCCCCTAGTGGAAGATGTGAGGCATACATAGGGATTAAAGTCATCACAGCACAACTTCTCAGTCTGTCTCACTATATTGTGGAAAACAAAATAAAGAACCATTCAGGTTAGCATCTTTCTCATTGACCGTTGTGGCGCCTCATCAGTACTGAAAGTGGTTGTGTGTGTCCGTGTGTGTGTGCGTGCGTTATTCTTTTCAGGGACATTAGGTTCCGTAAGCGAGCTCAGTCAGCCGATGATGATGATGAGGGCGGCATGGAGCTGGCAGAGTCGCTCCAACATCTCACCCTGTCAGAGTTTCTCAAAGAGTATGTGGAGGGTCAGAGTCCTGCTCTGGCATCCAGAACCGCCCACTTATAACAAACTAACTCTAACAAAAGCACATCCGCAACAAAAAACCTAGCCTTATGTCTCCTTTAAATCTTATCTACATCTCTCTTTCCCCTACCTTTCATTGTCTTTTCCTAACCTTCTTTCTCTACATGTTCCCCCTCTTCTTTTTTCCCCTCTCTCCTCATCATGTCTCCTCCATCCTCTCTTGTTCTTGCCTAATCTTCTCATGTGTAATCTCCCTCCTTGGCGTCTCCCTTACCACTCCCTTCTCCCCCTTATTCCTTCTCCTCCTCTCCTTGCCCTGTTCCCTACCCTTTCCTTGTCTTTTTTCCCCTTTGCTTCACTTCCTTTCTCTTTTTTTCTCCTTCATTTCCTCTCTTTTACTTCCACCTTCCTGTCCTTTCCTCTCCACTCCTAGAAGCACACCAGAATGTATGCCTGTTTTAACAATACGCACATGTCTGTCCTTGTTGTTCTGCATGTATTACCCTCTAATATAACTACTGTTGTTTCTGTCACAGTGCAGAGGTGCAGAGAATGAGTGCACATGTCTGTCTAACAAATCCAGTTGCTTTCCTTTGCAGCTGTTTAACTAAATCTCCACACAGTGCAATGATTAATGAAAAATCTTCTTCTCACTGAGCTGTTTATTTGTTTTGGAGGAAGTTACAGTTTGAACTAACCATAACTGAAGTCCTGAATCACCTTTATGCTTCTGTACTGTAAAAAAAATTATGTGGAATGTCTTCCTGCACCCGTCATACATGTTTGTTTTCCTGTAGAAAAGTCGGGATGGCATGACTCAAAAAACTAACACGTCTGCAACCCAACAGTTTAATGTCAAAGTAACAAGAAGGGACAAAAGGCTCTAACACTATTGTTTCTATCCTGCAGAATTGAAGAGGAGGAGTTGGATAAGTACACCATCCCGACTAAGGTGGAGTCTGAGAAGTACAAAGTGATTCGCACGTTCAGTTTTCTCAAGAGCAGGATGTCCAGCACACGCAACAAGACCAAGGTAAACACTCCAGTCCACACCTCTGCTGTTAAAGTGAAAGCCCTGAGAGGAAAACACAAGAAACGACTGAACAAACATGGCAAACAATTAGAGAAGCAGTCAACAAAAGAAGGTTTCTGTAAAAGGTCAAAGGTTTTGACTCAGGTTTGGAATCTGTGAGTGTGGCTTTCTGCTCTCTGGGAGACCAAAACCAGGAAACATTTCTGGGAAAAGCTCAAGGCCAGAGTGACAGACCAAACATGGTGTCCAGCCTCTTTCCTTTTAATGATTAATCCCCCCATAGTTGAGTCAGCACGGACACTGGAAGCCCTGCCCGACCTGCATCTGTTGTTTATGCTGCGCTCCACTTCCTCGTCTGTGGACTTTCTTACGGTTTAGATAAAGGCGGGGATTCCTGCCTCATATATCCGCTTACAGTCAGGAGCACTGCAGATAGGCGACACTGACTCTGATCAATGGGAATTTGAATTAAGGCCTGCTCTGCTCCCACTTTGTAGCGGTTTTATTCTCAGTCTGCATGGCCTCGTTGTTCACTCCTATGTCTCTGTCCTGGTTTTCCAAGGGGAAGGGGAAGGACAGAGAGGCAAAGGACAGACAGCCGAATGGACATCGGTTCAGCACAGGAGCCTGTTTAGGCCCCACCGTGTGCTTGGTGTGTGACAAACCAGCATCAGGAAAGGACATGCTGCATTGCTCCAGTAAGTGAGACGTGTGATTTCAGGATTTCCTTTTTCAAAGAATCCCCCTCACCTAACCGTTCACATATACCTCTCCTCCAGGTTGCACTGCTATTGTTCATAAAAGCTGTAAGGACTCTCTCCCCCCGTGTTTGAAGGTGAGTTTCATCTTTCACTGCTGGAATAAAAAAAAGGTTTGAAGTGCTCATCTCCGCTCGAGCCTGTCCTTGTGTCTATTGTTTATACACTAAAACCAGCCTCTCTCATTTGTATTACTTAGAAACTTCAGGACAAGTATGCGGTTACCATGGTGAAGAACAGGACAGCATCTCTCCCACAGAGTGAGTTTTAAACACAAGGGTCGCCAACAATGTTGTTGTCTAGCTCTCTTTGCTGTTTGGTTTCTTGTTTGTAACGTTTGAAAGTGGCTAAGGGCCAAATGACCGTTAACCAGAGCCTGTGCAGGGAAAACAATGCAAGGACTCTATTAGATGAAGGGATATTTTATTTTCCTCTTTCTATTCTCAAAAAGTTTCATCTGTGAGCGACTAAGATGCCCCAAAATATCACATATCTTTGTACTTTAGATCAGGTCTGCTGAGTCAGTGAGCTCTTTTAAATCTCTTAGAGTTCTTTTAGGGGAATTTTATGTCTTTTAAATTCTGTTTTATTTCTTTACCTTGACTTGTGATTTTATGAACTGCCTGTTTCATTTTGCTGCCCATGTAAAGCACTTTGTAACTTCTATTTTTAAAAGTACTCTACAAATAGAAATCATTATTATTATTACTTCATCAATTATTCAAATTATCACCTCTTCTAATTTGTGTTGAGAAAGGATGTGGCTAAATATGCCATACGGTGTCCACAACTTTTAGACAGACAGCCCCACCAGTACATTTCACATAGGTGTACAAAATTTGGTAGTAACATGCATCACTTCACAACCTACAAAAAAGCCTCTTGGAGCCATACCTTTAATCCAACAGGAGGTCAACCGTTGTGAGTTTATTATGCAATTTTGGCATTCTATTGCCTTTTGAATGAGTCATACGTGAACTCCTTCCAACTTCTTCATCCAGCCAACATCATATTTGATCTTCTTCTAGATTTAGTGGTAAAAAGTTGTTAAAAATGTGAGTTTTGGCTGAGCAAATTTGGATGTTTCGCTATAAAACTAGAAGTTGTTTTAACTTTTATATACCGTGTTCAGTCTACCCTAGATTTGACAGGTTTGACAGTAGTTCAATCCTGCACACATCTACATACCAATATTCACTTGTGGTCATTGTGCTGACTAAGGCTCGATGCATATTAGTTTTTTTTGCACTGATATTGATATCAATTATGAGAAGTACATGAGACAGATGACCTATATTTGGGAAAAAAATTTAATATTAGGGCGCTGGTGGCCTAGCGGTCTAAGCGCCCCACATACAGAGGCTACAGTCCTTGTTGCAGGGGTCGCCGGCTCGATTCCCGGCTGGTCGACCATCTCCTGCATGTCTTCCCGCACTCTCTACTCCCTACATTGCCTGTCTCTCTTCAGCTGTCCTATACAATAAAAGGCAAAAAGGCCAACATTATATCTTAAATTTAGTTTTTTTTATATATTTCTGTCATGATTCAGAATGTGGACTTGTCATTAAAAAGCTAATTCACTAATATTTACTATAGATGAAGACATATAATACCAATAATACCAATCAAGTTGAGTTTTCATCTCTGAGAACTGTACATCTTTTCCAGTACATGTATGTATTAACGAGTCATACAAGTGCTCTGATTTTTACTTGAGTAAAAGTACCAGTAGTTGTTGGCGGGACTTCAGGTGAGACAGGGTGATGAGTGAAAACAGACCTAGTAGTGCACTTTTAAATCAATACATTTAATTGGCAATAATTAAAATGTATTGCTGATATAGATAATCGTCCAAATGCCGAATATAACACCCCCATTATCAGCAAGGGTGACAATTGGTTGCTGACTATTAGAAGGAGGGAGTCAGGACCCACCTGACCCTTAACCATATTTTTTATGCATAATCACATTTGAAAAATTCTCTGCAAAAAAATACTGAATTGCAATTTCAAAAAGTATGACAGCTTAAAAACAACAACAGCACGCCTCCTTTTCCAAGGAAGCAGAAATGATTCAGCAATGTGCAAAGTCCACATCCTTTATGTGTTGACTGTCCACTTTTTATTGAGGTGAAGCCGAGGGTGAGATATGACTGGTCATAATTTCTTGCCTCTGTTTGAGTAGTTGTGATGCTTTGTGTTGATTTATGTTCAGCCTCATGTTTACCTGGAACTCCTGTCACTGAATTAGCCATGCTTTGCTAGCAGAGTCATCGCTTCCATTTAGCCTTGCTGTGCCGACCCTGCCATAACTCTAGTTTGGGAACCTGTGGTCTAGGTGACTAAATAGTTTGCTTTAAGTGGAATAACATGATGTGGTTTAAACTTTATAACAAGTAATATAAAGTTTATTGAGTGTTAGAGAAAGCAGAAAGTGACACTGCACTTTTTAAAGCACTTTCCTCAACAGTGAAAAAATCAAAGCTCACTCAGGTTTGGTGTCGTGTGAAAGCACACCATGATTTGCAAAAAACATGTGAGGACCTAATCAGTGTGCTTGTAGCTTTATGACCATTTCTGTCCCCACAGATTTCACAGTGAGAGACAGTCCTCCCCAGCCTGTGATCCCTGTCTCAGCCTCTGTACCTGTCATGACCCCAAAGGAGAGGAAGGACACTTCAACCCAGCCAAGCACTTTCTCTGGGAGTTTCCCCAACAGCGACAGGTCATAAAGTCCTCAAACTTTATTCACTGCACATTAAAATATGTGAATGCTGGTCAGTGTTTGGGTTTAATAACACTTTCCTTCTCTGTGCACAGCCGGCTAAGTGAGAGCCCAGACACAGAGTCCGACATCTCGAGGGTGATCAGTCGATCAGAGGAGCTTCTGCCCACTCCAGCGTCCTCCACGTCCACTGACTCATCCATAGGAGAAGGTATCAGATGAATTAATATCAGTTTTAACAGTTTGAAAAGTACTTATAGTGAAGGATGTTGGTCTCTGTTTTTTAAATTGAATTTCCATCCTGAAGAAAAGGTCACTGAGTTTACGAGGCTCAGAAAATTGTTCAGTAATGGAAAGCGAAGAAAAGAAAAGAGGGACGAATGCCAAAGAGCTGCTGAGCATGCATCACAGTCCTTCTAGGTCCGGTCAGATATACAACAGGAAATAACAAAGGTAGAAGAACAGAGCGGCTGCACTGAAAGAAGATTACTATTTTAAATAGACTTTAGAACTCAATAAAACAGACTGTCACTTGTAGCAGAGTGGAGTCTCAATCCTGCTGAGCAGTGTTATGAACACTTTGATCCCTCTGATCATCAAATGCAAGTAAGGCTTACTAATGTGTACAATGATTGGAAGAGCATCTGTGGTGTTTTAAGCTTTATAGTGATGACATTTTCTCAGTCAAACTAAATTGGCAAACAATTTGGAGAAATTATGTTTCCTACTTCCTACTTCGTTCATGCATTTGTAGAGGGTTACAAAATGAAAGTGTTTAATTTAGCGTATTGTGGTCAGTAATAAAGGAGATAATTTACAGTAATGGCAGAAATACAGCCCAAAAGAGCATCTTTGGAAAGCCATACAAGGTGCAGCTCACAGTGTCTGCAGAGAAGTCGTCAGAAACCTCACTAAATCTGTTTACCAGTGACCTCTGACCCTCACTGAAAGAAAAGGAGGCTATATCGGACATTTGGGAAACACTTTAAATGTGAAATGTTTCAAAGACTTTAGCAGTTTTATTTTGTATACAAATCTAAAGAAAACTGTTGTTTTTGTTGAAGTTTGAATACATTTGTAGTAAATATTATTATTTTCAATCAATAAAACATTAAAAATGGTGCCTAGTTTTTAATTTTCACAAGTTCTATGCTCTTATCACCAACTTGTGTAATAATTTGGCACACTCATTTTTGCAGATTCTGCATTTATTTAAAAATACAGCCGAAAAGGATAATTTTAACCACACAGTTGAAGAAATATATTCCCTATCTGACTTCCTAACAAATTTAAAAACGACTGTTTACATAGTTTTTAAAATATTCACAGAAATGCAACTTGTATAATAATTTGGAACACGGTGTAGAAATACAGTGCACAGCTTAATTCTGCTTAATTGTTTGTAAGTCTTCTTGTGTAGTGTCCTGGACTTGTGCAAACTGTCTTGTGACATCCTATAATTGTAAATGTTGTTGTTTTTTGTATGCACCTGCCTTAGGACTACAAATGACAGTTGGCTAAATCTGACATATTTACATTTTATATTGAGGCGTATCGTTGAAATTTTGATTAGAATAGAATAGAATAGAATAGAATAGAATGTACTTTATTAATCCCTGAAGGGAAATTCAGGATTACTGTGTGTTGTCCTAATCAAATAAATCAAATAAAAAATTAAAAAATCCCCAAAATAAGGAGTAAAGTAGAATTGAATAAGGAGCTGTATTACTAAGGAATTTGACTAGATTCACGTCTTAAAACTCAATTTTTACTCCCTGGCTTTTAATACAGCATGAGAGTTTATGTTGGTCTCTGTTTGTCTTTTAATGTACTGTATTTTAAATTTTACTATTATTTATTTCTACTGTTTGTATTTGTTGTGCAGCACTTTGGGAACCTTGTTGTTTTTAAAATGTGCTATATAAATAAAATGGATTGGATTGGATTGGATAGATTCAATGAAGTAAAAAGAGAGAGAAAAAGTAGAAAAAAATACATTAAAATAAAGTAATTCAGAATAAAAAAAAAAAAAAAAAAATGTAAAAAAAGTGTATTAGGTGGTTTACAAAGAATATTAAAATGTCACATAGCCTGTGGGATGGAAGATTGTTTTCTAATGCATTTTTTTCATCCCAAAACAGGGACCAAAAAGTGATTTTCTCATCTCCTTAAATAACTCACAAAAAGGCAAACACAATCGTTAATTTTTTCCAAATGTGCATCATGAGAGAAGCTTTTATTACCAGTGCTGGGACTAATTTAGACTAATCTCTTCGTATCATCAGTTCCAGAGAAAGATTTAGATGGGTGAAAGTTATGACTCAAACGTCTGTTCTCTTTTATCTGCAGACTGTGTTGATGCATATATCCATAGCGACATGTCAGCTGATGCCGCGGATTATGAGGCCGAGTCGTGGAGTCTGACAGTGGAGCACAAGTTCTGCAAGAGGCACGACAAACGAGCTGTCAAGAGGCAGGATGTAATCTATGGTGAGCAGATGTCAGAGTTGAGAAAGAAAACCTCTGGGATGTGTCATTTTCCCCCTGCGACTGTATTTCATGTTTAAAGCTGCTGTCGTTGTCATAAATTGCAGTGATTGAGTAACATATGGAGCTCTCTGGGATGATTCAAGTCATGTTTTTTATGTGACACATTAAATGTTGACATTCTGACACAGAGCTGATGCAGACCGAGCTCCACCACCTGCAGACTCTCCACATCATGGCCGAGGTTTTCAGGCGAGGTATGAAGGAGGAGGTTCAGCTGGATACAGAAGCGGTGGAGCGGGTCTTCCCCTGTCTGGACCAGCTGCTTCTCTTTCATCACGCCCTTTTTGCCGCCATGAAGGAGCTGCGACACAGCTCGGCCCAGCCTCAGGGAGACAGGAACTACCTCATAGAGAGCATAGGAGACGTCCTGCTCCAACAGGTCAGCTGGTCCTTGAAGACTACCATCTCATAGATTAAACGTGGGTTAAGTTAAGAGGGTGCAAATCTCTGATTGTGTATTTGTTTCTGCAGTTTTCAGATGAGAACAGTGAGAAAATGAAGCAGGTGTATGGAGATTTCTGCAGTCGTCACAATGAGGCGGTCAGCTTTTTCAAAGAGCTCCAGCAGCACAACAAGAGATTTCAAATCTTTATTAAGGTACCTTAAATATGCATTTAAACATAGGCTTCTTTTTATTATCATTTTGGACTCATAATGACTAACAGGTCCAGAAAGTTCAATGATTGCCCCAGAAATTGTTTCAGCCAACAGCCAAGAATCAGGCTATAATGGCTGCAACATGACCTCTGCAGACAGACAGACCAAATCCAAGTACATCCTGTAAACGTGCATGTTTTAAATAGGCATAGATTGTTATGATATCTGTACGTCACCATAACAGAAAGGACTGCTTCAGAAACAGACCGTCATCCAAAGTTAAAGCCCTTCTTTTCACCCACAGACAGTTAAAGTGATCACTTCAATGCTACAAAACTCCATATATGAAAAGAACAGGCTTCACTTTAAACACAGGAGTTGCTGGTCTAGCTTTGCCTCAGTGGGTTGTGGTATTTGTTATCAATTCTACCAAACTCCAATTACAGGAAAAGAGGTGTTAACTTTAAACATGGAAGTTGGTAGTCTACCTTGACCTCAACCCTTTGGTTCATTTGTGTTAGTGTTTGTGTTTGAGGCTACCAACTCCAATTACAACAACAGAGCTTTTATTATAAACATGGGGAGTTGTTGGTTGACCTTTTCCTCAACCTGTTGGTTAATACTTGTTTGTATTTGTAATCAAAGCTATAAAGCTACAATTACAAAAAACGTATTTTTTCTTGACACATGGGAGTTGCTTATCTACCATTTCCCCAACCATGTGGAGTTTGGTAGAATTTATTACAAGTAATTGCACAAATAAACCAAGTACAACAAAAAAGCATTTTATTTCAAACATGAGAGTTGGTAGTCTACCTTTGCCTTAACCAGTTGGTTAGTTTGTGTCATTGTTTGTGTTCGAGGCTACCAAACTCCAGTTACAACAACAGAGCTTTTATTGTAAACATGGGAGTTGTTGGTCTACCTTTTCCTCAACCTGTTGGTTAATACTTGTTTGTATTTGTAATCAAAGCTATAAAGCTCCAATTACAAAAAACATATGTTTTTACTTCAAACATGGGAGTTACTGATCCACCTTTGGCTCAACCATTTGGTCCATTTATGTTAGTACTTTTAATCAACCATATAAAGCTTCAATTTCAAAAAGAAGACATTTACTTCAAACATGGGAGTTACTGATCTACCTTTGCCTTAACCAGGTGGAGTTTGGTAGCACTTATACAAGTAATTACACAAATGAACCAAGTACAACAAAATGCATTATACTCCAAACATGGGAGTTGGTAGTCTGCCATTGCCTCGACTGGTTACAGCTATACATTCACACCAAATCATCAAGACAGTAGTAGGTAAGCAACTCCTTTTCAGACATGTGACTTTTTTGGTCACAGAAATCTTGGAAAACATGGGATGTTTGTGTTTGAGAAGAAGTCCTATCATTTACAACAAGGTCTGTTTCATAAGCTGTCCTTTTTAATAATGTTGTCACATTACATATGACAGTCAAAGCCTGTAAGAGGAAGATACGTGAACTCTTAATGGATGCACTTTGATTTGGAACAGTTGCCTAAAGGGTCAAATTAATGTTGTTGCAGCAGGTTTCACCACTGCCAGCTTATGTTTTGTTCTACTGAAATTTAAAACGTGTTAACCTGTTAGTCATTGAGAGTCCAAGGTATGTTGAAAATGTGTTTTGTACAATGGGGCCTTAACTGTTTGTGTTTCTTTTTCAAGCAACAAGGCTTCAACTCTTTGGTCAAACGGAGGGAGATCCCAGAATGCATCCTGCTGGTAACCCAAAGGATCACAAAGTACCCAGTGTTGCTGGAGAGGATCCTTCAGTATACTCAAGGTCTGTCCTCTACCACCCTCTGCTGGCCACATGATCCACCTCAACATTTCAGCTGTGAAAATACAGAAGTAAAAACAATCCTTCTTCTTGATCCCTTCAGAGGAAACAGAAGAGCACGCAGACATCTCCAAAGCACTGGCTCAGATCAGAGAAATCATAGCCGCAGTGGACCTGAGCGTGAGCGAGTACGAGCGGCACCAGAGGTTACAGGGAGTGTGGAGCCGCATGGAGAATCGCAGCGCCGCCAAGCTGAAGAACGGCCACACCTTCCGCAAGCAGGACATGATGAGGCCGGGACAGACGCTGAAGCACCAGGGCCTGCTACTGTGGAAGACCGCCACAGGTCGACTAAAAGGTGTTACACATTGCTTTTTGACTAGTAAATGCATGCTGTTGTGCAGTTTCATGATGTAAATACTCAATCAAGCTTCCTTTGCCTCATTTCCTTAGATGTCCTGGCGCTGCTGCTCACAGATGCTCTCATCTTCCTGCAAGAGAAAGACCAGAAGTTCACCTTTGCTGCTGTGGTACGCTCACATTCATCCATCTTTGTTATAACCTTGCACCACATTACCTGCTCTGTTCCATTTCATTTTGGGTTTTATCACACTTCATGTAATATATATGTCCCCCATTTCTTTTAATGCACCTCAGGATCAGAAGCCTCCGGTCATCGCTCTGCAGAAGTTAATCGTGCGAGAAGTGGCGAACGAAGAGAGAGGCATGTTTTTGATCAGCGCGTCAGCCGCAGGGCCCGAAATGTACGAGGTCCACACGTCATCCAAAGAGGAGAGGAACACCTGGATGAGGCTCATTAGAGAGGCCGTGGAGAGGTGTGTTAACATCCCTGTTTTATATGTTTTTATGTGTCACCTAAGGGAGAACCAAGTATTCAAATTGTACCTATTTAAGAACAAACTGACCTTCAGTTTCTCCACTCAGCTGTCCTGAGGAAGAAGAGGAATACACAAGCGAGTCTGAAGAGGAGAAGAGAGCCGCTGAAGCCCGGATTCTAAAGATCCATAAGTTCCAAGGTAATAAGAAACCTCTAAATAATAACAGTGTATTTCAAACCCTTATATGTTCAGAATTCTTAATCATGGACCCCTGTGACCTCGTGTATCAGAGAGTCTGCTGAGTCAGGACCAGCGGATCTGCTCCAGCCTGGAGGAGAAGCTGCAGATCTACGCCGAGCTCTCTGCTCTGAGTGGGAGGACGGATGCCTCGCTGGTCGAGCCGCGTCTGCTCGTCCAGCCGCAGTTGGAGGAGCCGCCCCAGGCTGCTGTGTTACTGGCTGCAGCTTTAAAAGAGGGTGAGCATGTACTGTGCACTGAGGTTACAAGCAGACACATGTAGTACAGTTTTCTGACTCTTTACTGAACAAGTATGGGGAAAAGAAAATATATGAAGCCCTGAGTTTTGTGCAAAATTTGATGCAGAGAAATTAGATAAGTACATTTTCACCCACCAGAAAGAGTCATCTTCTTAAATCCTCTGTGTATGATATTACATCCACAGAATCCTCAACCATGATCCAAGATAAAATACCTCAAATTACAGTTTAAGTTGTATTTTTTCCTCACTTTTCTTCAATTTGAGCAGCTACAGACTAATCACTCATTGTTTTGTATGTCTAATATCCAGTGTTGAAGTAATCAAGTCCAGAACTCAGACTCAAGTCGAGCACTGATGACTCAGAGGATGCAGAGTAGGACTTCTTATTGATAAAGACTGAATATATTATTAGTGCATTATACAAAACCACATAAAAACAATAAAAGAGTTTATAGGGCTGGCACATGTCTTCCCCTGTCTGTGTGGTCACATGCCGTTTTATTCAGCTACAGTTCTAGGATGCCTTAAGAGGTGCAACGAATCATGTGGTTCGTTTTCAAATATTTTACAGCAAATGTAAGAAAGATGGTGCAGCATGCTAAAGAGGAGAAGTTTGGCCAAACTTCAGCAGACATCTGTTCAGAGGGCACTGAAAAAAAGAGTCCCACACAGTCAGTCCAGATTCATAGAGTCAATATTTCAAAGCAGGTCTTTTTATGATGATATTAAAAATGAGAACTCGGGGCACTGTTGGCCTAGCAGCTTAAGAGAATGTAGTAGTTCTCGTCGCAGCAGTTGTGGGTTTGACTCCCACCCTCAGACATTTGCTGCATGCCACACTCTGCCCCCCACATTTACTTTCTCTGTTGAGCTGTCCTATTAATAAAAGGCAAAAAAAAAATGCCCCAAAATATTAAAAAAACAGAACAAAAACAATGAGGACTAGATTTTCTTTTTAAAATTCACTTAAACAAATACTGATGAATTTCTAAAAGATGTTGTTATGTTTCATTAATCTTATTAATTTTTAGTCCCACTTGTTTTTGACAATTTTGTTTTTGTTTCTTTTATTTTGTAGTTTAATCCTACTCATCATTTATTTGCACAGATTTTATGTTTTTCTTATTTTTGTTTTGTTGTGTGGACTCCAGGAAGACTAGCAACCACACTGTGGAAGCTAATGGGGATCCCATTAAAGAATAAAGGACTCAACTCAGACTCAGATAATAGGGACTCGACTCAGATGCTTCTCTGGAGACTTGAACTCAACTCAGACTTGACCACTGAAGACTCAAGACTTCACTATGACTAGATTGGTGACTTGACTTCAACACTTATTTTCACTGCCTGTGTAAAACTCACTTTAAACAGCCTCTGTGATTTAAATGTGCTTTATGAATAAAGACCTTTTCTTGCTCTCATTACAATAATCAAGCGTGTTAAAGTTTAGTGTTGTAATCCATGAGTGGGTCATTTCAAGCAGTTTTCAATTTGCTGAAGAAAGTCAGCCTCTGCTTTGTGGCAGCTTTCTTTTATGAAGTTTTTAAGGCAACAAAACTTGTAAGCAAGTTGTCCAAATGTGTCTGATTGTTTATTTACAGTCTTTTACAAAACTGAACAAAGAAGGGATAAGCATAGAGAAAAGGAAGAAGACTTGTCATGTTTGTTGCATCACTTTCCTCGTTCAGCATTCATTTAGTTCCTCCTGAGAATCTCTCTGCAGGGCTGCCTTTGTTCAGATAACAGAATATACTGTATTGATTATGTTACAGTCCCTTTTTTTCTCACTCATTGATTTGTCTTCACACTTGTGTTCTTTTTCTCTCCCAGCTGAGAACCTGAAAGCCGCTCTGACGTCCAAAGCCTCGTCTCCATCAAGGCCAGACTCCGACGCAGACTTCCTGTTCCCTTCTTGCTCTGATGCACCTCAGCAGCTGCAGCTCAGCTCCGACTCTGAGACCTCACCTGAAAACCCTGAGACCAGTGAGGGGAGTTTGTCTGAGCCGGTCTGCCTTCAGTCTGCGGCTCCTCTGCAGAATCAAACAGACCCACACATCCATTCTCAGGTACGGACATTTAGCTTATAAAAACTATTGGTTCACCACCTGATTTAAAGAGTGCGACTCTAATAGGTGTTAAATATTGATGCAGGTATAAGATGAGATGTTTTCTCATTACTGGAGATGTGATGCTGCAGGTCCAGTAGTATTGCAGAGGTATAATGGCTCATTATTGCCTCTAACAGGCTGCATCTGAACGTCACCGCTTTTCCATTTCTCCACAGATGTGTGGCTCAAGATTGCCAACAGTTGTTTCAATAATTCAGCACAGTCTATTAGAATTACATTTCAGTCTTAATGCAATGAATCATTGATAAGCTCATAATAAAAGGAGGAAGTCCATTTAGGTCTCAAAGGTATTGCAACATTAAAAATGGATATGGAGACTTGTTCCAATTACTGAGCCACAGTTGTGCCACCGTCTGCAGCTTTTTCTGACCTGGGAGGTAAATGAGTCGGATGAGAGAGGATCATTTCATTGTTGACTCTGCTGTGATAATTCAAACCTAAAACAGTGCTGTAGGACAGCATGTGGCCTCAAGGGGGCGCACAAGTCGCATGGAACCAATTTGAAATTTGTCCTTTGCTTCAGTTTTTCATGAGTGGAAATGATTTTGACTCTCCTGTGAGTGAGTTGTTAAATATTTAGCAGAATAACTGAGAGATTAACATTCATTAAAACCACATTAGGATTCTTAATCTGGGCGTTTTGTGTGATTCTGTCTGTTTTTACAGGTCGCTCAAAGTGTCCAGAGCTTGACGCAGTTACTCTACAGTCTGCAGGTGAGTGAATCACACAATCTGAGCTCGGTTTAATCACAATCCTTCGTTCTGTTGCAGTATCCGATCAGCAGAGGTGGCACCAAGAAGTAGAAATGGAAAAATACAGGATCTGAAATGAAGCTGTTTCATTTATTTACCCAGAACATTTCTACAGAATGTCCCTGTGCAAAGCTAGCTTTATATCACCTCATATTCTTAGTCTCCTCATAGTGTTAATGCTTTTGTAACATCAATCAATCAATCTTTATTTATAGCACCAAATCACAACTAATGTTATCCTATGACTCTTTACAAACGAAGCAGGTCTAGACCGTACTCTATGTTCTATTACTAACAAAGACCCAACATCAAGACAGGATGAGATCCAGTCCCATCTTACAGACAGGACTCAGTCTGATCTCATCTTAATCCACCATGAGTAGAGCACTTTGCAGCATTTAGCTAGTTACAGTGACAAGGACAAACTTCCTTTAGCAGGCAGAAACCTCCAGCAGGACCAGACTCATGTTAGACACACATCTGCTGAGACCGTGTTGGAGAGAGGGATAGAGGGAGATGAAGAGAGAGAGAGATGATAGAGGTGAGGCGGATAGTAGTAGTTGTAGCAGCTGGAGTCTGGCACGTCCACACCAGCAGGACGTCTGCGGCAGAGATTCAGAGGAACGTACGAGACAAGGGAGCTCATGGACTTCAGAAGGGTCTATGGTTAGTAACTTTAATGGGACAGGAAAAGTTTAAGTAAGTGACAGACAGAGAGAGGAGAGAGAGGGACTCCCAGTGTGTCAGTTTCCCCAGCAGTCTGAGCCTATAGCAGCATAACTAAGAGCTGGTCCATCATAAACACCAAGACTAAGCATAGAAGTATAAAATAAGTTTAGAGATCATGAAAATAAAACTCCTATGATATCACATTGAATAAAAAGGACATTGTAACAAAATTGTAAACATTAATGTTAATTGAATTGTGCAAATAAGTTTGATGGGGAATTTCTTGCTGGACTGAATCTGCCTCATAGGCCCTTGCAGGTTTGGCTTGTTTGCTTTCATTCATGTTATGTTTTGCATTAAATGCATGGATGCATGCACCAAATAGGGAGGATTTCTATGTGTTATTGTTCCACCATTCAGGTAAAACTCTTATTCTTGGGAAGGTTGTACGCAGTAATGCAAATAGAAATGTTAGAAGTAGAAAGTACAGATATTTGTGTTCAGGTATATGTGTGGATAAAAGTAAGAGTTGTCAGAAAAACATACTCAAGTAGAGTACAGATACCTGAAAAATAAACTCCTGTGTTCTCACTGAGAACATGAAGATGTAATGTTAGTGTCAGCTCTCTGTTTAGCTGTAGTGCGAGTGTGCAACACATTACAGCCTTCATCCTGACTGAGTCGAACAGCGCTCACAGCCGTTTGAAGTCAAAGGTAGCGAGAATCCTACTGATCTTTTCCACTGCTTTTGTTTCACTATTCCCTCACACACACACACTGTCACACAAACACACACACACACACAAGCTGCTCTTTGGTATAAAATGTTAATTTGTGCACAGGGAACATGTGTGTGTATTTGCATATGGGCATGCATGCACACACACTCTGTGCTGTGTGTGCGTGTGTGTGTGTGTTTTTCAATCAGAATGATATTTTCATATTCAAAGTTTTTGCATCCTATCTTGCAACTGGAGCTGAAAGCCGCAGTTTCACCAGTAGTGATGGGATCATTTGACCTTCTGAAGAGTTGTTGTTGCCTTGAACCATAGAAGAAAATATTAGGTCACCCTGTAAAGCCTGATCAAAAGTCCAGTCCTGTTTTGCCTACCAAATGATCTTCCCTGATGCTCTGTTGCGCTGATGCACAGGTGGGTTTAATGGTTGTAATCACTTTGCATATTATTAACCCATCATTTTGTTTTTCCCTGTCTGTGCCAGGCTGCAGTGACCCTCCAGGACAGCTGCTACGAGGTCCAGAGGCTCCTCCTCCAAGAGTCCGGCCGCCCGTCTCCCCGTGCCCCGCGACAGCACCTCCCCAGCATCCGTGTCAACTCCCTCCAGGAGCAGGAGAAGCAGCGGAACCTGGAGAAGCGGAAAGAGGAGGTGGCGTCTGCACGGCGGCTCCAGGAGCAACTGCGCCAGGAGAAGGAGCGCTGGGAGAGGGAGTGCCAGGCCAGGGAGTGCCAGCAGGGGGAGCAGGAGAGCAAGCTGGAGGAGCGGGAGAAGCAGTGCCACCTGGAGGCGGAGAAGCTGAGGCGGGAGAGGGAGGAGTTGGAGGAGCATCAAGAGGAGTACCAGCAGAGTTTGGAGCGGCTCAGGGAGGGTCAGAGGAGCGTGGAGAGGGACCGAGAGAAGCTGGAGAGTCAGGAGAAGCTGCTGCAGACCTGGAGGCATGGCAGGCAGAGGAGTCTGCCCACTGTGATCCCTCACATGGTCATCCCTCTAGACGGGACACAGGTAAAGTTTAATCTGTGTATGGATCATGACCTAGCCTCTGGGCCCAGCTGTTCTAAAGTTATCTGACAGAGTTTTATATGTGGTTTCTGGGGAAACTTTTGACTTATGATTAGGATAGCCCTGATCTAACACAAATGGGGGATGTTGACCCCAGTGAAAAGGAGGATTTAGGGATTCAAATGTTATAAAAATTTCAAATTAGCTAAAATATTTTGATGTCGATCCCATGCAATATGTGCAGTATACGTTAATGCATATATTGCACCTGATTTGATTGACTTTTACAGTGTTACAGCAGATAAAACACACAGTACCACCTACAAGGCCGTGCAGTACTGATGATTGAAAACTGTGATACAAAAAAATGTTGAAACCCTGATCCAAGCAAAAGGGGGGATAGAAAGTGGATTTCAGAAACCAACTACAATAAATACTTATAAATATACAGCATTCATTCCAAGTAGGAGTTTCCTCCTGGGTTTAGTTTAGTTTAGTTTAGTTTAGAAAACTTAAATGTCCTCCATGAGGCAATTTGTGGTATAGCACAGCTTTAAAAAACACAACAACTTGAAAGGTACATCAGACACACAACAAAATGATCCAAACAACCCATAGTAGCTGTTTCACAGTAGTCGTCATTGCTAGCCCAATTTAAACAACGATCACAGTTTAACTACAATAAATAAGATAACATTGCTGTACTTATAGACAACCTTAGATCACTTGTGCATCTAAGGTTGAGCCGCTCAGGTATATTTTCAGCCGCCCAAATATGGCGCTGATCATTTTTACGTTGTTCTATTTTAATCCGTGTAACACCGCCGCCACCTGTGATCAATGATTCAGACCATCTCTGGTCACACTCGGGCCCCTCAAGTATGATAACCTGCAGGGCCTGACACATGCTCTGCAGAGATCAGAGAGAAGTCTTACAGTACGTCATGATGATGCACTGATTAAAATGCGTCATCTCATGTTAAATATGAACCTTCTCATGCCACTGTTTTTAAAGTAATGTCATTCTGGACTCTTAGTTTTGATAGACCTGGCATTAGCAAGTCTCATCCACACCGTGATCAGCTGTTGTGATCTGAAATTAAACAAGTAGAGCAATACATTTGAGTAAGTTGAGCATGTGAGATGTGTTTTTGGCCCTTCAAATGAAAACACGTCTAGTGATCCCATGTCTGCTCCTCTGGCTCCTGTTCTGCAGATTCCTTGTACCCTCCACTGTTCTGCGTTGCCCCCGACTTGAGCTCTTGACCCTGACACCAGATATGCAGTGTTTATGGAGTATTTCCCAGCCGAAGACATTAATGAGACGCTTTTTCCCAGGCAGCTATCATCCTGAGTTACGTTGGTTCACTCATTTACTCAGGGGCTGCTCAATCCCCTCTTGATATACGACCTGCGATAATGAGAGCAATTTCAGCATCATTTGTCTTAGTGCTCCAGCAGCCCCGCTCACCAATAAACATCTTAATGATTGATGATAATTAAACCGTTGCAAATAAAAGCTCCGACAAAATAATTAAAACCAGAGGCTCGCGGCCTGAGAAACCAATCAATTGCGTCCGAGTGGACTTAAATTATCGACACTTTGTTTGAAAAGCACTACAGTGAAATGTCCCCCGCAGCTGGGAGGCATGAGGGATAAAGGGTGTACTGTTCTCCGTGCCCTTTAAGGCTCATTGTACCTCACATGCACAGGAAGCTAATGCAGCAGCACATGCATTTCTCTGGCGACGGCTTTGTGCTGCTCGGTTCAGCAGGTGTGACTGTTCAGACGACGCACACACTCCAACGGACAGACAAATGAGTAGACTCGTGTTACAATATTCCCTCACTCCCTCATTAATTTACACACCATCGTGGGCTCCTGCAGGCTGGTTGTGATGAGACTGTGTTTGTTTGTTTTTTTTCTTTTTCGCAGGCTTTATTTATTTCCATTCATCTATTTTAGTCAGTGTGTGGAGGCTGCATTAACAGCAGCAGTCTGACAAAGGCACGCAGCAGCAATGGAGGTCCTAATGTTCCCCTGCTAATGTTTTAGCCAGAGGCGGCAGTTCGCGGGGTCAGGGAGAGATCGGATGACGCACACTCGCTCACGCTCATTCAAACGCACACACACTGGCTCTCAGGTTGTTTCTAATTAGCCGTGCTGCCTGCACTCAGCAGAGAAAAGGCCACGGTGGTGCGAAGATGGTACATCAGGGTGTGAGGAGAGGACAGGAGGAGGGGCTGGGGCTGCAAACCTTTCACCGTATATTAAAAGGTCAATTCACCCAAAGGACCTAACATTATTTAACACTTACCTTCAAGTTAAATGTGCATACTATGGGTGTAACAGTACAAAAAATGTTGGTTCAGTTTGGCTCGAACTTGGTTTTGATTTATTAAAAACACAACAGATTATTTTCACATTATTTAAGAACTTAAAGACTTTTATACTTTATCTAAAGTGCAGCATCCACAGTTTCTGCTCTTGTAAGCCTGGGCAGATTCCTTTTTTGTACATTTTTTCAAATGTAAATTAATAAAATGATTAGTATAAGAAAATGAAATTAAAATGAATAATGCAGAGTCCGAGTTTTACCCCTGTCAAGCGCCCAATGCAAGCAGATTTTCCATCTGGTAATTACATTTCTGAGGGCTAATCGCCACATAGCGGGCAAATATTTGTACCATAATTCTCATGTAATTAAAAATCAATACGCTGAGTTTTTACTGCGATCTGGTGTAGCTGCAGCTTCTCTCTCCTGCTCCTCTGTATGTGTGTGTGTGTGTGAGCTCATCCCTGCGGAGCTCCAATAAGCAGACAACAAAAATATGCACTCACACACAAACAGAGGAACGCCATGCTCCACTGTGTACTACACTGGATGTCAACTACCCCGCTGAATCTGGGTTTCTGGGATCAATACTGTATGACAGGGCTGCTTACTAAAGGGCCATTTTAGTTTTGTTATCTACGGCCAAGCAAGAGACATGATATGTATTTTTTTCCCCAAGAGATGATGTGATGTACACTCAATAATGAGTTCACTCTCTGCTCATGTCACTGTAATGGACACACACCAATGATCACAGGTGAAAAGGAATTAAAGATCAGTAAGCCTATATCTTGAGGTGATTTGTTGGGAAAGTCACTGCACTGAAACCTGTAGTCTACAGGACAGGGTACACATGCTGTGTGTGGTGCGCTGGTCCATGTGGGGATCTTTGATTGGTATGATCTTTAGTTCTACATAGTCTATTTTGATTTTGAATACATCTGCACCGAACAGAAAGTGCAAGACAGTTTCACCTCTACAGTATATCAGGTTCCAGGTTTTCAAATTGTATAAACATCAGGAATTTGAAACTGTCACAATCTATCTGTTTCTCAATTTATAATCAACTGTAAAGAGAACTAAGAGGAAGATATTTGCTTATCAATGGAAAGTAGTGAAATGATAACTTGTTGTATTTCCTACATTTTATCTTTCTTCCACACTCTTGTATTAGTTCTGTTGCTGAATTTGACTTCATCTCTTTCCTCAGGACTCGAGTCAGTCCAGAGACCACGCAGGCAACGGCTCCGTGTTCGTGAACGAGGCCGCCTTCGCCAGCACCAGCGTCAACAACCGCCACATCAACCACAAAAGAAATGACCCCAGCGCACACAACTGTCTCAACACACTGCTAGCAAGAACCAACAGCAGACAGTCTCCCATCACTAAGACCTCCAACAGTCAGCATGCAGACCCAGAGGGGTGGGTGATGGAGACGGGATACCTGTACAGCTCTGCAGGACGGCTGGGGCTGCAGCACTCACCAACAGGTAAGAGTTACGTTACAGTACATGTGTGATCTGGTGTCCGGGGAAGCTTTATAAAAATCCCAAATAGAGTGGAGGGCAATGGGCTGGGACTCTCGTTGTTTCCTGTTATGATTGATGGTTTTATCTAAGTGTTGGTCTGCCTGGTGTCTATCTCTTTGTGCCCGCTGTCTTTGGACATTACACCATGTTTTTTTGATTGTTTGACAGTTAAGTGTCTCACCATTTTCTCACAAAAAGCATCAGAGGGTAACTTGTCCTACTTTTGTTCTGCTTTGCTCTGGTCACCATGTCCCTTCATCTTTCATCCCCCTGGTACTGTAGCAGTGAGTAAAGACTGAAGCCTGATTTATAATTCTGTGTGGAATCTACGGCATAGCCTACACCGCAGAGGCCTACACATGTAGCTGACGTGCACCTCCTCCAAAATGTACCT
Organism: Notolabrus celidotus; assembly: GCF_009762535.1. Taxonomy (NCBI): domain Eukaryota; kingdom Metazoa; phylum Chordata; class Actinopteri; order Labriformes; family Labridae; genus Notolabrus; species Notolabrus celidotus. Next base: position 5,689,857 of record NC_048290.1, read on the forward strand.
ACCCGTAGAATCAACGAGGACCGCAAGCCCTGTGATTGATTACCCGCATTTACAGCACTTCTGGGATCCCCATCCATCGGCCGCACATCGGCCGTGTATTTCATGTCCTCATCTCTATTCTTCATGTAATCATGTCTGTATGATAAACAGCAACATGTATCAGCTGTAGATTAACATAACACGCTCTGAATCGCTGTGGGAAAGTAAACAGAGATCGTAGCGGGGCCGGAAGCAGGCGACCGACTATCAGAGAGACCACACTGCCCTCAAGCGTTTCGGTGGAGAATTGCTGCACAACATGGACACATCAACCCACAAGTATAAACCAGCCTTGACCTCAGTCAGGAGCGGCACACTCCTTTTCATGGTTTAGGGATGTCGTCCACTGTTATAATGAATTAAGTCATTTATCGGCCGGCCCGATTATCGGTGCCGATATTCGGCATTTTGACGCATATCGGCATTGGCCTTTTCAAAAATCTGACAGCCGATAAGAGATCAATTTAAAACTGGGTTATTTTGGCTCAAACTTCACTAAATCACATGGCAGAAATGACCCCGTCTGCAGAAACCATAGCCTAGCTTGTGTTCCATTTCTCACTGCAGTTTCTCATTACAGGAGACGAGCTGAGCAGCATCTTTTGTGCCCCCTACAACTACTAGTGATTTAAAACTCATACAACCTCACTTCAAAAAAACTGAAATATCCCTTTAAAACAAAGAAAAGTGAAAGATTAACATTTCAGTTATATTGACATTTTGGAAAACTTTATTTACTGTAAACACTTTAGGGAGCTATTTATTTGTTTAAGTTTTCATTTCACTTTCTAAGACATGCTGCTGAGCCTGGGAGCTCCCTGCACTTTGTGTTAGAATAAAAAAAAAAGATGTCTGAATCTGAAAAGCTGTTTAATAAACAAATGCTTAAAAGGCATTTAAACGAAGTTAAGTGTTGGAGTCAAAATTTTGACGCCAATATTTCCCCTTTTACTGCAAATGAATATCGGCTCCAAATATCGGTTATCGACCTCCTTGACTACTAATAATCGGTATCAGTATCGGCCCTGAAAAAAACATATCGGTCTATCTCTAATTGAATTACTAAACCCTGACAATAAGATGATCCCATTTTTTTTTTATGTATTTGATTAAACAAAGTCTGATAATTGGGTCTACACAGAAAGCTGACTTTGAAAAACTGTCTAATAAATATATCAAGTAGCTCAGTTATCAGTTTCCATCACTGGTTGTATTTAATATCCTGAACCTGAGTGCCAGTAGCTGCATATTTTGCAGCTGAAGTAGCACTCGTATCGGACAGCAGAGCTCTGTTATCATACCGTCTCTGCTGCTCAGCATAAATGAGAAATGTGCAACCTGTGAGAATGTCAACAAACCCTCTGCCTGCACTGGTTTCACCTACGCATGCAAGAGCACACACACACACACACACAGTCACACACTCTGCTCTCAAGGCTGTATCCCTGGTGAGGCCTTGTCTGTCCTTCCTCTCGGTTAATCAGTGTCTCCTGACAAAGAACTCCCCTCTCCCCCTCCTCCTCCTCCTCCCCCTCCTCCTCTTCCTCGTTCACCTCCACCTGCACCACCAGCAGCCGCTCCGTGGGCCCTCTGCTGCCAAAGGAAAAGAAAAATCAATGGTTCCTCTATCTATCGACAGGCAGTGCAGACAACAGCATGTGAATCACAGTTCACAGGCGATGGCTGACTGATTGGGACATCGATCTAGAAAAATCTTTATAAAACTCATTACAGCATGACTTGTCATCACATCAGGCGAAAGCAAGGGGGGGAGGAGGAGGGATGCAGCCGCGTATGATTGTGTGTTTCACTTGCAGGAGGTGTCAGATGTATTCTCACATTACTAATCCATTCATGTAGAAAGGAGCAGGGAGGGGAAATTACAGGTTACATATGTCAAAAGGAACAAACAGAGTCATTGTTACCTGCAGTCGAGTTTCTGGTTTTGTTTCCCACAGCACAATGTCTCCCTCATTGATCAGCTTATTAACCTTTCCTCGTTATTGAGCACACATGAGCCCCGCTGGAGCCCCAGTCACTTGTTAACAAGCCTGGAGGAGCGTACTCTACATGGCAGGGTGCGTTCAGGCTGACAGCTACCCACAATGCACTCCTCGGCGGCTCCCACGAGGGCCTGCGATGATACTGAGTAATATTCCTGTGTTTTTGCCTCTGGATTTAAAGGGATAGTTCATGCTTTTATGAGTCAGGTTATTCAGGATGCATGATGATACCCGGTCTAAATGCCTACATAGTCCCAAAAGAAAGGGCCGGAAAGAAGCAGGAAAAATATAGCACCACATTTTTTATATTTAATGGATTTTCTTTTAGACTCTTAAGTTTCTTGTGATCGCATCTGCAGCAGAACACAAATTAGCTTCTCTGGGAACCTTTAGTCGGCGCCTCCAAACAGGAGCCGTGCAGTTTGCTGCACACGTACTCTTGATAAGTACCTCTTACAACTCCACTTCAGAAAGTCTGAACTGTTCCTTCAAGGAGGAATTTTTGGTACTTAATGTGCAAAAAGCAGATTTGATGACTTCCTCTGCAGCGCTGTACGGTTTCACTCTCTGCCTGGTATGTGGAAGGACCTGGTTAGCTTTCTTTTTTTTTTTTCTCATGTGAAAGAAAAAAAAGAATCTCTTTCAAATGCAAATTCTCCATTGTGCCGCCAGTCACATGAATCAAAAACTAGATCTGGCTTCTCATCCTCACCTGAGCATGTGAACATTTCTTCTCACACACACACACACACACACACACACACACACACACACACACACACACACACACACACACATTCATACAACACACACCCTTTTTTTTTTTCATTGTGGATTTCCATAATTTGTGTAATCTCGGGGAACCAGTCGGATGGAATTCTCTTAAAATGACGTTTGGTCTGATGAGTCCTCTCTAAGGTTTTTGTTGCTCACAGGATGAGAGCATTGTGAGAAAACTAAAGAAGAAAAGGAGATGAAACTGTTGCCCTTTAAGGTGTGCAGAATAAATCACACCTCGTGTTGAGAGAATGCTGCATGATGCACAAACCGGACCTGTGACTTGGTAACAAAGCATGATGCTGTAACAGCTTAATGAAGCCTATTATTTTGGTCGATACTGAGCACTAAAGTAGATGAGAATCTAATAAAATATGTCCCTGGCTCATGCATTCAGACATTTAACACAACACTAACAATGTGTGTAAGAAAATATCATAAACACGTCTCATTTAATAAGTTATACACACGTCTGTGTGCAGAGCTGAAACCATATTCACTGAACTTCTGCAGGGTTTCAGAGCTGCTTGTTGATTATAGTCATTGCATGTGACACAGAGTCCTTCTATAACTTATTGCATAACAGAGATGTTCTAATGTGGAGTCCTCCTGAAGACTTGTCAAAGTACCTTGCAGAGATTTTTATAAAGTAAACATAAGTCATTTTTGCATTCAGCACCTAAACCCAGTGTGGGTGGACCCTGAGCAAAGCTGCGTTTTTGTATAAAAAGGCACAGCCAAATCTTTTCACTCAGGTTACTGTCGTGAGTCTTTCTGCTGAGTCATCCTTTTATTTGCTTTAGTTCAGCAGAATTGCAAATATTTGACCTTCCAGATTTGTTTGAAAACCAATCTCAGACATGCCTGCAAACTAACATCGCACAAGGCTTGGATAACTTTGCCGTCTTCTCCAGAAACTGTGTCTGGATTATTCAAACTTTCTCTTCCATCTGCTGGAGGCTGACAAATGCTACGTTTGATGACATGTTCTTAGGTCCACACTCAAACTCACTGACTTTGAGGCGCGTTCTCGCTATGTCCATGAGGGCTTAGGGCTGTCCCACTGTCAAATCTTGAAGTGCATGAGGGATCTCTCAGATTTTTTGAGCCCTTTATGCCCCCTTTCCGTAAATTGGCATTTTTGAAGACTTAGTGTAAGGGAATTACCCATAGTTCATAGCATTGTGACATGAAACTCAAGATTCTCAGTGGAAGCCCATGAGCATTGAATGGTAACGAATGCCATAACATTAAATTACAAAAAGTGCAACAGTAAACAAGAAGCATGAAGGTGCAACTAATGTTGCATTAAAAAGAAGTTTGCCTGTAAGTATAATTGTAGAAAGCAGTCTTAATCAGCCAAAATATATGTATCTTCACACATGTGTATAAACAGTATAATTTATATATTTATATGTTCTAAATGTTGTGGTTAAGCAGTCTGTATGGTAAGAGCCTAGATCACATGGCAATCAGTCAGTCCGCCCCTGAAGCGCCTTGAATTTGGAGAGGGGTCCAGCTGCAGACCTCCACTCTCAGCAGGATTAACGGCTCCTCCAACATGAACCAGAAGCTCCCCTCCATCGTAGGACGGAAGTGACGTAACTCTAATCCTCCTTTGCGGTCTCAGCCGTCTGATAGGCTCCTCCACCTCCACCTCCTCCTCCTTCTCTATCGTCGGACGGAAGTCAAATTGCACATGATAAAATCTGCCTGCCTATTGTAGCATAAGACAATTAGCTTTGGACTGTTGGAATCACTTTCATCACCACCAAAACTACAACTGAATAACCGTAAAATAGTTATCATGAAACCGACTTAAATGACCATCTTTTACCTTCATGTGTTGCATATAACATTAAGTTAATCATATTGCTGTGAATCTTTAAACCTTGAATTTATCCTACCTCTTTATTTATCCTACCTCTATCCCACGATGAGGTGCATTTTATACTTTGTTTTTTTCAATGTAACACTGTTGAGGAATCAGGTTAACCAAGGTAGTCAAAACGAGAGGGGTCCAGCTGTAGACCTCCAGTCAGCCGGCTTATTCATGACGTCACTTCCTTCTGACGGTGGAGGCGATCTCAGAGGGGAGACTGCAAGAGAGTCGACTGAGGAGTGGAGGTCTGCAGCTGGACTGTCTTTGTGTTTTTTAGGAAAGTAGAAATTGTGCAATAAGAATTCTTAATGCTGTTAAAGTGAGCTACATGACGTCATGCTGGTACGTGAGAAGTCATATCACTGTCCCATTCCCAGTTCTACAGTTTTGAGCCCTTACAGCCTCCTGCCCGCAATGGCTTTCCATGTCAATTAAGTCAAGAAGGGCTCAGGGCTTAGGGCAGACATTGAGATTGGGCCTCTGTCATGCTAGTCCTGGTTAAGATCAGTCCCAGGATTACTCAACTGGAGACAAACGTCTGGAGTTTAATCAGAGCACAGCACCTCTCCATCTGCCTCATGTGAGTTTGTGTCAAAGTTTGTTCTCACATACAGGTGTTTGGAAACTTATTCTAAAAAATAACAGACCCATTTTGGATAAATCATCAGCACTTTTATACTCCTAATATATCAAACCTTGAGCTACAGAAAGCAGCTCCCTGTTTTTGGAGTAATCATCCATGCATGGTGCAAAATGTGCTGCATCCGCTTGTCTGTGCTTTAACATCTTCATAAAGCTAAGATGTAGTTACTTCATGGTGAACGCTCAGAGACAGAGATGGAGTGTTTTTATCATCCGGCTGCACACTGATGTCTCATCTATCAGAGGACGGGCCTATACGGAGGCTAACAGAGCTACGCTAACAGACTCTTATATAATTAATCAAACAGAGACACTCTCCTACAGGGACACAATGAGGCAATTTATAGTTCACGCCATCTGTTACCATGACAGCACACCTGCCTTAATGCTAGAAAGCACCCAGCATGCACACCAATGTAAAGATCCAGGAACACACACACATATTTTCAGCCCAGAAAAAAAAAGGCAACAGATTTTTTAATTGAATAATAAAGTTGTTGATCCTTGAAGGAGAAACCCTTTAATCTGCAGAGGTAATATTTAGCTCAAAAAACACCTCAGCAGGCCGTCTGTTTGTCGACTCACAGGTTCGATTCCTTGTTATCTGCTTGAACGCCGCTGTCACTGAAATATTTGCCCATCCTTCCTCGTTTCTGGTCCGTTGTTTCCTCATTTCTCCTCGCCGGGTGTGAGGAGGCAGGTGTCGTCTGATCCACACCGTGGCGTCCGTCGGTGCTGACAAAGATAATAATAAAAGTGACATCTCTAAGTGGAAGGAGGGATGATGGATCGGTTGGAAATCGTTCAGTTTTCATTCTCAGTTGGAGGAGGGGAGAGGCGGGCTGAGCGGCAGCAGCTGTGGTTGATCTCTATTAAAGTCAAAGCAGACGAGAGGGCTGAACGATTAGACGGAGCTCATTAGACAAGTGGCTTCATGGCCCATCCTGGTGATTATCTACCAGTGATTAGTAAACAATGAAGTCTCTTCAATACAAAGACTAACAACAAGGGACATAACGACTGTGGCGTCACTCATTGGTCTGTCAGCTGCCAGTCGAGTCCAAAAGTTTGACATTTGCTGTTTTCACACCATCCTCTTGGCAAAATTTGGATGAGAGGTTGGTGCAAAGGGGCTGGGAACTTTAAGCCAGATTAATTTGCCATTTGCGAAGTCTTCCCAATCTGGAATTGTAAATTTCAAACATGTTTACAACAGTTTATGATCCAGGTTGGACTGCCTCTGACTGGATACCTGCAATAACCAATGAGAGGAGTATGTTGGGTTCTTTTTCAGCTCACAAACACGGCAGTGAACGTAAACCCAAACGTTCCCAGAGCCAAGTGGAGTATTGAAATGGAAGACCAGGATTATTTACCTATGCAATTTTCCTCATTTTTTTGTTGCTGCATGACAGAACACATGCTAGTGGACGATGTCAATCGCCCTCCATGTTTGTTTATCTTCTGAAGTCACGTTTGGCCACGCACAAGCTTTTGTGAGATCTCATGTCGGTGGAGTCGTTACCACATACGTTAAGAGTGTGGTCTTTGGGGTCTTAAGGAATCATCGAGTGTGTGTGTTCAGATGATTGTGGCGTTAAAAATCTCTCTGAACTGTCCTTTCATTTAGTCTACTTAACGTGCAGACCACTAATATTAACATGGGGCTCAATGGCGACCGTAGACTGTATAAATAATGGACGTAGTATCCGTGATGTCAACCATCTGTTCCTGAAGCGCTGTTTTGAAGCCAATTGTGGGCAGGAGCCAAATTGGAAATGCTGAACTCAACCAAACTTAGTGTGAGGTACAGAGGCGGGGTTTGAGCCTCCTAGCCAACAGCTATGTGTTCCCACCTGTCAGTCAAGTCAGTCATGTCCTTATTTGGGAAAAACTGGTAATCTTAATATCTTCTGAACCGTCGCGTTAGAAAAAATTGTGCCGATAGAGAAATTAGCTACGTAGAAGCCTAGCTGTTTTTTGAACCTGGCTGTAAACATGTTTATTTCTGCTGCAAATATCGTCTTTCTTGAATGGGTGTGTATGTGGTTTCTGATGTTTCTGCAGCCAGCCTCAAGTGGACACTAGATGAAGTGCAGTATATAACACTTCTGCATGGGCTTCACATTTTGAGACCGGAGCTTACCGCTCGGGAGCGACCTGATTTGAGAGGCAGCCTCAAGTGGCCACTCAAGGAACTGCAGTCTTTGGCTCTATTTTCAGCCCTCATGTTGCTGCTCGTTATATCATCAGTGTCAGAAGCTGTATTTCTTCTACAACGCAGAGAAGAATAATTGTGCTTTCCCTGTGCCCTCAGATCTGAACAGTCACAGCTACATCGGGGAGACCTGGTCGCCGACTGCAAGCGGAGCTGACCCATATCCAGTGCTGCCGCATACCAGTGACCCTCAGCTGGACCTCAGCGCCCTGGTTTCCCTGGAGACTGACATCACAGGGGAGGAGGGCAGTGAGGAAACCATTGTGTATTTATGAGTGTTGATAAATTTCAGACTCTAAAAGAAACAGCAAACACAGCACTCGGGAAAAGAAAGAGACTTTCAGGCTGGCCTCAGAAAGCATTTCTCTATTTCAGTCTTTGTATCTTAATGAAACATGTTTGTGATCTTTTAATCATCTGCTTTATGTAAAGTGTAATGTTACTCCAGACACAGAAAAAGAAACTGAGCTTGTTTCAGTCTCATGTGTGTCCTGCACCTTAGCTCGAGGCTCCTCTGGGTGTTAAATATCTCCTTATTTTCAGCTCTCTCTTTTTTCCTCCTCAGTGTGTGTGTGGTCTTTATTGACTGGGCCCCTCAGCCTCACCTTCCCATCCCTCCTTCCCTTTTTTTTTCTGTCCTTCCCTACGTGCCTCCTTTTTTAGTCCCGGGTCCCTCGAGCACTATATTTATTAAATTTACCACATAAGGAGAAAAAGCGTGGAGTCAATATCAGAAAAAACTCAGCGCCTTCTCTCTGGCAGGCGTTTGTCCGTGTTGGGATGAAGTAAACTGTCCCTCTTTCATTTATCAGACACGCTCTGTTTGAGCGCAGGCCGAGTGTAATGTGAAGCACAAAGCATTGGGATTGAAAGATGAGGTGCGACAGCATCAGTCCCACGTTTTTCAGACAGGACAGCTAGAGTTGTCATTTGCTTCTTCTTATCTAAGGCCTGTTTTTCTTGATAAGATTGAATAAACACAGATCTGGTTTGAAGAGAAATGTTGCAGCTGTGTTATAATGTCGATTTTATCAGAGTGTATTCAACTGAGAAGCCTTGTTTTGAGACGCTCTGTTAAAGAAAACATGGTTTAAACCATTTAAGCACCAAATAATTTTATACCAGCTAACTCTAAAATTCTCCAGCTTTCAATGGCTACTTTAGTGTTTTTTCATTTGTGTGTTATTAGCAACTCTTGCAGCCTCGCCAAGAGATAAGAATTGAAAGCTGTGAAATGATGTGGTCACAGGATGAATTTGCAATACCATGATTTTTTTTATTAACGTTAAAGCTGCTGTTGGTAGTCATGATATAAACCAGATTTCCCCTACTTCTCGTACGGGGTCTAGAGGAAGTAGTCCCGGCTTCCCAGCCAATCAGGACAACGTAGTAGGGGCCGCCACTCCACCAATCAGGACAGAGGGTCGAAGAGTAGCTCTGATTGGTCCGTCATAACGGGAACGAGGGGAATAATAACATTGCTTGATACAAAGGCATTGGAAAACACAGATTTCATCATAATCTCAAATAACTTAAATTACTCATGAGCACAGGTGGGAACTATGACTTTTTTTCCAAACCCAGCTAAAAAAAAGTAACATTTTTTACCCCATTCCTACCAACTGCACCTTTAAGAGGTGAAACTACTTATCTACCACATTTATTTGTAACTAAATACCTGAAAAACTAAAGATAAACCAGTCAGCTTCTTCCATTCTTTATGCTAAGTGCTAATTAGCCAACACTAGCATGCTAACATCCACTGAAACCAGTAAGTTGATCTCTGTAAGCATCAAAGCTTTTAATAATTAGCAGTTTTGCTTTGTCATTGTTAGCATGTTGACATAAGCATTTACCTTGAAGCACCTCTGTGTCTCAGTATAGCTTCACAGAGCTGCTAGCTTGATTTCTGATATTATGCTAGGTTATGTTTCTTTACTAGGGTTGCCACCTTGGATTTGTGAAAATAAAAAGGGACACACGGCTGATTGTTTGGGGCGGAGGCCTCGGCCACTATTACCAGTTCAGACTGACCAAATGAACATAAAATTTGGACACACTTTTCTTCTGGTGAACCTTTTTTGGTCATAAAAGTTGCAATGGCTGCCTGTTTTTGTTTCTTTGATACCACAGCTTGATGCTTTTTTGTTTTTGTGTGGATTTCCAATGCGTTTTAAAAAATGCATGTGGCTGAAAAATTATTTCCCTGGGTCGGCCGTACCCATTCAAACTCTGACAGTGTCGCCCAGTCAGGATTGTAACTAGTATATTGGTTTTTTTCGTGCTGGTGGCGTGCATATATTTGCTCCATCTCCTTCCTCGTCAGTCGCCTCTCCTCCCATTTCAAATGGAGACGCCAAAAGTTGGTGAAAAGAAGACCTCAGTGCGGAGTACGTCGGTCAATTCAGCTTGCTGTCTCTCTTCGGTCAAGTTTCCCTCCCTGCTTGAGACGCTTTGAGCGCTAGGGCCCGAGCAGAACCCCAGAAGCACGGGGGGGGGGACCTTTCTAGACTACAGAACGAAGGAAATCAAATGAGGTTTTTGCATTTTCCCCCAAAAGTGGGAGAGATTTTTATTTTCCTGGGACAGCTGGTGAAAAAAGAGAACAATTCTGGGAAAAACAGGACGGGTGGCAACTCTAATCTTTACCCTACAACATTTCCTGCATTTAGCTAAAACAAAGGAAGCAGAGTGGACATTTTTGTCTTGAAATAGTACCTTTAAGTACCTAAAACAATATAAAGTTGCCTTATTGATGCTGTCACGCTCACTGCTAATCTATTTCAACTTGAACAGGCTATGTGTTGTAAATTTGAGTCTTATCTCATATTGACATTTTGTATGTGTGAAGCTCCCTGTGCCAATGCTTTTCAAACTTTAAAGATACATTTGTCTAATTTCTGTCTTTGAAGACAACAATGCAGTGGCAGCGTTTTGATGTAATTTTAGTAACATGTATATACTCTTATGCTTTATTTATTTATTCCAATACAAAAGAGTGTCAGTGTTTTTCAGTGCTTTGTGAAGAGTCGTGTTGTAAAATGAAGTGCGGCTGTGTAAACACACGAACAGGTGTTTTTTGTTCCTTGTATTGATAAAACTACTTTTATTGAACTTGAAACAGTGCCTTGTGATTCTGTGGGTTATTAAATGTTGTTCAGTGAAGGCCTCGCTACCATAAAAGTAGCAAACTGGTTGGAAAACAAACACAATGCTCGACTCGGGTGCCAGTATCACTTCAGTTTATGGCCTTGGACTGGCTGTGCACCGTCTCGAGCAGCGTGAACAGATGTTTGAGTGAACCGCCCGTTCGGTTGCCAGCAGTGACAGGTGGGAGAACCAGGTGCGTGAATGTCAATGATCTCCTGTCTGACTGCACCTCCAACGTTCAATCACTAAAACCACATCAGTATCACATGAAGCCGTATGTTGTGCTCCAACAAACAGCATCTAAACTAGATTTGTGGGTCATTACGGTCTTTAAATATCTATGTACAATTATGACTTCAACTATATCAGCCAGTCCATCCTGTACAGACTAAATATAAACACCTCATTAGATAATTATTTGTAATATAATTTCATATGCACCACCCATGTGTCTGCCTCTCTTTCCATTCCCCTGAAATCAACAAGGTCTTTCTTCTACCCCCACACATCCAACTTATTAGTTCATTGATGTGCTGCATACAAACACCCACTCCATTTCTTGTCAGCAGCAGTCTCCAGTCCTTCTCCAGCTTATGAATTTAGGCTTTATTAAGTGTCATTTGCAAGGAAATGGACTGTTATTCATAATTTAACTTGATGAGATCGTATTCTTTATTAATCAGTCCCTCTTCAGTTTAATCAAGGAGGTTAGACTGGATGAGCTCAGAGGTGGATAAGCTGTTTTGATTAACTAGTTCAAGCAGATGTCATCTGGATATGCTTCATTTGCATCTCTTGTTTTAATTTAAATAACCAACTATTCATTTACAGCTCACTTAATTGTAGAAACTGTTAACTATAGCATTTAATTAAACTGTCTTTAGAATTTTAACATTCATATGTTTTTTTTTGTGTAAGGACTGGGGATTTATCCTACAGTAAATGCCACAAGGACTATAGCCTCTGTACATGGGGCAACCACTTCATGTGATGAGTTAAACTAGTGCCGCTAACATTCAAATTGATGACTGTAATTGCAGTAGTGCTAGATTACCTACTTGTAACTGTCTCAATGTGCTTTAATTCAAACCTTTGTACAGAAAAGAGATGCTGCTTTGTGGCATTGAAGTGAACAAAAATATGGAGTTCCTCAGGGTTCATGTTTTGGTCCTCTTCTGTTTATTCTCTGTTGGCATGCACTACCTCAAGCTTTGCAGACATTTTCAAAATGAGAATCTGAATTCCATCTTTTTCCTTGAGCAGTTGATATAGTTTCTAAACAAACAAATAATCTTTATTACTATTCACTCCTCAGATTGGTCACTTATTTTACTTGATGAAGTACAGGCGTTTGCTGGTGGCGTCTTGATGATCTTATTCTGGGGTGCATTCTGAAGGGTGGCCAGTGGTGGCCCCAACAAAATCTAATGGGCCACCCAGGTACCAACTATGACTGGCTTCTTGCCTTGTAAGGAGGGAGTGGTTACTATTCAAAGTATTATTTTTTTTAAACTAAATCACATACATTTAAGATCTGTATGATACCTTAATCTTCAATGTTCCCATTCAAAGTAGGTCTGATTAGTGGAGATAGAAAGGGTAAATTGAATTGCTTTTTGTGTGTGTGTTTGTCTTTCAAGTGGCAAACTCTGGTGTTAAAATAATTGGGAAATTAGGTTAGGGAAGCTACCAAACACTGCAATTCACAAAAAGTTAAATACAAATGGGCCCTCTTGTTTTCTAAAAGGTGTCAGTGGTAGTATGATTCCCCATAGACACCCACTGATTCTATCAAAAATCATACATGAACAGATAATTGGACCCAAAGCCAAAAGAGAAATGGGAGTCACTGATCAGGCAGGGAATTAAATAATTAATAAACATAAAGAAATCTCTTAAAACAGAACTCAAACTCAGACTTTTATTCAACTGAAACCAAAGAAAGCCAAATGATGGTGTTGACCTTCTCAAGAGCAAAAACCAACTGAACCGAGAGACCTCACTAAGAGATCACTACAGGTGTTTCTAATAGCTGCTGATTGGTGAGGAAACCTGGGATCAGGATTTCAGGATCTCTTTTCAAACAAAGAAATTTAGTACACACTGAATCTGTCCACAACAATTTTGATTATTTATTTTAATTATCTATTTCAGAAACCTGTGAAATGCACGTCACATCAGCGTGACGAGGAAGTGTCTGTGTGAGATGAAGAGAGACGTAGAGGAGTGTAGAAAGAAACAGGAGGTGTGTGTCTTCCTTGTCTTCTTTATGCATGTCACAGAGATGTGTTTATGTTTGTATGTACCTGTGTGCTTTGTGTTTGACAGGTGTTTTTTTTTTTTCACATATGCTATAATGTAAATGCCAATCAGCCATCTGTGTGTTTAGAGTCCAGCTGGCAGCCTCTGATATGATTCTCTAATATCATAACAAAGGCTTTTCATTTCCTCATAACTTCACAGAACAACGTATTGATTTAGGTTCTTTTTCAGGGAAGCCAAAAAAGAGTGAATATCCTGCAGGGAATTTTGCTTTTAGTAGCTCCACACTGACAGAGTGTTAAATACTTAATAGCTCTTCAGTGTTTTTACTCCCTGAGTGGATTCAATAATCCAAAGTAGTCTATTTCTCATTACACAAGAAAGAAATTCTGCATTAAGCCTCTGCTGGCCTCTCCTAGTTGTTTTTAATGACCCCTGTGGAAGGTAACCAATAACACCCACTTACAAAAAAAAAAAAAAAAAACGATAAAGGAGAAATGCATTATCGCTGAGTCATCTGCCCCGGTGAAACATGCGTCGCTGGAGCCTCTCCCAAGGGGAGGTGTAATGATTTCTGTAGGCGCACAGAATAAACCTGCCCGGCCCAAATATAAATAACAGCCATTAAAGCTTATCCCAGTGAGGAATGCTTTTATGAGAAACCCCGAACAATATACAGCATATATACAGGTTATTAGATTTCTCTTGGGGTGAAATATAGTGACAGGCTTGACTCAATATATACAGACTGCCCACAAGTGCAGCTAGAGGAGAGAACCAACCGTGAATGTAACAATGTAGTGTGTCTTTGTTTGACTTTGCAGGAATTTCTTCTTTATCACAAATGATCTATATATTTCAGTCCAAATAAGACACATTTAACATTCCTTAGAAAATATATGAATGACCAAAGCATAATTAAAATATATATTACCAAATGGAAAACATATATTGCACAGTAGACTATGCATATAGTACAGTAGATGTGCATAATGCATAGTATAATCTATAAAGCACATAAGTGCATATTGTTCAGCAGGACTTGGATATCACACAATGGCTCATGTAAAAATAGCTTAAGTGCTAATTGATATTACATATTGCCAAGTAGATTATGTTTATTGCACAATAAAGACATGTATAGTGCACAATAAAAAGGGAAATATACTGCACAACTCAAAGTTTACAGTATATTGTACGGTGGGAAATGTTTATTGCCTAGTAAAATAATAGATCATGCATTCAGAAAAGTATAAGAATATATATTTATTTAGGCAGATAGCAATTTTATATTGAATAATTGAGAGTGTTTATTGCACAGTAAAAATTATATATTGCACATTAAAGAAAAATGTAAATTATAGAGTAAAAATTTGTATTGCATGTTTAATTTAACCTATTTAAACGATGTGTAATATTTTTATATTACTTAAATTTTTCTATCATCTATTTTTATTTGAATGTTTTCATTATTTTTTTTATTACTATTTATTTATTTATATATATTTTTTTATTTGTACTCCATTTTTTACTACCCTTATTTTTTTTTACCTCCACCTGCTGCTATGTCTGTGTTGCTGCAACAATCAAATTTCTCCACTGGGATCAATAAAGTAGTATTATATCTTAAAAGGCATACACTGCATGATTTCAAAAGTGTATAATGTACAGTAGGAAATGTATAAAGCATGATATAAGTATGAATTGCTTAGTAGTTGCTCACCTAATATACATGAAGCACAATCATATTTATATTGCATGGTAGAAAATGCTTATGGCACTTGTAAATAATCTAAATCTTGCTCATTATAAATATATTTTGCTAATTAGAACATGCATTCTGAACAGTAGACTAATGATTCTCAACCTTGGGGTCCCAGACCTTATGGGGGTTGTGAGATAATTTCACAGGGATGCCAGATGGCTGTGGATCAAACACCGTGAACACAGACGACATTACTCTTGGGAGTCGTGACTCAAACATGTTGAGACCCACTGCAGTGGACGAGTTAAACTCTATCTTGAACTGTAAGAAATGTTCACTCTGTAGGTAAAAATGTATATTGCAGAGATACAAAAAAGCAATGCAGCAATTTTAGAAATGTTGTCATGCACACAGAGAAATGTGAAGTTGGGAGCAGGAGAAGTGGGCGATGCAGCCTTAAGACAAGAATTCAGTGTTTACTTTCTGAAGTGACATCTTAAGTGACACAGCCTCTGATCTTTACTTCTGACCCGGTTTTTAATTGGTCTCCCTCAACGCGTCCCTTTAAAGTCACGGTCACTTCCTGCAGCTGTGTCAAAGCCAAGTGCAGAGCTGTTTACCCCAAAATAAATGCTAATTACAGCATTCACACTTTAGACAGCTTCAGTGTCACCGCCACAAGCCTGAGCCTCAAAGGAGTTATGGTATGCAGGCCTGATACAGGAAAGGTTACACCGTTTCCAGACTTCCTTTGTTATACCTTGGGAAATAAATCTGTCATTTATTTATTGAAATGCTTCTCCATCTGGCCCTGGAATCACATTATGAGACGGATTATGCAACGAAATGCCAACAGAGTTTGGCTGACTTCCCTTTAGTCTGATCATAAAGAAGGACAAAAACAGAAATGATTAGAGATCCAAAAATAAGCAACGTCTTGTAACTGTTAACTTTTGTTGATGCGTGCCCGATCTGACAAACTTAATTATATGGAGGTCTATCAGTTTCACACCACCTGAGATTGACTGCAGTGGAAGCACGTCTCTTCTTTCAGGAAGCATGGAGGACCAAGGAAAGGCACATTTTAATGCTTTTTTATATTTAAAAAATAACTTTTATGTTGGGAAAAGTGTCATGAGTCGATGTTTAGTTCAGTTCTTTCCTTGTGTTTCATGCCTTGGTTTCTCCTCTGTGTTAGTTATCCTTTGTGTCCTTTGTGTGTTTTGTGATCCATGTCTCTTTATATACTTTCTTGTGTTTCTTAGTCTTGTCTCGTGTTCTCTGTTTTGTAGTTCTGTAATTAACACAGGTGTGGGACACAGGACACAGGTGAAACTAATCAGGGTAATCAAAAATGAGGGGAACTACACAAGGGCAGAAAGTAACTAAACTGGAAACACAGGGATCAGAACCACAAGACTAAGGCTATGTTCACACTGCAAGGCTTAATGCTCAATTCTGATTTTTTGCTCAGATCATTTTCACCCTTGTTACAAAGTTGTTGTACAGTGGGAGCCGGGGAATGAACGACCAGGTGTGGAGGAGGTCAAGTATAAAGAAAAAGAGAGCCAGATTGCTTGTTTCGGCTTTTTGTGGAGCTGTGGACGCAAATACGATTGAAAGGTCTATGTGGATGCGGACACGGAGTCAGGAGTGGTGGGTCTGTGACGTTAATAGTTTCACAGAAACAGAGTTTATTCAAAACTTCCGGATGTCGAGGGCAACTTTCAATTACATCTGTCAGCGGCTCTCCCCAAGACTCCTTCGGCAGGACGCTCAATTGAGGCGCTCCATCTCCATCTATAAAGTGACGTGAAAGTATCAAATGCGCATCAAATACGCCTTGGCCGTTCACACTGAGGTCGCATTGATAAAAATCAGATCTGTATCTGATTCAGGACTACATATGGAAGTGGTCTAAATCAGATTTGAAAAAAATCAGATTTGGGCCAGATTTGCCTCTGAAAAATCTGACCTGGTCACTTGACCCCAAAAAAATCTGATTTGGGACAATTTTGCCTGCAGTGTGAACATAGCCTAAGAAACCCAAGAAAGTACAAAAAGAGACGTGGATCACAAAACACACAAGGGACACAAAGGATGACTAACACAGGAGAAACCAAGGCATGAAACACAAGGAAAAAACTGAACTAAACACCGACTCATGACACAAAGTTTAAGATTGTGAGGTAAACATGTGTTCAAATAATCTCATGAGAATTATCGTGACATTACTGATTGTTAAATCTCCGTCAAAGATTCTAACAAACATTTAAAGCTGCTGTTGGTAGTCGTGATATAAACATCAGTTTGGAGAGAGATTTCAAATGTCAACACTACCCCTCTCCACCAGATTTCCCCTACTTCTCGTGTGCGTTCTATGAGGAAGTAGTTCCGGCTTCCCAGCCAAACAGGACGATGTAGTAGGGGCCGCCACTCAACCAATCAGGACAGAGGGTTAGAGAGTAGCTCTGATTGGTCCTTCATAATGGGAACGAGGGGAATAATAACATTGCTTGATACAAAGTTATTGGATAACAGAGATTTCGCCATAATCTTAAATTACTTCAATTACTGATGAGCACCGATGGGTATTATGACTTTTTTTCCAAACCCAGCACAAAAAAACTTAAGTTTTACCCCATTCCTACTAACTGCATCTTTAATGTCCTGCTCTGAGAATTTTTTTCTGTCCATTTCCAAACTTTCTTGGTCAGAGTCCAAAACATATGACCATATTTCAAAATTTGAATAAATAAACACTGATAAACACATGGCTATGATTTTGTATAATTGCAACAGTGGGGGCGCTGGTGGCCTAGTGGTCTAAGCGCCCCACATACAGAGGCTACAGTCCTCATCGCAGGGGTCGCTGGTTCAATTCTCTGGCGGTCAACCATTTTTCCTGCATGTCTTCCCCCACTCTCTACTCCCCACATTTCCCATCTCTCTTCAAGCTGTCCTATCAAATAAAGACCAAAAAAATATATAACTTTGAAAAAAAAAAAAAAATTGCAACAGTGGAGGAGGCTTCTGGTGAGCTGGAATCCAGAGTGCTGGGGGTGTCGTAAAGAGACATTTCATGTTAATGTTACTTGACAGATTGCATCACAAGGGGTTAGAGTTGATTATTTATGGACTCCTAATAGCCTCCAAACACCTCAAACTGCCTGAGGGTGAGCACTAATCAATACACACATGATCCTTCCATGTTGAATCTACAGCTATGACTCTGACTGCGCTTTTATGAACTCTGGACTCTGACCCTGACTTCTTGTCGAGAGCTTGCAGCCTATAAGCCGCTCATTTATCATATAGTTTGAGATGTTTGCTTTACCTTGTGTTTTTTTTTTTTAATCATTTGGAATCTGAGGAGATAAATTTGGAGATATTTCACAAACTCATGCAGCATCTGTCACCACCACCTGTCGAGAGGAGTAGATCATTTTTCATAAAGTGGTGTTCCTGCAGAAGTGTGTTCACCACCTGCCGTCCATTCACTCCGTCATCATCACATCCGATCCTGCCGTGTTGTTGTAATGTTTGTTTTTGTGTGTCAGCTTGCATGTAAAGAAAAAGAAAACACATTAATCATGTTTGTGTGTGTGGTTTGGCATGAAAGGACAGCAACACCAGGAAATCAGCTGTCTTCTCTCAAAAAACAGGGCAGAGAGGGAGTGTTTTCTTTAACATCCACGTCTGTTAAACCCCTCCTTTAATTGCTGTTTTGGAGGTGTTTTGCTCGTGGGGGTGCTGAGTGGTCTTCCAGGCATACTGATACACGCCACAGACTGCTACCTGTCAGCACTTGATGTGTGTTGGACACTCATGTGGTGCAGTTCGTGCGAGCGCTGGGATGAGCTGTTCACCGTGATCCTGCACCGTGACTGAGTGCTAATCCTCAACAATAGGCTCACTCATTAGCTCAACCCACCCACCTGCTCCTCAATGGGACCCTCATTTTCCCTCTTTGTCCCTGTAAATTACAGAGCACTGTCAGGTATCCATGTGGCATGTGTGGGTGTCTGTGTAAGGGAGAGGCAGTAGAGGTGTTAGGTAATAGATGATGGAGGGGTAGGATGGTGTGTGGGCTCTGAGCAGTAGGAGTTGGTGTAACTTTACCTGTGGTCATTGAATAGAAAAGCACAACATCCTCTCAGCACGCTTCCTACACGCGGCAAAACCCTCTTATCTAACTTAGTATTTGTTGCAATGTGTGGTTACAATGAAATTGCACATTTCAGTTTTCAGAGTGAAATGTGCTGATCAAAAGTGGCAGGAGGCAAGAGGGTGCCGTGGCAGCACACCTACAGTGTGCCGAAAGGGACAAAAGAGCACACAATACACAAAAACACAGTAATTTCAAGCCCTAACCACATACACTCAAAAAAAGCAACATGGGTGTCTGTTTTTATCAACATTAGTATGAGAAGAAGAAAGGTACTTTATTAATCCCCATGGGGGGAATTTAACTTTTTCACTCGAGCTACACAGTTTTTTGGTATACACACAATCATGCACACACATGCAGTAAACATGCTTAGGGAGAGATGTCAGAGTGAGGATGTTGCCATCAACCAGCACTCCTCGAGCAGTTTGGGGTTCGGTGCCTTGCTCAAGGGCACCTCAGCAGTGCCCAGGCAAGTGAACCAGCACCTCTCCAGCCACCAGTCCACTTGCCAAACTTCGCCCATACTGAGACTCGAACCAGCGACCTTTCGGTTCCCAAGCCAAGTCCCTATGGACTGAGCTACTGATGCCCCATGTATGACATGTAGCTTCTATTAAAAATGATTCATGTTTAGTGGTTAAACATTTTTAAATCATGTAGTTTTAACGTGACATGCAAAATCCTTAAAACTACAAGATTGCTTTATGTCAACACAACCTGATGGGTTTAGGTAGGAATCCCATCTGCAATACCTCTCCAGAGCAGAAGGTGGCAGTAACGTGTGACAGGCCCTATTCATCAGCCAAGGTAGCGTGCTTCTGACAAAGAAGAGCCATTACGGGGAGTTGGGAGAGATCACCTGTGACTGACTGCAATTGGGGCTCTGGTGGTCTAGCCGTCTAAGCAACCCATGTATCGAGGCTATAGTCCTCTTTGCAGAGGTCGCCAGCTCGATTCCCGGCCGGTTGACCATTTGCTGCATGTCTTCCCCCACTCTCTACTCCCCATGTTTCCTGTCTCTTTTCAGCTGTCCTGTCAATAAAGGCGAAAAAGCCCAAAAATAAAACTTACAAAAAAAAAAATTAGCTATCCATAATCATATTATACAAGTTATTGTGACCCAAGACAATGAAGTCAGATCCTACCTTGGTAAATATGTTGAAACAACCTTTACAAATTAAGTTGGACGCAAACTTTGCAAATGAGTAATGGTAATGTCAATACTTTATGTTCACTCAACATACTCTCACACTCAGCATTTATTCATGTGATTCTATCGTTTTTATTGGTTGACTGTTCTCTGATATGCATTTTAAATGGAACCTTTAGCACTTTTATCATTTTATCATGTCTATTCATTTTACCATTTTTAGTGTTAGATTGGTTTTAGGATATTTTTGTATGTTTTGCACATTAAGTAGTTTGTTCTGTCTGACATCTATCTTGTGATTTTGTATTGACCTAACATCTCACTGGCTGCAAAACAAGTTTACCTACGGGTACAAATAAAGTAACCTGAACCTGATATTTACAATTAGTTGGTTCAACAAAATGATGTCTCGCTTAATGAAAGCATTTTAATTAGGTGGAAATTCTTTCCTTAATCTTCTTACCTTCACCCAACAAATTATCTACTTGAGTGCAACTACAGTGTGCAGAAAGGGACAAAATAGCACACCATACAAAAAAAAAAACACAGCAGTTTCAAGCCCTTATCACATTCCAAACGAGCCTTTAATGCTCACAGCCCTTGATTTTTTTGCCACAGTGTCAACAGGCAGTGTGAAATAAGCTATACCCCTTTCTGTGGATTGATCAAACATGATATGTGTGATCAGTTTGACCAGTTGTGACTTTTTCTATTGAGAATAAATTACAGTTGTTTCAGGGTTTTGACCAATCTGATTTCCGTATTTAACACAGCTGGGTAAGTAGTAAGGAAGCTGTCTGCAATCTGCTAACACATTGAATATTTTCCATGTCTGCTTTAACCCTTTGTGTACAGTATTTGACCTTTGCTGGCCGGAGTCACATGAACTCAATCTGCCTCCATATTAGCATTTGACAAATAATAGTTTGTGTTCATTGCTGGGAGTCTGGCCTTTTCTTATAGTCTGGTTGTGCAAAAAAAATTATCCCTGTAACGCTGATCTGAGAATTTTTTTTTCTACAAGTAAAAGTTAAAGTGATTGCACTCAAATTTTTGATATTGATGCAGGATTGCATGGGAAACCGCTCATATTTCTTTCACAGCTTTACTTTTAAGCTGAGGGTTGCAAGGTTATTATTTCTAAAAGGAAGAAAGACAAAAACTACTTAAAACTGAAATAATCCTCCATGTTGGCTCATCTGAATGCAAATGTGTACTTACAGCGTCTGCTCCGTCTGTTCTGTGGACCCTGAGCTCTCTAAAGTCAGTCTCTCACTTTGCTTCCCTTTGATAATGTCCTTCCCGACACCAGAGGTTGCAGCAGTTAAAAAAAACAGCATGCTCGCCCTTTTGGATGAACACTTGGTCATTAAAAAAAAGGTGAAAACAAGGTCAGTCTACACCTCCATCCGCCCGTGCACAAAGAGGAACAGACAATTAGAGCGTTCAGGGGTCATTTGCTGTTCGTCACACGCACGGCAACGTCTGCCTTGTGATCAGGCTGCAGTTAATGATGCTCTGTACACCAGTCATTTAGGCCATAGATGATTAAACAGGTTGGACATCAGCGGCTGAAATGGGTCATCATGCATTTCCTTTGACAAAACTCATCCTTAATTTGAGACCACTGAGAGGAGACAGAAAAGGAAAAATGGCCACCAAAACTTTAACAGTCCATGCAGAAGAGATCACTTTTAAAACCTTAATGCATTTGACTCTGTGTATATATTTCAAAAAGGGGACCCAGGTTAAAACACTAGCTAAATTCAAGTCTTAGTATGCTTCATGATGCATGCTTCCATCATCGTGTGTCACCTTTCTCTAGCTGTGCATTACATTAGCCAAACAAAATGCTAATAGCAGAGAAGCTTTGTAAAAAGACACTTAAGCACTCGCAGTGATTCATGTTAAATTAAAGCTGTGTCTTTTATTTCAGGCAAACCACACTGAGATAAATTACTCCCTCCATTCTGGATTTCTGCAGCATCATGATGTCATTTTAGATCACGCAGCCAATGCTAAATAGATAGCTTGCATATTGTTTGTATTGCAAAGTAAGTGGAATGATTTAAGCAAATGGATTTCTTTCTAACCACCACTGTCCTGGGTTGCTTCTCTTTTTCTCTCACTATAGAAGGCCTAAGAAACTGAATCCATTTTGATCATAGGAAACATTTCTCAATCGGGTTTTTCACATATTACCAAGGAACAGAACTCCAAATGACACAGGGATAAGCCTGAAGTTGTTTAAAACACATCTAAAGTCATGCTGGCAGACATGTCAGGCTAAATGTATTCACAGGGGTGTTTGCAGCTAATGATAAGATCAGTTTAACATCAGTTGTTATGACCTGCTTACCAAAACTGGGTGGTGATGTTGTGTCAGCAATTTTAAAACCATGTGAGAAACCAAGTTAAGTTTGATAGCATGCTAAATTTTAGATTAATGAAATATGAGTTGTAGCAGAGTTCTATCTGCTTGGCTAGGTAGCTAATTCCAACACCAAGGAAAACCATGCAGGCTTGATTATCCTGCACTTAGCCTTTTATATGTAACATGAACTAACATCAAATTCATTAAATACTGCAACAATAGCATGACAAACGTTTACAATTGGCTGCAACTATCTTGGTATTGTTGAAAATGTCTTCAACCCTGCGTTAACTCTCCCCACATCAGATAAATCACTGTGATAGTCCTCATCTGAATTAGGCCAGATGTAAATGTGTGTGTACAGACGGTGACCTTGCTGATTTGTCTTCTTCCCAGGCTATTTGTTAACCAAAGTACTGCACGAACTGAAGTTTTGATCTGACGGTGGCACAAGATGAGAAGTCAAGGGAGTAAATTTAAGGCTGTTTCTCTTCTGTGGCCCGTGAACATCTGCTCAAAATATTATGGTTTGTCTAGACTGAAGTGGTAGACCACCAAAAAATAACTGTATTGAAGTTTATACCAAGTTTTTTAAATTCAAAATGATACTTTAGTGCTAAAAACGTCAGGTACTTCCTCTGGGGATAAGTTAGTTTAATGTTGGCACTCACTTTGCCATTGCAGTGAAATGAAATTGCCTGTTCATAATGATAATCACTGGCCTGGACTAAACCACATAGGGTGTTTAATGTAAATTTAGGACTCATGTTAGATACTGCACAATGGTGATAGCATGGTCATAGTTTTATATTCCAATCCACTTAACTTAAAGCTCAAAGTCTGTCAGGTGTAATTTATCTGATGCATACTTTTCTTCATTTACAGTTCAGGGGCATTTCAGCTTCAATAATCCTCAGTGCCATATATTCACGTTCCGTTCACCCAGGTTCAGACTCCGGTTGGTCTTGGAGATGATACTCATTCGTCCTGATATTGACGCTCCATGTTTTTCGGTCTTTTGAAGTCTTTGATGTGATTTCTCCCCCCCAGAGGAAACTACTGCTCTTCCTTTCCAGCCTGACAGAAGGAGAAAACCACTCAGAGCCCGTCTGCACACACAGATGAACACATACAGTTATATCCATAACTCCAGCAGCGAGGGCATGAGTTAAAAGGATTTGGTCTCATTAAAAGATTTTGGGGGGTATAGAGGCTGGGGGATCAGACTTTATTTGATGGCCTGGGGGCCGGGGAGTACTTCAATCAGAGAACAATTGCTTTAAAAATCACAGCTCCTCTTTGTATTGGCTCTCTCCTCCCCTCAGCTCAACTACCGAGGCTCCATGTCTGTTCGTTTGTTGTTCACACGGCTGTTTATGATCGATGTTTCGCTGTGAGGCAATGACTAAATGTTATTTCTCTTTAACTAAAATCCCATTTCAAAACTTTGCAGCAGGGGAAATTGTATTGTAGATGCATTTGTCAGATGGTGGCAGTTGTTTAGATGGAGTCAACAAAGTCTGACATCATCAGTCATCTAGTTTTGTGATTATAATACCTCATCTGGGACATTATTCAGATTTAAGATTATTGATATTAGCAGATTCTTAACAAACACTGATTGTGAGAAAGTTTATTCAACCAACATATTTGTTATGTTCACAGATTAAACTCTTCCATACATGAGCAGCTGGAAGCTCCTCCCTCCAAAGCAAACAATAATTACTGTATGTTTAAACTGTGTTGAGAAAAGCACATAACGTAGATGCAGTGCAATAAAAAAAAGCACCAAGATAAAAAAGGAGGTAAGCTCTTACACTCAATGCCACAAAAACAAAGTTGACTTAAGTCATGGTATACATTAACTATACATAGACTACTTGTAGCCTGCAGCTGTAGAAATTCTCCAGTGATGACACAGCGACCTTCTTACCCATTCTTGACTACGGGGACGTGCTTTATCTGAGTGCATCATCCAAATGTCTCCAGTCTTTGGACATCGTTTTCCATTTGGTACTGAGAATTGTCACTGGCTGTAGTCGTCTCACCCCCCATTGTGATTTGTATGTGAAATCAAATTTGCCTTCTCTGAGTGCACGTAGGTATAAACACTGGCTGACCCTAATCTATAAGGCTCTTTTAGGCTTGATTCCTCAATATTTGTGCGCTTTAGTGCAGAGAAAAATCAGTTCCTATACCCTGCGTTCCAACACTACTCTTGTTTTATCTGTTCCTCGGGTAAGGACTGAATTCGGAAAAAGAGCTTTCAGCTTTGCTGCCCCTATGGCATGGAATGTTCTACAGACTTCATTGAAACTCTCTGAACTTATGACTCTTGGAGCCTTCCGTTCTATCCTGAGGGACAGACAGCGTGAGAGCACTGAACAGTGCCTGTGTTTTAAACCTTAAATTATTGTTTGTTGTACAGCTTCCACTCCACTTATTCATACTGTAAAACACTATGTATTTATAAATTGTACGTTTTAATTTGTGCTGTCATTTTCGTGTGACTGTTTTGTGACATGTGCTGCTGACCTCTTGGCCAGGTCACCCTCGTGAAAGAGATCCTGATCTCAATGGGTTTTACCTGGTTAAATAAAGGTTAAATAAATAAAAAAATATTGCTGAACAGAGGTTTGTAATCTTATTAAAATGATTTCAGATGCATCTTTAAAGTGTTTTCAGGAAGTTATCATTCCACATCACTTTAATTTGAAGGTCAACTGTCATTAAAAATGTAAACAATGCATAATATTTTAATGCATTATATATTTGTGTGTGTGCTGTGGGGGGCAATTATATCTCTGTTATGGCTTGCAGAAAAAAAAAGTCTTTTTATTTGGAGGTTTGAAAAATATGGTGCCCCATACTTGCAGTATCTCCGAATACTAGCTTTCTAGAAAGTAGGCTATTGAATTAAAAAAGCAGGTTGATCAATTTTTTTTTTATCAAAGTTTGAACTTCAGTTCAAAACAGCTCACCAAAAAGTGATGTTGATATATTTAGGTAACATTTAAATGTATCAAAATGTCCAAATTACATAGAATTTTCACAGGAAATTGATCAATTTTGACCACCTTTTCTTTCCATTATGCTACTAGCAGCCTTCATATATACTGCTGCTAATAAACTAATGCTAGCTTGCAAGAAGTTTGGCTTTTTGATTGTAATGTAACGTTCAAATAGCTGTAATCAAAGTATGGGCCAGCTATCAATCTGGTTTTATTATCATCTTAGGAGTAAAACTAAGTTACAAGCATTTTGACTATTTTTCGCCTTGCTGATATGCTACTAGCATTATCAATATCATCAGTGTATCATGCATAAAAGTATACTACTTGATTGAATAGCAGATTGTGTCACATATTTTTTTTTTAAGAAAACATGGCCTAGATATATTGAAAAATAGAATAGAATAGAATGTACTTTATCAATCCCCGAGGGGAAATTCAGGTGTCTGGCAGATTAAATTTATAAAAATCACATAAAACAAGTAATTCAGGTGTCTGTCAGCTCATCTCCCATTGGCTGTAGAGTTATGACGGCTAATGGCTGCAGGGATGAATGATTTTCTGTATCTCTCAGTCCTGCAGTGCAGATAGATGAGCCGTCCACTGCTGCTGTTTCTCTGATCCACAAAGAAGTTGTAAAGTGGATGATGATGATGATGTGTAATTTAGAATGGCCTCTAGCATCTTCTGTGTGCATCTCTCCACCACAGCCCCTAGTGAGTCCATCCTGGTTCCAATCACAGTGCCAGCTCTTTCCACTAGTTTGTCCAGTCGCCTTGTGGCCAGTTCAATATGAATTTATGAAGGTGAGAGTAATGGTCATATGTATTCTTCTGTTCAAAGTTTTAGAACAAAAGTGACACAAAAGCCAATTTTATTAAAGGATGTAAAAAAAAAAAGGAAACTTTTTTTAAGGCACTTGAAATGGAAGTTGAAAAACTTGAGTAATATAAATGTAATATGTTCCCATCGGTGCACTGGTTTAACATTATGAAACTGTGTTCATTACATATCCTGAGTCTGTACAAATTAAAGCCGTAAAGATGGAAGGAGACCTCACTCTTAAAGCAGTCCCACCAGTGAATATTAAAGCTTAGTGGATTCATGATCTGAAGATGGGTATCACTTTTCAAAGACACACAATGTCCCGTTTCTCTCTGATTGTGTGATTCTGATCATGCCCGAAGCAATGTGAGTGAAATCTTTGTCTTTAATCAAAACAAAATGTTGTGTTACAGGGCTGTGAATCAGCTCTGGCCAACAGTACCCAGCAACAGTGGGAGAAAACAAAGTCAGTTAATGGAAGAGGAAGTAAAATGTACAATGCTTGGCTGTTTCTCTGTGCTAGTGGGAGGCCAAAATAAACAGTCACTCTGAGAGTTTGGCTTCAGAAGTAGATGAGCAGCTCACAGGATATGAGTGATACTGGAATGACAAAATAACTGTGAGAATTCTTCTCAGGGTCCTGTAGACAAACAGTGGATGTCTCTGTGGGGAATTAACCACTCATCCCTCGCTGCAACACATTTCCTGTTGTTACATTATTAAAAGCCATGCTTTTTATAAAAGCACTGGGAGAGGAAATGCACATGGAAACCAAATCTTAATACCTTTAGTGCATGCTAATATGAAACACGAGTCTGCTCACGTGACGCCTCAACTCTTACACCCTAAAAGACTCATGTATGTGCAAAGCTTTTTTATTTGCTCAAACAGTACATTCACTTGTTTGCAGATGATGCTCATGTTTGCATTAATAGATTTTGAAAGTATCTCATCGTTGCCTGAGGGAGCAACATCATAACTTTTTATTATCTTTTGGGACTTTGGAGGCTTCATAAAAAGTTGGACCCACTGAAAACAGGGAAATTAAATTTTTTCTGTCAATACTTGACATAAGTGAAAAATCTCTGCTTCTATTAAAGACATAAATAAAGGTGAAGAAACCACCTTTGGTAATGATGCTTCTTGAGCTTAACCCTCCTGTTATGTTCCGGGTCAGATTGACCCATTTCAAAGTTTAAAAAAAAATGTTTTTTTTTTAGTATGAAACTTCTTCTCCTTGGCTTAATTAGCGTAATCAACACATACAAAGAAAATGGTTCATTTAACATATCTGTAACCCCCCCCCTGCATGTTTATATTACACAGATACTGTTCGTGGGTCAACTTGACCCGGCAGTCAAAGTGGAGGCTAAAAAGGGGTCAGAAGTTTCAAATATTCATTGTTTCTTTGCAACTGTGTGACACATTTCACCCCAATCAATAACACACACACATGAAAAACAAGTGAGTTATCCTCATTGAACCATTATCTGTGAGAATTAAAGAACACCATTGCACTAAATATTAATTCAAATGGTTAGTAATGGAGTTAATAATGAGATTTAAAAAAAAGTGTATTGGGATTTTTTGGGTTCTGACACTTTTGGGTGATTAAATATGCCCCGGGTCAATTTGACCCAGGAACATTAATGCTGTTCCTGAGAAACAAACATAACAGGAGGGTTAAGAAATGTCTAAATGCCTTATTAATTGTGCTCAGAATAATTTTGCACATTGGCAATAGTTGTTGGATTATTTGACACAATAATACTGAATGTTCTAGTTTTATAATAGAATATACTTCTCCTCCGCTACATAATCAAATATTGCCTGAGTGAAAAAAAAAAACAGCTTGAGAACCAAAAAAAAAGGACAGAGCACAATTACCCAGTTTTCTCCATAATCAATGGTTCCTGTTCCTGGATGCAATGCTGCAGGCAAGTCCCCCTCCCACGCCTCTCTCCAACCCGCCCACACACTGCACACACACTCACACAGACTCATGACACACAGCTCACCCCTCAGCCCCACATGAATTTTAATCAGAGAAGAGTAAAGCAGTGAAGTGCAAATACAGACACAAAGCCACAATTAGCAGCCCAGCGGCGGATTCAGGGGGCCCAATTAGGAGCAAGAAGCACGGCGAAGAGTCTCCTGTTAGGCCTTCCTTTCGCTGACAAGAGGCGCGTAACAAAGGTCAAAGAGTTTGCTATAGACTCCCTTTGGTTAATTAATGGAAGTGTTTAATAAGTGTGATGCACTTGAATGGTTCTCTCCTCTGGTAGCTGTTGTTTACGTTCATATTGTAAAAGTAAAAGTCAGGGGCTTTAATGAGTTTTACTTGCAATGAGCTAAGACTTTAAAATACAAGTTTACCAGGAGAAACACGTGATGGAAACCCTCCCAGCATGACTCACGTATATGCTTAACTTGGCGACATTTAATGAGGGGAAAGCATTTAACACTCACTGGATGCCCTTAAAACACCATGAAAGAAAGTTGTAGGCTATTAAAGTTCTCTTACAGAAGGAATCTTGTTTAATAGCAAATGGACACCCACTCTGTCAGGGGTGACTTCGTTTTAAAAGGCCACTTCACCTAAATTACATACTACTCGGTTAATAAATAAATAAATAAATCACCCAGCCAAATAAATGGTGGTGAATGGAAGGGTGTTGTTTTTGTTATTAGGATCAAGTAACACAAACAATAGGGCCTTTCTTGGAGCTATGGAATGCCTTTACCCCATGTTACAAGTTTGTCATAAAGTAAGTCAAATGGCATTAAGGTTGTTTGTTGATTGTAACTTAAGTAAAGGTCTTATGTAGATAATATTGTTTGGCTGAAGAAACTGTTTAAACAGAAGTCATAATACAAGTTATAAAACACTCCAGCTGTTAAGTCAATACGAAACAAAGTAATGAGAGTAAATGATAAAAGGTTGTTTGTTATGTGGTTGAAATTACCATTTAAATGGAAGCAAATGGAAATCAAGTTTTTAGATGGCGGAATTAAAATTACAAATAGAAAGAAATAAAGTCCTACCAAGAGCCATGTAATGTTTTTCATGAGTCACAAATGAGTCATTATGAAAATAAATATAACTCAAGCCATTGGCCAGTTTAATCAATGGAAATGGAAGTCAATCTAAGAACATGTTTTGTTGTTTGGCCACATAACAAGTCGAATCTCTTCATGATCATTTGTCAATTTGACTCAAAGTAGATAAATTAAAGTAATAAAAGAAAATGTTTTTTGTCAGTAATCATAACTATTACATTTGCAAAGAACAAGGTGTTTTTCAGAGTCATGCCAATTATCATGAGTCCTGTTGTATTTGTGGTGTAGGTCCACTGTCATCATTTTCATGGATAATATGATTCAAAGTAATGGAAGTAAACGGTAAAAGAAGCTTTACCTATTTGGCTGAAGTGAGTGTTATAATAGAAAAGAAAAAGGTGTTTCTTCAGAGTAATACAAGTATTGTTATCGGTCAATAGCATTGTGGTCGTTAGCCAGCGATCCAAAGTAGTGGAAATCAATGGAGTAAATGTTATTCTGCTTCAGTTACAAAGAAAAAAAGGAAGGGAAAGATTGAAGAATGTCTCAGAGCTATTTAATGTGCTATCATGAATCCCAGATTGGTCCTAATTTATGTTAACTGTCATTATGGTGTTGGGTCGATATGATCCAAAGTGATGGAAGTTAATGGAAAAAAGGTTATGCTGCTGAAGTTGCCTTTAAAAAAGAAAAGAATAAGAACATTTAAAGTTATATCATGAGTCCCACATTATTGATATTATAGGTCAAATTTAATCTTGATTCAATGTCAATATCAACCAAAGTAATGGAGGTAAATGGGAAAAATGTTATGCCGCTGAAGTTACCTATAGAAAGAAAAGATTAAGAACTTTTAAAGAACCATTTACAGTAATATCACGAGTCACACTTAAGTGATAATATAGGTCAAATTTCATCTTGATTCAATGTCAATATCATCCAAAGTAATGGAGGTAAATGGGAAACAATTTTTGGTAACATTACAAATGAATAAGGTCTTTCTTAAAGCCATTAAATTACTTTTCAGGCATATTATAAATATATACTGTTCTACTTGTTGCAGTCATTAGTCAGTATGGTCCAAAGTAATGGAAGTAAAGGGAAACATTTTGGTTTGGCATTAAAAAAGAAAGAAAAAAAGCCTTGTATTCACACATTTTGCAAATATTATTTTAGTCATCAGTAAATTTGGTCCAAAATGATGGAAGTTAATGACAAAAAACTTGGCGAAAAACATTGTTCAGGGCTTTGACATTAATCTAAAGACTCCCACATTAGCCATACAATGTCACATATGAGTATGGCCTTTGTGCAATCCAAAATAAATGGAAGTAAATGGTGAAAAAAAAACAAGTATGCCATTGACATGAAAAGACAGATGTTTTAGAGAGCCATCAAATGTATTTCAATTTCAGCGGTCTATGTAAAAGTCATAAATCACTATGATTATTGGTCAAAAGGTTAAAAAGTAATGGACGTTAATGTGATTTATAGCAGTTATCTGGCGGAAGTAACCATTGAAACAGAAAAGAATAAGTGCTTGTCACATCAATGAAATTGTTATCATTAAATGCACATTAGTTACAATAAAAGTCAAATGTTCCTGAATCCCTTCAAATGAGACAACACAGCCATGCAGCAGCAGCAGCAGCATCACTATGCAGAACATGCTGATCCTGTGATTGGATGGTAGGAAGCAGAGACGAGCTGTGTTGCCTGGAGCACAAGAGGGCATCTGCATTTCATTATACCAAAAGAAGGTACAGAAATCCAATAGCAATAGTGCCTGTTGGGTTTGTGCATGTGTTTGCGTGCATGCACACACACACTCACACACACCTGGAACCCATTACATATTTCTGATGTTTGCGCTTGTTAAGGAAAACAGCAAACAGACAGATGTTTGCCAGTGCGGAAGAGCGTATTCTCTGTGTGCCCTGCATTCCTGTGTCCCTATTAAAGTTTTTTTTTGTATGCCCAGGGACAGAAGTATGCAGCACAGTGGAGCGGTGAAACCCAAATTTATTCATGGAGAACATAATAATCAGACAGTAGAACGGAGAGGAGGTGGGAAATAGGGGGAGGGGAGGGGTTCATGAATGGTGATGGGCTGTTGCGTGTCCTTGGTGCCTCTGAGGCTCGGAGGTGGAGATACAGATGGGTACACTGGCTGTGATCAGGCAGACTGACAGCTCCTGTCTCTGTCTGTGTTTAATTTACACACCGGGCCTGTCTCGCACTGATAACCTCTGTGATATAGCTGCTGAAGTGGCCACTGCAGATGAGAGAGGAGTTTTAATTGTGATTCATCTGGTGGTCACTCATCAGTCCAGCAGGCTCCGGGAAAGAACAGGCCGACTGGGTGTTGATGATGGATTATGGGTAATGAGAGTGCGAGAAGTTCATGTGTCATACAAAGTCATCAGTCCCATGTTGCACCTCCCTTGAGTCAGTAATCACCTCCTTCGTGTGTCAAGGGAAGGAGAAAAGCAGCAGGAGAAAGACACTCCTATTAAATTTGTGAGGGAGAGCGTTGTCTGCGATCTATCAGCTGCTGGAAATGTCTTTGTGAGAGCAGAGTCAGGATGTCAGATTGAGCCGAGGAACAACACAAGAGTGACTCACAGCAGCGGGGGCGTCATGTCTGGGAATGTCCTCGGATGTGGCCTTTCAGTCTATATGAAAAGATGTTTACCAGAAAGTCTTTTAAAATGAGGTTTTCCTCGGGTTGCTTGTTATTTACACCTGATTCTGACCCGCCTTTTTGTTAGCCGCATGTACACAGCTGAGATGAGAGAGGTGTCGTGGGGAAGGTAGAGGAAGATGGGGGAGGGTTAGATGATAAATCATGCCCGGAGCACACAAGGATGAGAGAGAGAGAGAGAGAGCTGCCATCGATCACCTCTGCTGTGTCGTAGCAGAACATTTAATGAGAAAATCTGAGCAGAAGAGGGGCAGGGACAGCGGTCTGTCACTGTGGGGCGGCTGTCAATCAGTTTCAAATTCATGCAGTTAGCAGATGATTTCCATAGCGTTATAGTGTGATATGAGAAGAGGTAAAATAGTCCCGCCAGATGCTTTTAAATGTCAAATCAGAGGTGATAAGCACTGTCAGATTAAACAAGCCATTCACCTAAACACAGATGGCACTGAACAGTGTGTTATTATGACCAAGGAGACCATGCAACACTTTAACAATGAGTTACTCACCATGACAAGCTCTAGAGAATTTGGAAGAACCAGTGCTTTTCATTATGAAAGGAGACCTGCTGATGCTGATGCACATTTCAATAATGTTACAATGTTGGATGTCCACAATGTAGATCTGTGGAATACTTGAGGTGGACTGCTGTGTGGCGTAACCTGTGAGCTACAGTTCCTAAGTCAACATAATGGAGGAACATTTTCAGGGCTGTAAGTAAGGGATAATGTATATTGACTAGTGTTGTAGTCAATAGCGTAGAATTGTGTATGAACTGTATGGACTGTATGGACGTGTCCCTACCAATCTCAAACGATGGCTGAAATGTCCCCACCAATATTAAGGGTGAAGGGGGAAAAATGCACTTCAAGCGGCACACAAAGGGTTAAATCCTTGCCTCCCAAATGCGTCTTTGAGACCGGTCTGTTTTTTGATTGGCTTAGCTCCCTGCAGGCTATTTCGCTTGCAGGTTTCGCCAGTGTTGACTCATGTCTGAGGATGTCGGCAGGCAAGAAAAGAAAGATGGACATTAGAAGCTATTTCAACAAACAGTATAAGTCACTAGAGGATAATAGTCCCCCCTCATAGGCAACTGCTAATGAATTCAAAACATCGTATGGCCTATGTCCCCACCAATGTTAAAATCAAACCTACGCCCTTGGTTGTAGTACTCCAGACCGGTCTTGGTCTCAAGGCCGCTTATTTAAGGTCTCGGTCTCGCCTCGGAATCGAAAGCATTTTGACTTGGTCTTGTCTCGTTCTCAGACTGGGCGGACTACGTTTTTTATATCAAGATTGGTCGAGACCACCACTGATGCACTCTGTGTCCCTGTCATTACTGTGCTAAGAGAAAAACCCCCTTTCTCAATTCATTCATTTTTCTCCCACCTGTTACGGACGAGACTTTCGCGGTGCTACGGTGAGTGACGCCCCCTACACTCAAGCGTTAATGACTGGAGACAGACGACAGGAGGAGAGACTGGCGCCCATGACCAGAGATGTCTGCTAAGTCGTTTAATGAAGCAATAAACTCTCTCACAGCGCGTCAAAAGAAAGGCAACAAAGGCAAAAACAAACCTTGTTTGTCGCTGTTGATTGTATTTAATGCAAACTTAAATAAAATAAACAGAAGTCTTTTATTTTGTTAACTCTCGTAATGACTTTTTATTGTTATACAGTATATGGTCTTGGTCTTGTCTCCTTCTCGCCCTGCCTTGGTCTTGGTCTTATCTTGGTCTCCGTGCACCCTGGTCTCGGACATGTCTTGGTCTGAGTTAATGTGGTCTTGACTATAACACTAATATTGAGCAGGTGTGGATTGGAATACTCCAGTCTGTTATAAACGCCTCCTGACTGGTCGGTCATCAACAAAAGATCTAAAGCTTGGTGCTCTCCAAATTGAAACAGAAGTTTGTTTTGCCACAGTGTCAACAGGCAGAGCTGAAATGTGCTAGACTCTCTTCTGCAGTTTGATTTGATTATTTGTGCAGGATGAGGTTGTCCCTGGCAATACCTTGCTGTCAAGCAGTAAAACAGTCGTTAAGGGGTTTTGTCCAATTAGAATCAAGCATCACTTAATTAACACAGCAGAGCAATAAATACTGTATCAGACTTTGGAAACAAAATACGTAATATCTAGTAGAATATATTAATTCTTACCTCATGAATAGATTTCCATGGAATTGGTTGATAAAAGAAAACCACACATAGTTCCTTTAATTCAAGTCTAACCCTATCCAGCCTTCTCTTAATGACTTGTTTACACGCTGTAGGGTTATCTCTGTCACTTTGCATCACAAAGAGTCATTCAGGACCTTTGATGGTCTACAATTTTCTTTTCTGTCACTTCAAAATTGGGCTAAATTATTTTAATGAGGATGTCAGAGCAGTGTGGTTTGGCTTTGTTTTCCCACTTTTAAGCTTAAGCTGAGCAAAAGACTATTAGAACTATTACTGTCAAGGAGAAATACAAAATACAAAAAAGCCCTGAGACCCATGGACAGGAGGACATGATGTAATTCAAGCTCTGTGGCCTCGGGGGAGTCAGTATATTGGAGGGCTTTTATTAAAACGGAGGGAGAATAAAGAGTAATAGTGTATAATGTAGGGCCGTTTTGACAATCTTACGTGCTTCAGGTAATAGGATCCTGCACACCTGTGCTTGTTGAGCAAGTGGAAAATGAGTTTTGGGGCGAGTGATTATAACAAGAGCCGCTCTGTGTTTTTACCTTCATACATGACAGGGATGACATACGAAAAAAGGGGAGCGGTAATTGCATTTTTTTTTCTCCCCCTCCTCCCCCCCAGTTCATATTACAGGAGAAATATGAGAGGGCCCCGCTTGTGTGGTGGGTCGTCTGAGGCAGCTTTGACAGCCAATTTAGTCCTGCAGAAACAGACCTGTCCTTCCAGAAGCTGGGGGGTTAGAGCTGTCACACACACACTCAGATAGAAAAGACCACTCTTCTTTTTTAAACCCACCACCCATCCTTTTCTTTCTCTATCTGCTGTAGTATCATCTTGATTAGAGGCTGCAGAAAACCTGCTGTATACTTTTCTATTCGTCTTGACCACAGAAATTGCTCTCGTCTTTCCACTACATTGTTTTACCGTGTGAAAAAAAGTTTCCATCATAGATTTACCAAGATAAAAAAAATCTCTGGACCGATCACTGCAGACAGAGACGAATGGTTTCATCGTTTGGAATGTATTTTTTGTGGATGTTATTGGAGCTTTTCTAGTTTTCTTGTTCGACTGCTGAAAGGCAGCACAATGTGGGAGAGGTCTTAAAGTTTTTCAGAGTTGGAGCACAGTTGGGCTATTTGCCTTGTTTTGCAGAAAGAGGTTACATTCTGGCAGTCCAGTGATAATAATAATGTGTATTCCTCACACAGCAATACTTTATTTCTTTGTGCTATTCTGGAAATAACACCCCTTGAGAAATCTGAAATTCATAGCTGTACATTTTGTTAAATATTCATAACATATGTTTTGCCTTTTACACTGAAGGTCGAGGGCACTCCCAAGACATCACCACCATCTTCCAGAGTATTTTGCATCACTGGTCCCATAGATAGGTACTAAATGTCAATCCTGCCTCCCAACTCTCCATGGTTTTGGTGCATTATGCAGAGGGGAATGTATCTGTACTTGTAAACAACTACTTAAAATAAATTGTAAGATGTTTCCATTGATTCAAGTTAAATTCTATTGTATTCTTTCTATGTAGTGTTTGAAATTAGTTATGGCTCATGTTTTGAAGGCACATTTTCCACTTCTTAATCAGCCAAATCAGGCATGAAAGAACTCCTGCTGCTTCTGGAGTGCTCCTCATTCCACCTTGAAAGTGTTGAGTGTTCTTTAATGCCAGTGTTTCATTCGTACAAAGTTTGTATTTGAATGTAATTGGAGGTAATTGCACTCCTAATGATTTGATGCTGTCACTAACTTAACCTGCCTTTGTTTCTGTAGTCTAAAGCCTTGGCTAAAGCAAGTCATGTTTCAGCAACTAGTCTTACCAAACACCGCCACAAACCTCTCACTTCTCAACAACTGTCTGACAGATATAAAACTATGGATGTCAGCAAACTTCCTGAAACTCAACTCAGAAAAAACAGAAATACTCATTATTGGTCCAGAAAACATGCACCCTCCCCTCCAGTCCTCCCTTGGTTCCCTCTCACACAATGTAAAAACACATGTCAGAAACCTTGGAGTGACCTTTGATAGCAGCTTATCCTTTGACAGACATATTAATAAAACCATCCAGTCTTGCTTTTATCACCTTAGAAATATTGCCCGTATCAGATCCATGCTCTCTTTTAATGACACCCAGACCATTATTCATGCTTTTATTTCTTCTAGACTAGATTATTGTAATGGGCTTTTAACAGGTTTAACACAAACATCTCTCAATAGATTACAACTGGTACAAAATTCAGCAGCAAGACTTTTAACTAAAACCAAGAAGAGAGAGCACATTACTCCTGTTTTAATGAGATTACACTGGCTGCCCATTGCTTTTAGAATAGATTTTAAGGTTTTACTTATCACTTTTAAAGCACTTCACGGCCTGGCCCCCAAATATATATGTGATCTGCTGTCACCCTACCAGCCCGGGCGCAGCCTCAGATCCTCAGGCAGGAACCTCCTTAAAGTTCCCGCCACAAAACTGAAGTCTAAGGGTGAGCAAGCGTTTACTGTGCAGGCTCCTCGACTGTGGAACGACCTGCCTGAGGATCTCAGGCAAGCTGCATCAGTATCTTCTTTTAAATCACAGCTGAAAACACATTTTTATCGAAAGGCCTTCCTGTAATATTGTTTTATCCAAGATGCTACATTTATTTTTAATCTATTTTTTATTCACTCATTGTTTTATTGTTTTGATGATTTTAATTGTTTTACTGATTTTAATTGTTTTATTGTTGTAATTGCTTTTAGTAGTTTCTCTTTTGGTTTTTCTTCTTAAATTGTCTTGCCAGCCCATATATACCCCCCCCCCCCCCCCCCCTTTGCTTTGTTCTCTTTAGTGTGGGTTTTTATGATGTTAAGCACTTTGTAACGTCTGTTTTGATAAGTGCTTTATAAATAAACTTTATTATTATTATTATTATTATTACCTGTTTATTTTTTATGCCTGTAGGACGTATGCCAATGCTAGAAATGTTTTACTTACTGGCAAAGCATAGCCTTTGTCTTTGCTGCCTGTAGTAGCCTACCTCTGTGCACTCTAGCCATGGTTCAGCTACAAGCCTAGCCTTTTACTTTTGAGGCCTGAAGTTCCTTGAACAATTCTAGCCACGTGTGTGAAACTGGTCTATCCTATCCCACTTCTTGTTTGCTGCTTGTAAGACCTCTGCTAATACGTGTCATGTTTTAATTACTAGCAATGCATAGCCTTTGTCTTTGTGGCCTGTAATACTTCTGTTCATGGCAGTCATGGTTATCTACTTGCCTAGCCTTCTCCTTGTGAGGCTCATAAGACTTCTGAAAATGCCACTTATGTTTCTTAACTAGCCTAGCCTTTGTTCAACTATTATTTTATCCTAACCTTTTGTGTTTAATGCATTCTGATTGTTTTGTTACAGCTACTAGCTTGACCAACCTTTGTGTGTTCAATGTCTGTAAGGACCTGTCAAACTTGTGCTTAAGCTAGATGTGTTCAACTATTAGTTTATTCTAGCATTTTGTGTTTAAAGCCTTTGACACCCTTATGCTAGTTTGCAAGGTCTGTGATACCTGTGTTCAGTCTAGGTGTATTTCAATTAGTTTAGTCTCACCCTTTTGATCTACCTTAAGTCTAGTTATGTGTAAGATACTCAGCTAAATGGCTTAGTCCAGCTAACTAGTAACTTAGAGGCTTCTATTTAAATAATTGCTTGGCTTAATCTGGGATTTTAAGATGCTATGTGAAGCTTATCAACTTTATCTCCTTGGCACTGAAGTGAAAGCATAAAAGTCAATTTCCCAAAACATTGCATTACCCCTTTAAAAAGTTGGAAACAAAATGATTCTCCTTTTCAGAGTTTTGTATCCTCTGCAGCTCCTCTCAGCACAGCATTGCCCTTCAGGAGAGGTTGCATAAATGTATGAGGGATGAAACTGGAGATAGTTTGCCCCAGCTGGATACAATGATGCATTACAAATATAAGTCCCTGATTTAGAGATAAATCCATTTCATTTGCTGAGACCTGGCAACGCGGTGAGGTGTGGTCATAAGTTTATCTCGGGTAGAGTGTTTGTGCCCACTTCAGCTGCTGTAAATCAACAAGGAGGTTAGAAACATCACAGCACAGCATCAGATAGCGTCCAGTCCTTGGCTGTAACCTTCATCTCAGTGTGTGTCTGTGTTTGTGTGTTTCCTTTTCTTATGTACATGTATGAGACGTTTAAAGATTATCTATCCGTAGTCTGTTAGAGTTAAAAAGAGTTCTAAATTTATGGTCTGCCATTTGTTAAATCTGTGACATGGTTTAAAAGATTTTGATCAAAGTCTGACTTATTAAGATACCATTTAAAAACAGTTTAAACCACTGGTAGTCTGCTGGTACAGCCTCAAGACCCAACACCACCACCATCATGACATTCAGCCCACATCTCTGAAATTATGTATTTAATGGCAGGTGAAAAAATACTATATAGTTGCATTACCACAACCTACTGTGTTGGTTTGTGACTAAACTACCTTACCAATGCAATTTCCATAGATGACATAGGTCCTTCAAAATAAAGGTGAAGCAAAAACCAGATCTGTGACCAACTGAAATGGCGCTATGACCCAGTTTTGAGTCCTGACTCTCCACTTGAGAACCAAGGGTTTTGACCGTTTTAAAAGATGGGTATCATGACAGCTCCCCAAAATTGAAACCAACACCGACTGACTGGGTGTAGTATGGGTCACAAAGCCTGCCTCTTTCATGTTAACAGATGGGACACAGGTTAAACTGCCCTTAATGTTGAATTCAGCCTAATTCATGGAGAAGTGTCCATTTTTCTAACAAGCTCAGTTTCTTTTAGGTATCACCATGATTGACAGCTCAGACACAGTTCCTGCAATGCTGTATCCTGTGTGCACAAACTAAACCAAAAAGAGAATGAACAACGAGAGGAGCGCAATGAAGACAAAAACAAGAGTCATCACTCTTTGCATAACTGTAATTCTAATTAAAAGCAACACAGGAAGCTGTTACACCCTCGTCCTTAACATCCTTAAAAGGGGCTTTACTGTTTTTTCTGCAAAATAAACACGTTTTTTGATTAGCAGATGGGGCAGAATGTCATGCCATATGATCCCTATTGCACATAATCTGGCTTCAAATGTTTTCATTAGCAATATATTAAAAAAAAAAAATTGTCAGGGAGTATTTTGGCTTCACTTTTCTTCAGTGGCAAAAGGGGGAGATGTCATCCATCTTTATATACAGTTAATACCCATAATACATAAACATTAATGTATACAGTGGGAAATCAAAACGAAGCTTCAATGTCTTGTTGGCTGTAAAGCCAAGCAACTGTGGCCTCATCCCTGAATTCTCATCTCCAGGTGTGTGCTGTGAGTGAAACACATTAATTAAATTCAACACACACTCGCTGCTGCAGGTCAAAAGGTCAATGAAATTGTTTTTCCCTTGCTTTTTAAAGGCACCACTTGCTCATTTAGCCTTTTTAAAGCTGCTACATGCATCTGCAGCTGCATGCTTATGTGCAAATTAGCACACATTGCTGACACACATACACTGATTCTGAAACTGGCACACACACACACACACACACACGCACACGCACACACTGGTTAGGCTTATCTTCTGAAGGATGCCTCCATTTCTGAAACACAAATCCGTGCTGCACATGAACAATAGAGGCATCAAAACCATCTATAATCCTTGCAAACACTCTATATAATACACAGGCTGCTTTTAAGTCCACACTGTTACAAGTCTGACGTCTGGATTCAATACACAGGAAATCAGGTTTGGTCTGTAAATCACCTCTGCACTAATCTCACCGGAGCTCTGCTGATCTGTAACTGATCATAAACTCCGTGCTGCAGAAGAGAGCACGGATGTTTGGGGCTTTGCTCTATATCAACTCGCACAAAAACTCTCTGTGGTTTACTGTAATACATTTTTCTTCTTTAAGTTCGTAACAATACACCTGACTATTGAATAAAACATGAAAGACTTTCTCATTAAGCCTGCAGGCAGATGGTTCTCAGGAGAAGCTAAACCAGAAATTTGACTGTGAGCCGGCTTTCTTTGCTTTAATGTTGGGAAATGTAGAAAGTGGAGTCAGACCAGTTTGGCTGGCACACAGATGGTGACTGCTGCACAGAGCTCTCTGCCCTCAGCAGGAATGTTACTGAACTGTCACTGGATAGCTGGAACATAATCAGCTCCTGCAGATATGGCTCAATATCCAACAGATGTGCTCAGGGAAGCATCTTTGATCAAATTTCTGCAAAACTTCCTGACGTCAGAAGTAGCAGGCTGCATTTTGGGGTTGCCTAATTTATGTGTGCATATCAAGTCAGACATAGTTTAAATCATAAACATTCACATTGTTGCAGAGTGAAGTTCCCACAGTTATTCTACTGCCTAAATGATGCATTAATTATGTGATGCTACCTGTTGCTAAATTCCCAGGATAGTGATGTGATTGTTTGTTTGTTTCTCACTTCCAGAGCAACGTTTGTGTTTGCTGAAAAGAATATCTAGTGTTTGTAGAGACAGCTTGCAAAACCAAGAAGAGATAGATGCTAAAACTGAAAAAAGGTACATTGTATTGAAATCACATACAAAAAAATTGTACACATTTGAATAACATGAAGAAAATCACAATCTAAAGAAAAATGCAAGGATGATGAGATATGATACATTATAATACATTGCAATACAATATGATAGAGTACAGCATGTTACAGTACAATACAACACAATTTAGTACATTAAATATGATGCAATGAAATATGGTGCGATACAATGCAATACAAGATACACTAGAAAACAGTTACATTGAGGTGATGCACCGTTACATGACTTGATGTGAAGTGACATTATGTGACGTTATGTGACTTGACATTACGTGGCTTGACGTAACATGACTTGACGTAAGGTGACTTGACTTTGTGACCTGACATTGGGTGACTTGATGGGACATGACTTGGCGTTGCGTGACTTGACGGGATATGACTTGACTTGACGTAATGTGACTTGATGTTACATGACGTGACGTTACATGATTTGAAGTTACTTGACTCGACTTTATGTGACCTGACGTTGCGTGACTTGACGTGACATGACTTGACGTTGCGTGACTTGACGTGACATGACTTGACGTTACATGCCTTAATGTTACATGACTTGACATTACATGACTTAATGTTACATGACTTGACATGACATGACTTGACGTTACATGCATTAATGTTACATGACTTGACGTAACGTGACTTGACGTGACATGACTTGACGTTACATGCCTTAATGTAACATGACTTGACGTTACATGACTTGACGTTACATGACTTGACGTAACGTGACTTGACGTGACATGACTTGACGTTACATGCCTTAATGTTACATGACTTGACGTTACATGCCTTAATGTTACATGACTTGACGTTACATGACTTGACGTTACATGACTTGATGTTACATGACTTAATGTTACATGACTTGACTTTATGTGACTTGACGTTGCGTGACTTGACGGGACATGACTTAATATTACATGACTTGACGTAACGTGACTTGACGTTACATGACTTGACGTTACGTGACTTAATGTTACTTGACTTGACTTTATGTGACTTGACTTTATGTGACTTGACGTTACATGACTTGACGTAACATGACTTGACGTTACATGACTTAATGTTACATGACTTGACGTTGCATGACTTGACGTTACATGACTTAATGTTACATGACTTGACGTTACATGCCTTAATGTAACATGACTTGACGTTACATGACTTGACGTTACATGACTTGACGTAACGTGACTTGACGTGACATGACTTGACGTTACATGCCTTAATGTTACATGACTTGACGTTACATG
The DNA here is from genome assembly GCF_009762535.1 of Notolabrus celidotus. Taxonomy (NCBI): domain Eukaryota; kingdom Metazoa; phylum Chordata; class Actinopteri; order Labriformes; family Labridae; genus Notolabrus; species Notolabrus celidotus. The sequence continues at coordinate 5,731,889 of NC_048290.1, forward strand.
CCTTAATGTTACATGACTTGACGTTACATGCCTTAATGTAACATGACTTGACGTTACATGACTTGACGTTACATGACTTGACGTAACGTGACTTGACGTGACATGACTTGACGTTACATGCCTTAATGTTACATGACTTGACGTTACATGCCTTAATGTTACATGACTTGACGTTACATGACTTGACGTTACATGACTTGACGTTACATGACTTAATGTTACATGACTTGACTTTATGTGACTTGACGTTGCGTGACTTGACGGGACATGACTTAATATTACATGACTTGACGTAACGTGACTTGACGTGACATGACTTGACGTTACATGCCTTAATGTTACATGACTTGACGTTACATGCCTTAATGTTACATGACTTGACGTTACATGACTTGACGTTACATGACTTGACGTTACATGACTTAATGTTACATGACTTGACTTTATGTGACTTGACGTTACATGACTTGACGTTACATGACTTAATGTTACATGACTTGACTTTATGTGACTTGACGTTGCGTGAATTGACGGGACATGACTTAATATTACATGACTTGACGTAACGTGACTTGACGTTACATGACTTAATGTTACATGACTTGACTTTATGTGACTTGACGTTGCGTGACTTGACGGGACATGACTTAATATTACATGACTTGACGTAACGTGACTTGACGTTACATGACTTGACGTTACGTGACTTAATGTTACATGACTTAGCGTTACGTGACTTAACGTGATGTAACGTGACTTGATGTTACATGACTTAACGTTATATGACTTAACGTTATGACTCAACGTGACATGACTCGACATTAAGTGTCATTACATGACGTCACGTTATGTGGCTTGACCTTACCTGACGTTACAGTTTTCTACAATATTATACAATAAAAACATTGATTCTTGTGGTTAGTGTATCGACACATTGTTGCCACACGAAATACAGTGATAATATGCTTCATTTATTTTTTCTACATCCCTTATAGTGAATATTTTACCTCCATCAGATCAACACAGTCTGGTAACATAGTAACCATGTAATGTAATACTTAAGTTCTGCCCTCTTCCTCAGAAGCTCTAAAACCAAAAATACAAATACACAAACAGCCAAAGCAAATGCTTCCATGTCTTATCTCTGTTTCTGTGTAGATACAGAGCAGACGTGTGGGAGGTTATTGTTGTTTGTCGATTGTTTCTCATTTGAATATGCAGCTGCTGTTTGTGATTTTGGATTCAATGGAGTTATCTCAAACAATAAAAAGGCCCATTTGTTGGCAGCCAGAGTGACTTTGAGCAATCATACTGACAGGTGACAGGTTTTCATTTTATTTCCCACAACATGATGAACATCCAGGCTCTGACAATAAAAAAAACCTGTTTCTGCTCAATGATCACTAATTATCTGCTCTACTTTCTATTTTGTTCTTTGGTTTTGCTTCCCAGAGGCTGCAGAGCTTCTTTGTGTTGGGTGTTAACCTGATTTATTACTTGACAAGTGTCAATGAACTTCGTACCTGGTTAATCAAACTCTGAACTGAATGCAGTGACCTGGTTACTCTAGTAGTCACATGTAAAGAAATCCTGCTTGGAAAGTACTGTGCATGAATAAGGTCTGACTTCTTCCCGTCTTAGATCACATGCAGTATCTATTATACTTTTATGAAGTGAAATCTTACAGGAAATTGAAACATGGATTAGAGTATACTGAACTGTATTGTTTGTAGAAAGTAAAGTGCATGCACAACTTGAACCTGGAACTCAAATCCTTGGTGAGAGCATTACTAAAACATCAACTTTTTGTCTTATCTGTGCATATTGTCACTAATGTCACATGTCAAACAATGTTACTGAGGTACATAAAGACTGTGCAATTCAATTTTTTACAATGCAATCCAATATTATGCAATTCTTTTTTGTTGGCTTTCAGGAGCTAAAGAAAAAATAGACAATGTATCATTTTAAAATAACATGTCCTTGTGTTTATAACTTGTCCAGGAGACAAAAGACCCAGGCCTACTGTTCAGGCACATATGTGACATTAGGTATATGAACTGTGCTTATGGATGCTACTACATTGGTATCCATCAAGGAATCTATGGACCTATGTACTTGCATGCAATGCGTCATGGGTCTGATATAAACCCAGGCTGATGCCTGCTTGGAGGACTGTTTTTTTAATATGGGGAGCTCTGACGCGTTGGGAAAAACAGGGGAAGGAGGACCCATGTGCAGATTAAAAATAACAGGTTTTACAGAAGGTACAAACAAAACCTACTTAACCTGTCTAAGAAACTAAATCCAAAAAGTCCAAAATAAAACACAGGGAACACAGGAGAGACGAACTATGATCCAACACAGGACAGGGGAAACAGAGGGACTAAATACACAGAGTAATCAACACAGGTGTGGAACACAGGACACAGGTGAAACTAATCAGGGTAATCAAAAAGGAGGGAAACACACAAGGGTAGGAAGTAATTAAGGAAGTCTACAGGAGTAGAGTTTGGGCTGTTGATGATCTGTTTTCTCTGCTAACTGTTGAGACCTCAACTCAACTCAACTCAACTCAACTTTATTTATGTAGCACCTTTCACACATATAAACATGCAGCCTAAAGAGCTTCACAGAATAACAGAGAGACAGAAAACACCAGCAATGGTAAAATTACAAAAGGCATGGTTATAAATAAAATGTTTAAAAATTAAATAAAGTCAATACAGTAAAATTAATGAAATAAGTAAGAGTGGAAAGAAAAGTTAAAAAATAAGGTAGAGTTAACAAGATCAGATGAATACAAGAAATAAATAGATAAATAAATAATTAAATAAGATAAATAAATGTTAAAGCAATGATTATAATGATGCAGTCCAGGGCTAAAAATAAATTAATCCAAATTAAAAGCCAGATTAAAAAGGTCTTAAGTTTACTTTTAAAAGACCTGGTGGATAGAATCTGGCTTTGTAAAAATATGGCTCCTCCAACTTGCATTGCAGAGCTCACACTGCGTTTGTAGCCTTGGAGACAAATGAAGATCTTTCAGCTGCGTAAGCTAACGGCTAACTACAAAAAGTTAGCAAAGCATTTGACAAGTTGAAAAATGGCTGTCAAGAAGGGCTTCTGCCTCCTCTCATTTTTACTTCATTATAGTGTAGACAAAAAAGGAGGGTGTCAATGAAAACAGTATCAGCCACTCCCACACAGTGTAAACTGCAGAATGAGCTGTTTATGATCCTGCTTTTCTGATGGATATGAAAGTTTATTCTTAATTAGATTTCAGTGGATGCATAATGGTAAGCTCAGATTTGATATACAACCATCACTGTGGCCTCCAGACAACATGACACTGTAACTCTGAGATGCAACAGCCAGAACAGTGCGGGGTATAACCACACTACAGTTCAAGCTATTATCAACCTATACAGCTCAGCTTAGAGCATCAGAGACTATCAGTAATGACAAAGACGTGAGATCGATCTCTTTAATCCTGCTATTGTGTCACCTCCCGACAGGTATCAGAAAGCCAAAGAAAGGATCCTGTGTGAAGGTTGCTCCTCGTGCAACAGTGCTGCGGTGCGCCCTCTTTTATTTATCATGGTTGTCAGTGAGGTTAGCTAATAAAACGGCTCGTGTGCGGCTCACACAAGGAGTGGATTTCAAAACGAGTGCCATGAAACTGCCTGAATTAAGCTCCACTGGAATAACATATATAAATCTTCCCAGCTGCTGCTTTTTACAGCCTTAGGAGACGCTTTTTTTCAAAGTTTTTTTTTAATGAAGTTTGCGATTACATAAAGAAAAGTTGAATGTTTACATGCCAGAAACTATTTAACACATTTATATGGAAAATGTGTTTAATATGAAACACAAGCCATTTAATTGGATGGTGTAATGTGTTTTTTTTAACAGTCACGCTCCCTGCAACAGATCTAACCCATGACTTCATTATCTCCATTCCAGCAAGAAGCGTGGATGGTGCAGTGAGGTAATTTGCTGCAATATGGCCTTTATTTGCTGCCGAGTTAACCACCATCAACCATCCCCAAAGAGACTGTCACATTAGTTCAAGACGGAGAAGCAAACACTGCAGAGACGGGTCAGCTCATGATGTCACCAGATCTGTCAGCTCCCTCTCTCGGGGTGACTCAGTAAATGAATCATCCGCTGAGCTTATTTCACACTTTAAAATCTCTGAAACTCTCATGAAATATGGATGGACGGATAGATAGATGTATTTTCCACTTGAGTGCCTGCCAGCCTCGATGTCAGGCGAAGACTTGTAAAATCCAGGGTCAGAGGTGGAGCTGGTTAAGGTACCACCGGAGAGAGGGCTGTAATGGATTGTCATTCAAAAAGCAGGACGATGGAGGGGAGTGAGACCCCCATGGATCAGAGAGCTCAGACAGAGAGACACACAGAGAACAGGATAACCTTTTTCACAGAAGAGTGAAGGAGTGTGCTGCTTCTCAGTGACCTTCATGCCGAGCTGGGCTTCATTCATCTCTATTTATCTCTTTCTTTGTCGGTCTTTGTGTTTTTTTTGTTGCAGGGGTTTGGTTCGGACAGGGGAGCTGCGCATGCCTTTGACAGATGAGATGAATACATACGTGCACTGGAGAGGCCTTTACACTCAAACTCTGAAGATTTATGGAGCGAAGAATCTCACGACACTGGTGCTACATAGGGATTCAACTTTCAAGATAGTCTGATATTCTAATGCATCTTGCAGGGGCTACTTTTCCAGTGATTGGTATTTCTCAGATTTAGGTTACTTAATTTTTTTGGTAGACTTCCAAATAAAAATATTAAAGCAATGCTCTGATTAATACTCGGATGACGTCTAAAAGGTCTCAAAAGGTTTACTTTCTTTGATTTGGTGTCTGCTTTTCATTCTTTTGCAACCTTTTGATGCATGATATATTCAAACAAGTCCTTCAAATAAAAAGATCAATTAATTCCTCAAGCTCCAATGAAGGAGCCTTCCAAATCCTGCCTGTAGTAACACATGTCATTTTATTGAATTGGATATCACTGTAGGTGGACTTAATTTTAGAGGATCACCTAGATTTGATAAAAATGCTGCCTGTTTTCACCAAAGATTCAAAATAGTGGGCCTCCCACTGGTTTTATGATATTGGTCAAACACAGTTTTTTTTATAGGTCTAGGCATGATACATACATCCACTGAATCTCATCTTTCTAAGTTAGACGAGCTGTGGGCGCGGAATTTTTGAAAATTTAAAGGGAACGTCACTTCACCATACCCATGGACTGAACTGACATCAATCCTCTTATTTCTCCACTGGGCCCATGTACCAAGTTCGGTGACTCTCCAAGTATTTTAAGCCCCTCAAAAATCTACTTCCTGTTGGGAATTCACCCTGACCAGATGGATTTATCCCCTCTGACAGGGCAGATATTTTTAATGATTTTAGGATGCACTATGGCACGTCCTTTATTATAATTATTATTATTGTGCAACCATGCACGAAAGCATGTTAATTATAAACTTTTCTTACATTTGTTGCTTTTGCAAAATGTGGTGTGCATTCTAATAAGATCATTGTACGCATTCGGTGCTGGGGATGGAGATTTTATTTTACTTTGGCAACCTATATTTTATGAGAATATCGAGAATAATGTTTGAATGATGGACTGAATAGTGTAAATACTGGACCAAATTGGCTGTATATAATATCAATCAGTTATATTGGCCAGGTTGCATAAATAAATAAACAAATAAATAATTACAGAAATACAGAAATAAATACAGAAATACAGAAATAAATAAAGAAATAGAATTATGATGTATTATCATTTTTTCTGTGTCTACTGGTTTTGCAAACAAGTATGCTTAGTCGTCAAAGATAAAATGTCAAAGTTGTCTTTGGATATCATTTTTGTTGCTTCTTCTGATCTGAATAAATAGTTGCTGTTGCTTTAAGCAGTTTTAGTATTATATAGTTAAGAAAAGTCTGTCAGGTAATAAAGACTTGGAGCTGGGATCTTAAATCCATACTACCTCCCACGTGTTCCAAAACAAACACAGCGGTAATACACCAGTTTCTGTTTTAAGTATCTAATCTATATTCCAGTTTCAATCAGCCCTCAGTATCAATTTCCTTCAATCAAGAAAGAGGAAGGCAGACCACAGTGTTACACTTCCGAATGCAGTCAGTGTTAACAGGGGTCTCCCCCTCCTGACCTCAGGGGTCACCCAGGAGTGGTTCTATGTGCAACAGCTATTTATCAGCCTCTCCTCTACCCTCTGTTGCTACGCACTCTCAAGCTGTTTCCATCCTCCACGTGGAGACTCTTTGTTTGTCAGGAAATGTAATTCATGCAGGAGGCAGACACTGTGTGTGTCAATGTGTGTGTCCATGTGTGTGTCCAAGTGAGTGTGTATGGAGGAGAAATAGTGGGCTTATTGGGCCTGATGGATGGACTGCCACAGAGACTCTGACAGGCAGGCAGCCTTCATACACAAATTAAATGAGAGCTAAACCTCAACGTTTCCTGAAGAAGCTGCTTTGAATATATATCTCTCTCTCTCTCTCCATTATCATCTTTTTTTCATTAAAGTTTTTTTAAGGCTATGTGCGTGACATTTTGTTTTATATTTAATCTTTTTAAATTTATGAAGCTGTCCAAGAGCAGCATCAAATCAATAACAGTCCACAGAAATACAAATCACAGTCTCGTAGCTGTTCGGCTCTGCTGCTCAGCTCTCACATCGAGTTAACAAGAGAACACCCACTTAACTTGATTTTGTTCACTTTGTAGAAAAGCTTCTTCTGATGAATGAGCACGGTGCACAAAAGCTGAAATAACACAATTCAATGAGTGATGCTGTTTTCTCTGTCCATGCATCAAACTTGTTTTCCTTAATACTACATGTTAGTTTGATTAAAGATAAACTTTAAAGGCTTTTAAACATCAACCAATCAATCAATCAATCTTTATTTGTATAGCGCCAAATCACAACAAACGTTATCTCAAGACGCTTTTACAAACATAGGAGGTCTAGACCACTCTATGTCAGATTATGAACAGAGACCCAACACCAAGACAGGGTAAGACTCAGTCTGACCCCACCTTAATCCATCATGAGCATTGCACATCGCAGTATTTAGCTAGTTACATTGGCGAGGAAAAACTTCCTTTTAACAGGCAGAAACCTCAGGCAGAACCAGACTCATGTTAGACAGCCATCATGCCTCGACCGAGTTGGGTCTGGAAAGACAGATAGAGGGGAGTAAGAGAGAGAGGTGATAGTGATGAGATGAGTAGTAGAAGCTGTTGCCGCTGGAGTCCAGATCGTCTGCAGCAGGAGGACGTCTACGTCAGCTCAGAGGAATCTACGAGACAAGGGAGCTCAGGGACTCCGGAAAGGTCTATGGTTAGTAACTTTAATGGGACAGGCAGAGTTAAAGTAAGTGATGAAGGGGTTGGGGGGAAGGGGGTGAGCTAGGATCCCAGTGTGTCAGTGCGCCAGTTCCCCCGGCAGTCTGGGTCTATAGCAGCATGACAAAAGCTGGTCCAAGCCTGATCCAGCTCTAACTATAAGCTTTATCAAAAAGGAAAGTTTTAAGCCTACTCTTAAAAGTGGAGAGGGCGTCTGCCTCCCGGACCCTGACTGGTAGATGATTCCAAAGGACATGAATTGTCTTATGGCTCGTTTCCACCAAGCGGTCTGGTATGGGTTAGTACAGTGTGGTACACGTGAGATCGGTAAGGCCTGATCCTGTTTGCGTATCCACAGCCAACCGTGCCCTGCTTGGTTGGCGGCGTGTAAGCCGGATGCTGATAGCCACGTCAGCTAGGTAATAGCGTGACGTCATGGCAGCGAGACACAGTGTACTCGGCTATTAAATGCAACAAAGAAGAAAAACGCAAGGAAAGTCTGCACCTCTGCGGTCGACCAGGGAACGCTGTTTCTTGACGCCATTTTCCAAACAAAAGAAGTGATCTTCCCGAAGTCCACTGGAGATTTAAACATGGCGGGGTTTGAGGAAGATCAAAATCAGTCATAAGTTGAGAAAAGGATTTCATAGTCCCACCTGAGAGGAGGTCTTGTATTTTAAATAATCCCTCCATGCTCTAAAACCCAGATCTGAACAGGCCTGAGCAAAATCAGGATTACAGAAATACTTAACAGAATACTTATTCATAATCCCAAAATGTCTTCGTACAAGGTTCCATGTTTTCAAAGTATTTCTGACGATAAAATTATCTTTCATTCCTTGTATTGCAATTGCATTTTTTATAAAAGGTAAGGTTGAGAGGGCAGGTTTGAGCCCATGGCGGGGTTATGTGTTGTTCTTTATGAATGCTATTGCACGGAAGCGGCGATTCTTTCGACCAATCAATGGACTGCAGTGTTTCTAGCTCCACCTTCTGGGGTCGGATCAGTATGTTTGGCACCCCAACAGAAGGGTACCAAAAAGTGGGACGGTACGGCTCGGTAATCTGGGGACCTGTCCTGGTTTTAGTCAATGGAAACACCACAAAATGCATGCAGTACCGGCTTTTCTCTCCTCTCTGTGCTAAAGCAGACCCTTCATGACCACACTTTAATTAGCTAAAGTTTTCTTTTATCTCTTAAGTGGCTCTACTGGAAAAAGTGATAGTGCATATTCAGTGTATTTGCATCAGTCATCATTTGATAGCAAATGTTTAACAGTCGTCTTGTTTGGATTAATCAATTCTGATCACCCACAAAGTCAACATAAAGCAGATTAAGGAAAGGTAATGCAGATTTATTTCTAAAGCACATTACAGCAACATGATAACAAAGGGCAAAAAGAAACAGTATAACAGGCTGTGTCAAAATTAATTAAAGAAGTTGTTAAAATCCAAGAGAAGGTGGAATAAAAACGGCTAAAATAAAATATTATGGTGATAAAAATCCAAGAGCAAAAGTTACAGTGCAGAGTTGTATTAAACTAGGTCCTGCAGCGCTTACAATCCAAATAATTAATACCTGAAGATGTTTTTAAAAAATCATTGCTCTCTGGGCTATGAACATTTAAGATATGGAAGTATATAGGATTGGAAGTTTTTATGGGCTTTGTCCCTCGTGTCTGTGTGAAACTGATATTTCACCATGAAATGTACCTCCCCATTCCCACCATCTTTATAGCAGCATGAAGCAGACTGCGTTATTTCCTGACACTTTTTAAAACAAGTAATCTTGAGATATAGGAAAACCCATGAACTAAATTTATGAACTAATCTTCTCTGCACTTTATTGACCATGAGCACTTTCAGACCCAACTATTCTGGGGACTCCTTAAAGAAACTGCCCACTAGTTCACTGGAGTGCTTCATGCTTTCATGGCCTTTGTTCCTTTTGACTCCAGTGTCAATAGGTACACTGTAGTCACCAAACTTTACATACAGCTTATATACAAAAAGTAACCTCAAGGTTTTTCCTGATCAGGAAGATTGCTTACTTACTTAAAAGACAAAGGAGCTCAAACGTCCCTTCTAATATTGTCAGGGTACTCCAACTCTTCTTCTACCTGTCAGAAAGCCTCTTTGGTCTTAAACCACCAATAGGTCAAACCGGTTCCTTGTCCAAAACCGATTTGAATACTTCCTAGTCTGAGAACCCCTTTGTTTCCTGGTTGCAAAAAGACCTTTTGTTTCAATCAGTTCCTGGTTCAAAAAATGCCTTTGGTCTCTGGTCCCAAAAAATCCCCTAGGTCCTCGTCCAAAAAGCAACTTGTCTCCATCTGTTCCTGGTCCAAAAACACCTTTAGTTCAATCAATTTCTGGTCCAGAAATGTTTCTAGTCTCTTGTCCAAATATCCCTTTGTCTCAACCAGTTCCTGGTCCAAAAATACCTTTAAATTCAAATACATCCTGGCTAAAAAATCATCTTTGGTTTCATTCAGTTTGTGTTCCAAAAAAAAAGTTTTCCCAGTCCCAAAAAATACTTTTGGTCCCAGTCTCAAATTTGCTTGTAGTCTCAATCGATGTCATGCCCAAAGAACTGTCTGTTCTCAAGCAGTTTTGGGTCCAAAAACCCTTAAATCTCCGTCAGTTCCTAGTCTAAAAACCCTTTAGTCATAACCTGTTTCTGGTTCCAATAAAATGTGTCTTATCTGTTCAAGGTCTTAAATAGCATTTAGTCCCAGTTAGTCTTTTAGTCCAATAGCACCTTCAGTTTCAATCAGCTCAAAAAACCATTTGATCTCAATTAGTGTCTGATCCAAAAACCTTGAAGTCTCAATCAGTCCTTGGTCCAAAAACTATTTAGTCAATAGCAGGTCCATTTCCAAAAAACCCTCATTCTCAAACAGTTACTTGTCCAAAAACCATTTGGTCCAAGAAGAAAACAAAAACAAATCTTAATCAGTTCCTGGTCCAGAAATATCTCAGTCTCGATCAGTTTCTCGTTGTCTCTCACTGAAGCTCTTTGTATCAAGTGAATTCATCACAACAGAGAATCAATAAAGTGTATCTTTTCTTATAACTTTAGATCAATCATAAACCCAACCAAACTGTCTTTATTGCCTTCTCTCAGTTTAAATCTTTCTTTATGGTGAGGTATCTCTTCATTTTAGAAGTCAAAAACACTGCTGCACCTCTCAAAAATATCTTAATCTTTATTCTTCAAACAAAACCCACACAGCTACTTGTTAAGACATCAGATTGATGGTCCCTTTCAAGTTTAGGTAATTACATTTTTTCACAAACACGCCATCCTTTCACTAAGCATAAGAAGTGGAGGAATTCACTGATGTGTGTATAATTTGGTTCAAATCAAACAGCCTTTCATGATGCCTCTAACAGTGTTTGGGTTCACTGTGTGTGTCTGTGCGCATTAAAATCGTGTGCCTCATTGACTTGAGTGGAGCTAATAAAGTGACATTCTGTATGAATGTTACTTTGAAGACTTCACTATCTTTTCATGGAGAGTGCTGCCTTTTCTCTCTGCTACGCTCTCTTTTGTGCATCGTATATGAGTAAATGAACGTATGTCGCTTTATGTGCCATCTGTGTGTTGCAACTCTTTGTGAAGAACATGAAGGCTTTGTGCGGCCTGCTCTGTTATTCTCTAGTCAAAAAAGCAGCAAATCAACAGCTATCTACATATTCACATCAACAACAAACACTACCATCTGAATACCAACTCAGTGTCCTAGAAGTTGGGGCAATAGTGGACACATTTAGCATGTAAAGATTTACATTTAGAGGAAAACATATACTTGTAAACACAATTTAATTTACAGTAACCCTTAAGATGTCCTGACTTTTAGTGTATAGCAAAAGCTTAAATAGTAGGCTGTTTTTTTTTCATAATGGGATAGAGTTCACTTAGGTTCACTTAGTTCAATGATGGGGGCAGGAATGTTTCTTTATGCCTGTGCAGCTTACCAGAAGGGAAGGCAAAGCAGCAGCAGCAGCAGCAGAAGACGACTGAGCAGTGTTGGGCAGTAACGCGTTACTAATAACGCGTTACTGTAACGCCGTTACTTTTGACAGTAACTTATACTCTAACGCATTACTTTTTAAAATAAATAAACTCAGTTACCGTTACAACATCGTGCGTTTGTCCGTTACTTTAAATTAATTCATTGTTGGCTAGCTGCAGTGTACTTCTTCCTGTTTACAGTGGCAATGCATTGTGGGATTGCTGGGTGCCATGCCAACCGCTGTAAAACAAAAGAAGAAGACGCGTGTGGGCGTGTTTCCGTTTAATAACATGTGCGGCAGTCATGGAGAGTAAAGGCGAAAGCAAGACGAGTTTCTCAAAGTGGAAATACGCTCATTATTTAATATTTTCATACTTAAGCTGTGAAGGAACATTTTTAAGGGCTAAACACAACAGCTTTTATGATGCTGAAGCCACTTTATTTTTTTATCTTTGATTCTGAATAATATATTCAGACTGTTTTGTTTTATTTATTTCAGAAATCCTTGTGATATTGTCAGTTGTTGCTGGTCTGACTTAAATAAAGTAGCATTTAAAAATTACTTTGAGGTTGAGTCAGGTCTGTGTTTGCATTGATCATAATGCTGAGCAAAGTTTAGCGATGTGCATGCAAATGAATAGAAACTGTAAAGATGATCAATAGTGTATTATGTTCCATACAGCACTGAAATGAAGCTGGTAGTGCATAAATAGGAGCATTAAAGAATGTTCTTATTATAAAGTAACTAAAAAGTTACTTTTAACAGTAATTCATTACTTTTTGGTGCAAGTAATTAACAGAGTAATTTAGTTACTTTTTGAATAAAGTAACTAGTAACTGTAACTAGTTACTATTTTTCAGTAACTTGCACAACACTGCGACTGAGTAACCAGCTAGCTAGCTAGCCTTCACCACAGTGGGGCTAGTTTTGCAGCGCAAATCATGTCGGGATGTGAGATGAAACTTCAACTTTCCTTTCATTTCCAATTCAATTCAATTCAATTCAAAACCTTTATTTATTCACAAAAAGACATTGAGGTTTCCTTCATTTCCAATGTTGTCAGGATCACAGGCACATTAAAAACAACAAACAAACACACAATCATTCACAAAACAATAGATTAATTAAAACAGATACAGTTTGAGACACAGTGGTTAGAGATCAAAGTCTTCAGAAGAGCGAGTCTTTCCAACAAGTCTGTAAGGTAGGTGGGAAGCAAACAGTGTTTGTTCCTCCTCTGCTCATGAGAGGGTAAACCAACTTTCTCATACAGGACACAGTGATGGGTGTCATATCTGTCACCAGAGATGAATCTGAGAGCAGAGTGGTAAACAGAGTCCAAGGGTTTTAGTGTTGAAGCTGCAGCATGTCTATAAATCACATCACCAACTTCAAACAAACTTAATAGAACTTAAGATATTGTTAGGAACTTCATTTATATAAAAGCATGGGTGCAAACAACACGATCTAATATGGACATACTAAAAATTTGATACTCTAACTACACTAAAAAAAAGTTTCTTTGCCAATTTGGGGATTTTTGGGGATTGTGTAAAAAAGACAAGATATTTAGCTGGCTAACGTGGATTCAAACACAGAAGAAGATAATGAGATATGGATGGTGAGGTAAGGCGACTGCATTTATAAGCAAAGTTTTTGAATGTGTCCCTCCACTCATGTCTTGCCCTACCTTAAGTTGACTCATAGCATTGTTTCTTTCCTTAGTTCTCATCCACAGTTGGTAGAAATAGAGGCATGTTAGTATATACAGTCAATAGTGCAGATGTTTTTGTGTTTGGTTTTATTTTTTGTTAATAAGTAAATTAGCTGTTTTTCGGGGGGTTAAGTTGTGTGCAAGACAGCTGTCAGACCCTTTCTTGGCCTGACACAGTATCTTACTGGAGTTAGATTTTCCAGGAACTGCAATGCATGTTTGCATGTGCATGAATCCATGTGTATATTTGTATTTGCCCTTGAGTGTGGCCGTAAACTGCCTCGCCATGACTGTAATAGCTTATTGTGACCTTGCAGCCTCTTGGCAGCAGGTTGAGTAAGTGCTTCATTATGAAAACCAGCCGCAGCAGGTCCCTCAGTGTTACGTACACTGTCCACCCAGTAGTCTAAATCACCTAGGCGTATAGGAAAAGCATTTAAGCCGTCTTTAATAATGATTAATACACCTCCACTGCAATACAAAATAGGCCTCCAAACACCGCCATCCATCACCAGTATGAAACCCCATCCTCTATATCGTTTAAATTACATTCATTAGCGAGGCCTGCGGCACGGCGGCTGCCAAAGGGAGGTAGCCTGGGCAGAGGGAATTGTTCTTATATCAATCAGTTGTGTGATTGGAAAATGAAACAAAATAAATTAGGAGAAATGAGAGAGGGAGCTGGTTTTACTGCAAGTCCAATAAACTTAAAAGGAGAGTTGACATCGTACCTTTTTCTACATTTAAGACTCCTGTTTTTCCAATACAAAGCTGACCCATAAGGGACTGTTTCGCTCCGTCTCCTAAGTGATATCACGAGCTACTCTGATGTCAGCCTATTAATCTGTCATTGACCCCATTAAATCTTACCTCCAGTTAATTCTATACTTAAATTATGCTTTAAACATGTTCCCAGGTTGGTGGTAAAGCCTTTCAAACGACACAAAACCCACACATACCCACACACTAATCCATCAGTGATGGCCCACAAATATACCTGTGGCTATATTCTCCCTGAATGAAATCAGTGTTTTTGTAAATATATGGTTAGAGGAGAATGCCACCTACTTATTTGCAATCAATCTCTCTCTCTGTTCTCAACCACAGTGGCACTGAAAGAAAGGAGGACCTGCACATCATTTGTTCATCCATCCACATGTGTTTTATTCATTAGATGTTCTGGCTCAGGATGAATACAGGATATGTAACACCTGGTGTAAGCTGTGCTTTGTCCCTCAAATCAGAACCTGGTGTGATGTGCTGCTGGCTGTACTAAATATGCAGCTCTGAAGGAAACAACTGCCAGGGTATTTTCTGTTATGCTGTTGGTGAAATGGTGAAAAAGCTAAAAGGAAGAAGCAAAGAATATTAAAAGTCAATTTAGACATTTATAAGAGTTTATGTTTGCTTTCATCCATAGAGATTCCTGTTTGTACATAATGTATGACTTAAGAGCTGGGAGGCCATTAGCTTAGTCTAGCAGTGGACACTCGTAGTCTGCCTTCAAAGTTAAAGGCAAACAGCTGTTGAAATTTATACAGCTCACTCCATTGTGACATGAGGTTTAAGGCTTGCTTAATACGTAACTAAAATAAAAATAAAAACCACAGATTTAAGGTTTAAAGATAGTGATATGATTCATCGTTTTGATTTGGCTAACAGCTGCTTGATGCAGTTTTTTGGCCAAAAATTAGTAACAGCATGAACAGTATCTGCTGAAAATATTCTTTTATTTTAACAGATGAAACAGACAATATTCAAAGTGTTTTGGTTTGCTTTCAATGTAGAACTGTGGAAAGAACCTAGCTAGCTCTTATAGACATGGTAGCGATATCTTCTAATTCCATAAAGATGAAACAAAACCAACTTACATGTTAAACTACTCCTTGCAAATTAAGCAGTGAAAGTTGCCCAAAAAATCTCAAAGATGTGATCATCCATCCATCCATCCATCCATCCATCCATCCATCCATCCATCATCTTGACCGCTTATCTTGTTAGGGGTCACGGGGGCTGGAGCCTATCCCAACTGGCTTCGGGTGGAAGGCAGGGTACACCCTGGACAGGTCGCCAACCAATCACAGAAAGATGGGATTAGAAAACTGTAATCTTTAAAGGGATATGACTTCTTTAAAATAGGGCACTAAAGCCAAGAGATATACTTGGTATTAACTATCCATATAAAGAAGCATGATGGCTGCGAAGTGTGCCTAGCATTGGTTTTGTGTGTCAAATGTAGCTCTAGCGAAAGTCCATACAGGAAGACTATAAAAGCAATCACAGCAGTTGTTTCAATTCAATAGCTCACCCGCTTCCAGCTGCGTGCTCCAGAGCTGTCATTGGTTAATCAGCGGCGGCTGTCATCCAATAGCTCAGTGGCACGCCCTTATCGTCAGCCTATCACATTTCTGCTGTCTTTTTAAATGTGTCTCTCTCTCCAGCTAGTTCCTTCTTGCATTGATGGTGCGCACCCCTCCACCTCTCCATCTCCACCTGGTCTCTGCAAGTCTTCAATTCCTAGAATTCATCAACCACCACCACCAGTGTCTGGACTCTAGGGGGATTTCTTCTGCTGCCAAATTCACACATCCTACGCTCACAAAATGATCCCCATAGAGTCCTTACGCCAAAGATTTCTGTCAAGTTTCATTATTGAACTGTGCACATCCATGAAAAGGAACACGATGCAGACTCAAGGTGCAGTATATATAGACACAGCAGGGGGCAGTGTAGAGGCAGAGCCATGTTTGATTTAGGGGCCTTACATACCACCCTTGTTACTGCTGCTGTCGCTTTTTCTGCTTTGATGTCACCATTAACATGAGAGTGTCACCATGTCTGTTCACATTCCACACATCCACTAGTTGTACAACAAAACAACAACCTATCCCTTTAAATAAGTAATACAACCATTTCTATTTGTCAGTTTCGTTAGCATGAAATCCTACAGCAATCCTAAGTTTATTCCACGAGAAGTCCAGAGATACCTTCACCCTGTTCAATCAGAGACCACCCTCTCATTGCTGTTTCGGGAATCACTTTGAGTTGGTTCAACACAGTCTGGCTAAATATTGCACCCAGGTTCTGAATTCTTTCACTTCATCCTGAGGCACCTGATAATGATCCAGCAGAGACAGAGATACAAACACTTCACACTTACAGAGCGACTCAAAATGAAGTAACCACAAAGCTGGCACTTCTCACAAAACTGCTGAGGGAGCCAGGATCTCTTCCCAGCAGCTTTTTGATGGTGTTGTTTTCCTCTTCTTTCATCTTCCCTCATAATCACCCTCAGAATTCCTGAGAGGTGTTTGGGTAGATTGCCACAGCTGTGTCGCTGTTAGCCCTGGGTGGTTTTGACACCTATGTCAAACCTACAAACATTAGCTAACACACACAAACACAACACACTACCTTTGCTTTCTTCGTCCGCTTCTTCCTGCACACACAAACACAACCCAGGAGGCCACAGTTAGAGCAGGTTCAACTCCACAAGCAGTCAGAGACACTTGTAAGTACATGTGTATAAACACGCAGACTCACACGGACACACACTCTCACACTTTGGTCCTCAGGAATGTCTCAGACTCGTGGGGTTTGACACCTCTCGCCTACATTTTTCTTCAATCTCTTACAGTCTGCCACACAGACAGACAGATACTTAAACAGGTCTTTCATAAAGGAAATGTGTGATTTTCCAAAAATAACCTAGAATTCTTTATTTTGGGACCAAAAATTAAAGAAATAAAACCATCATTAATTAGCTAGGTTTTGTGGAGAGGATATGAGGACATCTGTGAAATGAATGTCATGAAGATTTTATTTTTAATTTCCAAGAATCCTTGAAGTAAATATTTTTGTTTGTTTATTTTCCATTTTATATATTCGTTAGCTGCTAGCTAACAACATAGTTGTGCTCCTAAATATAAAAAGGGCAGGTTTTCAACAGCACATTGCTCTTTGTGTATTTCTACTGAAGGTTACTTTTAGGGCTATTCATGACTTTTTACAGGATAGGATAGTGGATAGGATGGGAATCAAGGAAGAAAGAGTAGGATTGACAAAAAGCCAAGGGTCAAAGTCAAAGTCCTGGCTGCCCGCCAGGGGCTGTAGATATGATGTCACTGAAAGCCAGTTAAATACTTCCAAATTTAAAAAAGCTAGGCTTTGTATTTGAATAGTTGTTAATAATCTTTGCTTATATTGTGTATTATTTGCTTGAGTTTTCAAGTTTTCGTTAGACGTGAGCTAATAAAGCAATGAAATAAGAGCAGGTTTTCAACAGCATCCTGTTCTTTAAAGGCTGGCACACATTATAGGATTCTTCAAACCTTCACACATTTAGAGACCACACACTTAATGATAACAAAAGACAGATCGCATAAGATCTCTCTCTTCTGATCTTATTGTGTGTGGTGTGCACTATGGAGCACCCTGATTCTTCAGCAGAGTATCAGGTTCTTCACGCTCAATATTCCAAATCTCGTGTAGTACAATGTGACTTTGGTGTAAACAAACATGGCGGTCCAACTCTTCTCTTTGTGCATCCTGTTGTGGTAGGTTTTGGCGTTACATAAACATTCATGCTGTTGCCACAAATCAACCAGTTGGTCTTCCATTTTGGAGGTCCATGAGACTGTTGTTTTCACCGGCGCCATGTTTTTGTTTGTTTTTACTTCCTCTTCCATCAGTCATCTGAGTCAGCTCACGTCTTTATTGGCTTTTGCTCCAGTACACGTGACATTACACACTGTGTGAGCTCGGCTCCTCTCAGAGCATCCCACACACTACAGGATTTCTAGCCGCAAATATTAAACATTTTCATTATTTACGATCTCTCCTTCTGAGGCCTTCCGACCGGACAAAATCACTCTTAACACACCCCACACCACAGGAAAATCAGACACCATGTCGTTTGCAAAACATCAGACAATCAGGCCTTTGCTGGCTTTGATCGTAAGGGGCAGATCGGGACAAAAATCATCCCAAATATCCTGTATTGTGTACCCGCCTTAAGTCACAATGTCACAGAGATCCAGGTAAGTAATCCAAAAAATAATAATAATCTGTGCTTTGAGTGTTAATTTCTTTGCTTGTGTCTACGAGCTGTCGTTAGCTGCTAGTGAATGGCACAGTTGTGCTACATAAAGAAAAGTATTAGTAGGATTCGGCAAACACTGTTTCTATGTGTTTTACAAGGACAACAATGACCATCAATGAGCTCAATTAGGTCTAGACATCCATCCATCCATTATCTTGACCACTTATCTCGTTAGGGGTCACGGGGGCTGGAGCCTATCCCAACTGGCTTCGGGTGGAAGGCAGGGTACACCCTGGACAGGTCGCCAACCAATCACAGAAAGATGGGATCAGAAAACTGTAATCTTTAAAGGGATATGACTTCTTTAAAATAGGGCACTAAAGCCAAGAGATATACTTGGTATTAACTATCCATATAAAGAAGCATGATGGCTGCGAAGTGTGCCTAGCATTGGTTTTGTGTGTCAAATGTAGCTCTAGCGAAAGTCCATACAGAAAGACTATAAAAGCAATCACAGCAGTTTTTTCAATTCAATAGCTCACCCGCTTCCAGCTGCGTGCTCCGGAGCTGTCATTGGTTAATCAGCGGCGGCTGTCATCCAATAGCTCAGTGGCACGCCCTTATCGTCAGCCAATCAACTTTCTGCTGTCTTTTTAAATGTGTCTCTCTCTCCAGCTAGTTCCTTCTTGCATTGATGGTGACCGCTTATCCCGTTAGGGGTCACGGGGGGCTGGAGCCTATCCCAGCTTGCTTCGGACGGAAGGCAGGGTACACCCTGGACAGGTCGCCAACCTATCACAGGGCTAACACAGAGAGACAGACAACCATTCATGCACACACTCACACCTACGGGCAATTTAGAGTGATCAATCAACCTGAGCATGATTTTGGATTGTGGGAGGAAGCCGGAGTACCCGGAGAGAACCCACGCATGCACGGGGAGAACATGCAAACTCCACACAGAAAGGAACCAGGAACCCTCTAGCTGTGAGGCAACAGCGCTACCCACTGCACCACTGTGCAGCCCTAGGTCCAGACATGGTTTTATTATTTAAAATTAAGAAAAGCATCAATGGAATCCCTTGTTTTAAGCATGAGCTGCTCATATAAATCTCAGCCAACAAACAGAACACTGTATCTCTTTCCATTTATTGTAATTTACTATATTTCTGGTACAATTTTGTTACTGCATTGATTATGGTGCCTTACAGCCTCAATTTCAATGCAATTAAGTTTCCTTTTTGTCAAATAATATTAATATTTCATGCTTTTAATTTAAGCAATGGAAAAAAATATATGACTTGCCTGATAAAGTCTTTAAAAGAGTCTTCAAGAGTGAAGTGTGCGTCTTCAAATGGAGTGAGTTCATTGTCAGAATCAGAGCAGCTCTCTTGTGTTTGTTCAATTACGGTGACTCAGCTCAAGTTGCCATGTGGTCAGCCCAACTAGTAAGGCATTTTGTGCTTTGTGCCCGGAAACCATAAAAAGTATTTTCATGTACCATTTAACGCAGCTCTGTGTAACGGGCCTGTTGCTCTAGGCCGTAAAGGGAGCAGGCGGGCTTCCCTGTCATTACCGCAGACGTGTTACGTGACGTTCCCCTGATGTAAACATGGGAGTGCCCGTGTCGGAGTGATGAAAACTCTCATCGCCTGACCACCAAGAAGGCCTGGTGTTTAGGCTGCTGTTGCCATGAGAACAAACATTTGTTTTGGACAGCAGCAGCACGGTTTGGACCTCTCGTGTTTTCCTCTAAATGAGAGTAAATGTTATTAGTCTGAGGCGATAGCACAGCACACAAACGTTGATCAGATACACAGGGGGTTGGATAGATATGAATGCGTCAGGCCTCACTTCTGATTATTTGATGCTTTGGTCGTCTGTCTTATTCACCTGTTTAGCCTCTCTGACTTGTCAGCAAAAATGGAAGGAGACATTGATTAAGTCATAAAGTAGAGGAAGCATCATTGTGTTTGAATTGCAAATGCCAAGCTGCATTTTATGGCTCAATATCCTGCATACGAACGCAGGTTTCAATCTATCTGCTCTTAGCGGCTGTGCATCTTGTGCCCAACTACTCAGGGAGAGAATTAACTACGGGGGGTGTTTTTTCTAATGAAAGAGTAAATTACAGGGTGCTGGTAAGAAGGAATAAACTTAATGCATGATCTAAATAAGGTTGAGGACCTATTCAGTTACTTTATCAATAACCGGTCTTGTGGTTTTTGTTGAAGTATGTTTTAAGCCTTTTATTCCCCTCTCACATTTGCATCTGAAAAGAGGTTTTTTTGTGTGACCACGAGAGATCTGACAGGGAATCATATTTTAACCCACACTACCCATGTTATTATAAATGTCTTTGCTATAGGCTGTAGTCATATTCATGCAAAATCATATGAATTCAAATATGAGGATCTTTACTGCACATAAAACCGACAAGGAAACTTTTAGAGGAAGCTCTGAGATGGGATCAATTTAAAAACGCTTGACTCAAAGGGTTCAATTTTAAAAACACCAAGTTATGATTGCCAATCTCTATAAATGCTGTAAAATAGTTTGCACAAAGCAGCAGCTTTAAAAACCGAATTGTCTATCATATCTCGATGCTCTTGCTGTCATAGCAGAGCACATTTATTGATTGAGGGCCTCCGAGGGAGTTACTGTTAGCCGTGGTTAGCTGGAATTTATGGCACTCGCTCAAATGATATTTCAGAGCTTGTTGAGAAGAGATATCTCAAAATAGAAACATGTCAGCAATAACACATTTGTTTTAAGAGCTCTGCCCAACCTAGAACTCTATTAGTTGAATCAGATTTGAGGTTTCATATTTCAATCCATATTCCAATTTAAAAGAAAAAGTTTCAAGGTCTGTTCCATTTTTTTTTCAATTAAGTTCAAACCACAAACATAAGTTAAAGGATGCATTACTGGACTGGCAGACCGTCTCCCATCTTGTTTGAATCGGCGTGCAATGAATCACTAGATATGTTGAGCCTTATAGGATGCATCACATGCATCTTTCATGGTGGGGGAAAGGTAGGACACATTTGCAAGCCACATTGGAAGGAGCCTTTGAAATGCCCCTGTGACATTTGTGCCTAAACTGTTCATGAAGTGCGCACTTTGAAGGATGCAGACCTTGAATTGAGACCATAGTCTGTATAATAAATGGACGTAGTATCTGTGATATCACCCATCTGTTTCTCGGTGGGTGCCATATTGGAACTGTTGAATGCAACCTAACGCCTGTCGAGCTAGTGTGAGGTAAAGAGGCGGGCCTTTAGCCTCTTATTTTACAGCTACAGTTTGCCCGTCTGTCAGTCAAGTCAGCCATGTCCTAAAATGGGCAAAACTCGTGGTCTTAATATCTTCTGAATTGCTGCGTTATAAAATAATTCACCCCCTGTACAGTGTGTGCGGGTAAAGAAATTAGCTACTCAGACCTAAACCGCTTTTGAACCAGGCTGTAAAAATGTTTGTTAATGCTGCAAAGATCGTCTTTTTTGAATGGGTGTGTATGTGGTTTCCTGTGTTTCAGCAGCCAGCCTCAAGCGGACACTCCATGAACTGCAGTTTTTAAAATCTCTGCATAGTTTTCATATTTTAAGAGCCAAGGTTGTCGCTTGATTGCAACAAACCTATTGGGAATTATTAACATAGTCAACAGGCTGCATCGTTGTTTCTCTGGGAACATTGAAGCAGGGTTCAGGTACATGGCAAAGCTTTGTTCCACATCCATGACAGGATTTGAGCTCCCAACCCTGAAGTCAGAGAAGAATGGCCATCCTTTGAACTTTTTGCGGGCAACCCCTACATGTCATGTCTTCAGCTTTATTAAAAGACAAAACTGTGATCAAAGAGAGACTCAGAGACCACAAACTAGAGCTTTGACTTAGTATAAGGCCTTGTCTGTCAAAACAGTCGGATTAAGTCCTAATCCCATGTGCAATGTTGTTGTTTGCAGGAGAAGAAGAGATTTGACTGCTAGCGTGTTGACATTTCAGCGCGGATATTGAACTTCAAGAAATCCTGCAGAGTGCCATGAAGTGTGGGCAGGACCTTGTTTCAGATTTCTCTGCATTAATGTGGACAGGGCTTATAGGCTGCTGCCATACAGTTTGAAAAACAACATCCACAGAGCGAGATAATCCCTCACAATAAACACAAAGCTGTAATTGGGTTTTCTATTCCTGTTTTCTCCCACTGTACCTGAACTGTTTTCATGTCACTGCACGCAAATATGTTACGTTCTGTTTACTGTCAATCACCTGGGCGCACACCAAAGAGGAATGGAGAATAATCCCTCACAACACCTGACAAACAGACAATTACGAGTAATATGGAAACCCATCATGAGGCATTCTCATTATGAGTTGAGTCCCTGCAATATCCTTATTTACTTTTCCCCCACTGCGACTGCTGTTCGAGGCACCGATAAGCACAACGAGCACACTCACGAAAAACGAAACTCTTCACCCGGGTGGGAACTGAAAGTGGAAAAGACAACAAAAATCAAGCTTCCCTCTCTGACCTCCCAAGCACCGCAGGTCACTTGCTAGCAGCTGTTTATTGACGTGAGATTACTGGTGGAGAAATTTGAGCCAATTTTTCCTCCAGATAATTTAGAAGCATCACGAACATCCCATATGGAACCAGTATGTGCTATGAGAAACAAACATTGGCTTTGTCTTTATCCCACAGTATCCATATACTTTAATTCTGTCCAGACACACAAGTGTTTGTACTTTTTCTTTCAAGGAGTTAAATATGAGAAACACACATCCTTAGGAGCTGGGAGAGTACCCTGCGTGTATTTTTATTAGCTGCTGTTTTACCGCTTTGATTGACACTTCTCATATTACTTTTCCAAAAATCTCTCTTCGGCTAAATGTCGTGCTGTGCCACTTAAAGTCTCTGCAAGTGTTTTTTAAAGGATCAGTCAGAAAAGCCTGTCCGTCTCAGTTCATAATCTTCCCCCAAAAAGCGTCATGGAAATGAGTGGAGGTCCTGTCATTTCCTACTTTCATGTTTCTGCAAATGTAGCGCAGCTGAGGACAAATAAATTATCTCACCACACACATGTCCGACCACTTTTTCTCCACAGTTTTCCTCTCAGCATGTGGCACACATCTTGATTCACTGCTGTGAAAGGGATTGAAACAGCTGAAGTGCTTTATTAAAGGGAAATAGGACTGAGATTGGAAGATTGGAGCTGAAAAACACTTACCTCCTATAGTGCTGCAGACTTTTCAGCTTTCTCCCAAAATGAAACGTCCAGCAGCAACACTGCCAGACGTTTAATAATGCTCAGAAGAAAGAAATCCCATCAGTGCAAAATTATTTAACGTCATTTCTTTATTGAAACAAAGTATTCTCTCCCCTCAGGCCGTTTACTTTGAAACTCCTCGCTGCTTTTCTAAGTGTTTAATCACTTTGTTCAGCAGAAGCAATTTGTTTTATTTTGGACTGATATCCACTTATATACCGTTATACTAAAGTGTAAATAACACAATTTAGAAAATGCCTCTTATGATTTAAAATGTTTGTTTATTAAAAAGTATGTGTGAGCTTTTTCACAAGAGTTTTCAACTAATTATATTACTTCAAACAATCCCAACTATGGTGAATATGTAACTTAAATGAATGAGCGATTGTATTGTATCATCAGGGACTTGATATTACACTTTGAGATGTCAAGTTTTGGATGCAGGTTAAATAGCAAAGCAACCAGAAGAACAAAGTTATGTAAAAAAGACAAGTCTGCACTCTCAGTCCTTCCAACGCTTGAGATCTCATTTTTATCTCATGTCTTTGGATATCTGATAGTTGGTGGTCTTGCTTTTGCAATAAACTCTTAATAAATTGTTTCATAACTAACGGTTTGGTGACCACTCCTGCATTTTTTCATCATGCTTGTTAAAACACATGGACTGTATAATAAATTAACATAATATCAAAGACTTCACACATCTGTTTCTTTTTTTTTATGATTTGAAATGTATTCGTTTTTACAAACATTCAAATAAAGACACACAAATAATGACAATACACTAAAATACAAAAAATACAATAAAAATAAATACAAATAGAATAAAACAAAAGACAAAGCAGAACAGACATACGACAAAAAAACAACAACAACAAAAAAACAGACAAAACAAATTCAACCAAAAAACATAAATTTGACGGATTATTTACAACAACAAAAAAGCAGTGAGCGTATCAGCTCGTCTTACAAGAGAGACATATCCTACTATACACATACCAATATACGCAAATTCATAACTATGCACATGGCACATGTATATGTATATGTACATATATTCACATCTGCTTCTGAAGTGCTGTTTTGAAGCCAGTTCAGTCAGACAACTCACGTTTACTTAAATACGTTTATTGCAGCATACAGTATTGTGTTTGGCGTGTGGGCTCCGAACTTCATTACTCCTGGTAGATTATTTAAATGCAGACATTAGGAGCAATGAGATAGGACTAACCCCCTCGGAGCCCGCAGGTGGAAGCCGGGGAGGAGGTGGGGATGAACTTCACACAGTACTGAGCAGGACAGCAGGAGCACTGCAAGCAGAGGCAGAGACAGGGAGACTTGCCGTTTAAATAGACCGCCGAATGAGGATGTTGAGATCAGCTGATGGAGAGGTGGTGACGTGTCAGTATGAATGAGCGCAGCTTGAGTTGTTTGCCTGAACTAGCTTGCAGGCGGCGCTCCATTTGTCGGCAGGTGCCATATTGGAAAAGCTGAACTCAACTGAAGTCTGTCAAGCTTGTGTGAGGTAAAGAGGCGAGCCTTTAGCCTTTTGGCTAACAGCTAAAGGGTGCTCACCCATCAGTCAAGTCAGCCATGCCTTTATTTGGGCAAACTCATAAGTTTAATCTTTTCAAAAATAACAAGTTATAAAAAATTCACCCCCGTACATTGTGTGTCGATAGAGAAATGAGCTATTCAGGCCTAAACCGTGTTTTGAACCAGGCTGTAAACATGTTTATTTCTGCTGCAAAGATTGTCTTCTTTGAATGGGTGTGTATGTGGTTTCTGGTGTTTCTGCAGCCAGCCTCTAGTGGACACTCGATGAACTGCAGTCTTTAGCACTTGCCACTTTATTAAACATAGTCTCTGCAGTCTGCAGATAATAAACAAAACCATGGAAGGACAGTTAACCAAAAGAAAGAAACTGTACCATCAGCTCAGCCTGAGGTGTTAACTCTGATTCTCAGCATTATTGTTGTATTGGTCACGAACGACTTGGCTAGTTCAGGCATTACTCTTGAGATGAGATGGTAATCTGCTAAAGTGGAACTATGAACATGACAGTTCTTGATACTAACCCAGTGTGTTTGTCTTTTTATCTTGACATGTTTCGACTACAGACTTCCTGCGGTCTTCCTCAGAACAGTCACGTGATGTTGTTGTGACTTGTCTGTCAGCTGATTTATAGAGGTTTAGTCATCCTACTTGAAACGGCATGTCAAGGTAAAAAGAAAAACACACTGGTCTAGTAACAAGGAGTGACTTACTATGATATACAGTGTGAGATCTAATGAACTATCACAAATATATTGTAATATTTATGATAACATGTTAATGCCCCTTCATAACTTTTTGTTTAACTCTTTTGGGGACGTCATAAATCACAGCATGTAATCTGGACCGAACAAGCATGAGGTCCAAATAAAATGTCCATGCTACATTTTTGCAAAATAAGTTCATGTTCTTCATTTATTTGGCAGCTCCCTCCACTCTGTGCTTCTCCATCTGTCTCGTCTGTGTCTTGAAGTCAAAACTGTTTTATTACCAACTGTTCATCCAAAAACTGTCTTTCACAGTCATGCAGAGAAAACAAACTCTTAACCTTGAATTACATACTTTTCACTAAACGCCACATTCATCTTAGGCAAGGGATCAAAGCCAGTTTTTTTTTTAAGATAAGTTCTGTACCTGCTGCTTTTTACTGGTGATGTAAATCTCTAAGTTTAATACTACTTATAAAAGTGCTGCTTCAGTAACCCAGGGGTGTTTTGAACAGATCCAGATGTTACCCATCTCTAATAGCTGATTGTTCCTGATATTTTTGAATGCTTGGAAACTTTTTAAAGTTTGCATTTCATTATTTTGTCTTCAGTATAAATGACAGGTAAGACGTATTATGCAGACAATGAGGCTGTCAAGAGATGCCTTCTTACAATTTCTGGTAAAAGTCATGCCTGCCATTGGGATTCATCCAAACACAAATACAGATAGTCTCTTTCTACTGCAACACTACAAGATAGTTAGACAATTTTGGGACTAATTACCTTCTTCTGACAAAAGTCAGCAAGCCCTGTTTTTTTTTTTATGGTTCCAAGGATTATCCTGCCAGATATTTCTGTGGTGTGAAGTATGTGAAGAGTGATTTTACGCCTCCCAATCTGTTCGAAAGAACGTCAACTGCATTGAATTGAAATTGTAAACATTAAGCATGTTCAAAACTTATGATCATACATGCTGTTGTGTGGGGAACTCAGTGGACAGTCGAGCACGTACTCTGCAGATTAAGATAAAATAAGATAATCCTTTATTCGTCCCACAACGGGGAAATTTAAAGGTGACATATTATGCTTTTTTTCATCAAAATATATTGGTCTAAGAGGTCCCCAAAACATGTCTTTGATGTTTATGCTCAAAAAAACACTTTGAAATCAGATTTTGGTCTGCCTGTAAACCCCTCTTTTTCAGCCCTGCTCAGAACAGGCGGTTTTCTGTGTCTGCGTCTTTAAATGAGAATGAGCTCTCTGACCACACCCCCTCAGGAAGTGGATGTGGCCTCGGCTCTCCAGCACGTTGATCTAATGCTTACATGTTGGCTGCTCACAGACTCGTGTTACTTCAACCCTCTGAATCTGATCCAGAATCTGATCCTGACGGAGAGGCGCCTGCAGCAGGACCTTTCGGAACGATTGGTCACAGATTTAGTGTTTCTTGTTGTTTTATTTGTCAGCATGTTGACGTGTGTCTTGGTACACAGCTACGAACATGTAGCTATTTGGCTATGCTAACTAGCGCTAGCACTTTTCCATGAAAAATAAAAATCCTCCTCTAGATTTTCAAATCTGCAGACGTGGGGAGTAAAACCGACCTTTGTGTTTATTAAGACAGCCTACAACTAGCATGCCTCCCTCCTAAGCTCCTTGTTAGCACAAATGTGTGCAGGGAATGAAAAACGGAGGAGGAGTTGAGTTGTATTTTATACAGTCTATTGGCTGAACAAGCTCCGAACTCTGACTTCCGTTACAGACCGGATGCCGTTGTGACGTATGAAAAACACTGAAAACTGAAACGGCTCGTTTCAGCACACATTTACAGAAAGGTGGAGAAATCAGAACAGGGGCAAGAATGGATTTTTTTTTCATTTTCAGGAGGTTTGTAGACATGCCAGGGAAACATATTTCAGGTAGACAACCATTAAAAAGTCGATTTTGCATGATATGTCACCTTTAAAGTGTTACAGCAGCAGAGTAGACAGTGCAAAACTGTATAAAGTAAACAAGAGCCTATAAATAGAAATTATTAAAAAAGTTATTAGCAATTAAAATTAAAGAAGTAAAATAAGTATATCTTACAAATGTATATACACAACTAAATAAATACATTTACAAATATTTACAAAACCAGTGACGCAGTGAAAAATGTGCACAGACATCATTTGGAAGAAAACAATAACCAAGAAGTAAGGAAGATGGCTGAAACAGGAAGCTCAATAAACACAACCATGGGGGATTGTAAGTGTGAAATATAAAGTTAAATGGATGTCCAAAGGAGCAATCCAATTTTTACACACTGTACCTTTAAATTATGAGGGTCAACTTCTTACAGGGTCAATCCTTCAAATTACTGCATTTCTGTAATCATGTCGTCCTGTAAGCTCTGACCTGTTCGTAAGCCTGAGGGCGAGGTGGCTGAGTTTTTCTCCGTGTGGATCTGTTAAAAAAAAAGTCTATTAAAAAGAAATCAATATCCCAAGAAGTGGCCCCTGGGTTTACTGGGGTCACTTGCCTGGCCCTTAAGAGCCCTCTGGACCAAATGGGTAGATTTGTTGTCTTTTATACCATATAGCTGGGTGACCTTAGTTTGGATGTCGTCGGCTGGTACACAGGGTAAATCTGCAGGTCATGATGCTCCACCGCAGCAAGAGTGTGTGGTCGGAGGTCCAATTTCATGCTGGTGAAAATTAAATCTTTGGAGCAGAACGGCTCAGAGCAGCCGACAGACGAGACGAGACGGAGAAGAAGACTCTGCTCACAAAAAGCTGGTTTTCATTCAGTGTGATATGAGGAAGCGCCTGTGGGTATGACTGGTTCATTATTCATAATTAACAACACGACAGCCATTTATGTGAATTTTTTTTTTACTCTACTTGTAATTTTTAGAGTCAGTTTAGTGCTTGTAATGCAGATTTTTAACTTCACTTGGCTGAGAAAGCTTTGCTCTTTTGACCATTTCCAGGCTACACATTCCCATATTTACATATATTCAAATTAAGAAGCAGCTCAGCACAATAATGAGCGTCTCAGTGCACACAGGGATCTGCAGTTATTGGTGAGGGAGGGAAAGAGGAAAGTGATTCACAAAATAATAACCACAGTGTGTGTGCGTAGTCTCCGGGCTCCCACCACCATTTTATTTACTGCAAATGTTTCTGCTCCCTTGTGAAAGCAGTTTTACTGAGAGTAGCAAAGTACTATTTCATTTTTAATGGTTACCTTTGGGGTCAGGATTGAGCAGGCTTCACATAATCATTCGTGGGCATGTTTGTATTGTTTATGGATTTTCTTTTTTTTTTTTTTTGCCTGTGCGGGAAGTCTGAGTCAGTGTTCATACTGAAGCAGCAGGCTCACTGAGATCATCTCCCTGTATGCAGCATCTAGTTAATTCCTTTTTTGAGCAGTATCGATCGGTGAGAGCATAATGGTTGCATCACTGAATCAATGCCGACTCTGAAACGTACGACTGAGACACTGAGATGGTTGGAGAAAAACTAATAAAACATGAAACTCTGAAGCCATTAAACAGTCAGAAAAGTAGATGGAGTACATTATTAGTTTTTGCACACGCTCTAAATATGGTGGGAATCCAATTTGCAGTGTTTGCACAAGGAAACAAAAATGTCAGTTTGCAGATAAAGAGAGGGAGAGTGTTTACCTTCAGTCGCCACAATGCGGATAGGCTGGACAGCTTTACTCTGCCATTAAGTTCACAGTTGATAGTAAAAAGGGTGGGATGTGGAGTTTGGACGATGTGCAAAGAAGACTGCTGTCGGGGCGCTGGTGGCCTAGCGGTCCAAACGCCCCACATACAGAGGCTACAGTCCTCATCGCAGGGGTCGCCGGTTCAATTCCCGGCCTGTCGACCATTTCCTGCATGTCTTCCCCCGCTCTCTACTCCCCACTTTTCCTGTCTCTCTTCAGCTGTCCTGTCAAATAAAGGCAAAAAGGCCAAAAATATAACTTAAAAAAAAAAAAGAAGACTGTAGTCACGACTACATGCTTTTCGTTAGCTACGTAAACACAGACCACGAATAATCCTAACATTAGCCTCACCGGAATAAAAGTGCGTCATGCACTGGAAAAAATGCCCCTCCAAAAACAAGGAAAAAAAAGCTTATTTTAAAAGGTACTTTTACCTTGAAATAAGCACAAAAATCTACCACTAGAACAAGTGAAAATTTGCTTGGTTTCTTAAAATAAGACGTTATATTTAGAAAACTTTGATCTTAAAATTAGCAGGGAAAACTTATTTTAAGCAATATTTGAACAGTATTTTAAAGCTCAGTTTCTCACAATAAGCCAGGAATGCTAACAATTAGTATTTTTTCACAAAAAAAAAAGATTTTTGCACTAATAAATTTCATGTCAACTTCTTCATTTGAGATATATTCACCTTAATTTGAGTTGTATTATAGCGCCACTTCTCTAGGTTTAAGACCATCTTGTACTTGAAATAAGATTACAAAGTTTAATTTGAGCATTTTGAGATATAATGTCTTTTCATAGTTAGCTGGATATACTAATAGTCAGTCATGTTGTTTTTTAGGATAAGCCAGCTATGCTCTAAAGTAGGTGTTTCATTGTGTGCATGTAGTTTGAGGATGTATATTTTTATCTGATTTAGAAGAAACAGTGTCTGAAAACTGTAACCCACCCTTAAAAACAACAACTTTTCTTTCTTTCTTTCTTTTTTCAATGGAGCTGTTTTCTGATAGATTCTCCAATAAAATGCATTTACTTAAATCAAGTAAAGGGTTTGTCTTAAAATCAAGATTATCCGTCTTCTGCAAATAAGATCTCATCATTGAAAAATGTATGAAATGTAAAATAAACCTTGTTTCTTCTAAATTACAACTCAGAACAAGATCATTTCAAGATTGTTTGACTTAAGATATTTAAGATGCATTTTATTAAAACAAGTCCCTCTATCTTGCTCAAATGTTACTTGTTAAATAAATGTATCTTAAATCAAGTGGGATAAGACATTTTGACTAAAAATGAGACAATTTCACTTGGTAAGATTTTGAGGTTTTGCATTGTGTAAACACTTCAGCCAGAAGAGGCTGGCTTTGTGAGGATGTTGCACGTCATTCTTCAGATGTTCCTGGTTGGGGTAAGATTATTCGTACGAAGCATGTCTGCCCAAAAAGGCTGAGGCGAGTTAACGCTTTTATCATAATCAGAATGGACAGAAAGATGGCGGGAGCAAAGCATAACTTGTCCATAGTAGACAACAACTTGTTTTGGCTGGAGACTTTAAAAGAACTTGGGACTGTTGAACATCTCAGCGGTCAACGGACGGATCCACCAATTTGTTTAACTAAGTTTATGAAAAGTTGCGTGAAGCCAGAGTTATATTGAGTTATGCTGCTTGGTCAAAAAACGTTGCTAGACTTGAAAAGTTGGGAGTGAAACAATGATAAGATCTAGACCTAAACAACTATCTCAGCATTACAGTAAGTTTCTTTAGATGAATGCACCATTAGCTTATACAGAGCTTCAGCTACAGGGTCTTCTGGAGAACATTATATAAACGAACTACAATAGATTAAAACTGTAAATCCAAGCAATGTAAATGCATCTTAACTGAAACCAAATGACTTTCCAAGAAACATAGCCCCGAGTGTAAGATAGAAATGGGTGGTCAGAGGGTTTAGTCATGCAGCACAGAAGCTATGAGGTCTTTGTTTGCATTTCCCTCTCTGCGTTTGAAGTGGGTAATGTGCTTTTGGTGGAGGCCCAAAGTCTTGGTGGTAATTACCTTTTTGCTCTCTCTGACTCTCATAATTTCATGCCTCCGGGGGGCCATTACAGAAGCTTCTACATCTAATTCTGCTGAATTAAAGAAAGGAGAACCAGCAGAGGAATATGCTGGAAGCGCCACAGCTCATACTTAATGTCAAGGGAGGAAAGAAATGAAATATTTACTTTTGATTGCCTCAGAGGAAGACAAATTGTGTGTGCTCGTTTTAAACATATTTGCTCATTTAAATATATGAGTCTCATCTTAAACGTAGTAAAGTTTGTTTTAAACACATATGAATGGAATCATTTGAAGTTTACTTTTTGTGTTGATACCAAACAGCCATGTGTGTTTTGTCTGATTGTCCAGTAGCTACTGCAAGCTCCAAAGACAGGACACTAGAGAAACAGCTAGCCTGGATAGAGCTGCTTTGATAAACCTGCTGAATATTAAGAACTGAACATCTAGATTATAATGCCAGAACTTTCTGAGCGGTGCAATTGGGAAAGAGAGAGCGTCTATGAGGAGAATGGGCCGCCAATAGTTGTTCAAGGCATTGCTACACATTCTAGCCCAAAGGCTAACGTGAGATAGCATTTCCAGTATACCAGTGTTGACATAAACCAACGTATACAATCTTACCTCCCATTCAAAGCATTGTGCTTTTTTCCCCCCTCATCACAAAGTATTACAATGGACTGTATAAAACATGCACTCTGTAACGTCACCCATTGGTTTATGAAGTGTCGTCAAGAAGCCAATCAATGGTGGTTGCCATATTGGAAATGCTGTTGTTTTTTCTTCTTATGTAAGTAATGTGAGGTTTGGGTGGGAGGGGCTTGGGGTTATAGTCATGAAAAGGCCAGTTAAATTGTTGTATTGGGTTGTATTGAAGTACTGCCATTGGTGCACACACTCTTTATATCTCCTTTTTTACACTGTCAATGCTTACATGCACTGTAATTGCAAAATCAATACAAAGAATTGTGAAAGGAAGAAAGGAAATGCTGCCTCATTCTGCCTCAATCTATCTGACTAAAGGTGTAACGGCAGATTATGAATGAATGTGTGTGACCTGTGTGCGTAATTAAGGTTGTACGGGGGTCATTGTCTATTTAGGTAGGAACCTTTGTTGTGTGGTCAGGTGTTCCGCCCGGATGGTTATACAGTTTTTGACCGCTCAAGCAGCATGGTGCTGCGGGAGTTATGCGTGTATGTTTGTCTATGAAATGTCATGTTTTTGGACACTTTTGGAGAATATATCACGAAAATAAACGGACCAAGAGTTCAACTGGGAAATATGACTCGGACTTTCATTCATCAATCACGGTAACCCAAGCGCGTCAGATAGGTATTCCAGGTGCAGCGCCTCAGTGGCTTAAAGCTTTGGCTTGGCCTCTACAATCAAGTCAAAAACTTTGTATTATTGGAAGTTGGAGTGAGAGCTGTTGCTCGAGTTCGGGAGCGGTTCTGAAGCAGTTTGACGGTGTGTCGAGTGACGCGGACGCGGACGCCGACGGAGACGGAGGCGTGTGTGTGTGGAGCCACGGTGTGGAGCAGTGATCAGCTGGTGGTCATCTTCCCACCTGCGGCCCAGGACGCGGAGGCCGGAGAGGGACAATGGCGGAGAGGACGCCGGATCTCTTCGTGGTTGGATTATTGTTCACCGTTCATCTGAAATAGGTATGTGTAGCGCGAGGTGAGGCAGACATTTAACCTCCTGGAAGAAAGCACCAACTGGCCCACGTGTATGCCAACTCACGATGTTCTTATTTCTCAAATGTATACAACATTTTTAGCCTTATAATTATCAAAATAGGGCTTAAGGGGTTTAAAACTGCTTCCTTCTTTTCCTGGCTTCAAACATAAACATTTTTTTTGTTAAATCCATAAATCAAGCAAGTAACAAGGAACTACTGCTAACCAGTCAAGCTAACCACTTGCTGGCTGGAGTCAAGTTAACTAAGAGGCTAACAATTTGCCAGATTGGCTGGTAAAAAAAAATCCTCCTGCATGAAAGAAAATCTCTTTGGAGGCCATTTTTTCCTTTTGTTTGACTTTAATGCTTTGAGCACCACTTAATTGATTTTGTTCTCCATGTTTTGTATCTGTTGGATCAACTAACTCTGCACAGAAGTTTACCTATGAATAATTCTTGCATGGGTGTGATGTTACATTTCAGATAATTACAGAAATCCCTGCAGCAACCACCATCGAACAAGTCCTTAGAGTACATTAGCCCAACACAACAGTCATACGTAATTATTAAACAACTTTAATTTCCTCATAAATCCTCCTGTTTCCTCAACACTTGAGATTGGCAGTTACCTGAGGCGTGACAAGTGTTCAGGTAGAAACTTGATCAATGGCCTGGAAGCAGGCTGTTACACACTGTAGCATACACCACTCAGTCAAGGCCAATTGCACCTTCAAGTTTGCTTTGAAGTTGCGGTGTCAAACCACCGTGAAAGAAACATTCAATCACGCTCTGTGTTTACACTGCAGATGTAGCCTGAGCTGTACGTTAGCAAAGCAGCAACAGGTTTGAGAGAGAAGAGAACATAGACTTACACAAATGTAAAGATATGCTGTATTTATACAGGCTTAGCAAGACTGTAAGGCGAAGTACTCACTCACTAAAAATGTAACAACCCTGCCTGTTTGTATACTGAAACTGCTGTCTTTGGGAAGTTGTGATGATAACTTAATCACTGCCTGGTTTCTGTTCATTGACAAAGTTTTAGAGTGAACTAACCACCATGTTTATGAAATCAAAGGTGGATCCCAAAAGGCAACTGGACTTGGTAGAAATTCTTGAAGACATTTCACTTCTTGTAACAATTGGGGTAAACTAAAAGGAGGGCCCAAGTGCAGATTTTAAAATAAATATGATTTAATAACACAAACTGAGAAAGACAAAACTAAAACTTTAACAAATCCACAGAAGAAAAACAAGAGGACTAAGAACACAGGAAAGACAAACACAGGGAAGACGAACAATGATCCAACAAGGGACAGAGGAACTAAATACATGGAGTAATCAACACAGGTGTGGAACACAGGACACAGGTGAAACTAATGAGGTTAACCACAAAAAGAGGGACACACACAAGGGCATGACGTAAAACTAAACTGGAGACAAGGATTCAGAACTACAAAATAAAACAATGAATACAAGACTGGACTAAGAAAACACAACAAGAGACAAGGGTCACTAAACACTCAAGGCAGACAAAGGATAACTAATACAGAATAAACATGGGGGGGAACCAAGACATGAAACACAAGGAAACAACTAAACTAATCAAACCATGACACTTCTCCTCCCAAAGGCATCCCTTTAGGAGGAGAAGGTGAAATATCTACAACATATTTTTGAAGATGTTCTGTTTTTTGTTAGCTTTTAGTCAGTCTTCTTCAATTTGGTTGATGTTTCCTTCATTCGGCTACTTGTATCATTGTTGTTGTTATCATTGTATTCGCCACCATTCTTCTTGTCATTGCTGGCAACTGATCAGCCAGTACCCACAAATCTACTAAATGCAATGCTAGAGACATCCTCCAGGTTGTTAACCAGTTTAGAATGCTAATGTTAGCCAACAATGTTGCCACAGTGTCAAAAGGCAGAGGTGAAATCTGCTGGATGTCTTTCTCTGGATTGATTTCATTTGATGTGTGGGGGATCAAGTGGACCCTGGGAACACTTTGTTGTTAAGTTAAAAAAAAAAAATCACAATTCTAGCATTTATGATGAAATTCTTCCAATTGATCCAGAGATTTGTTTGCTGGGCAACCTTGCTAATTTTAATTTCAAAGATAGCTACGCTATCAATCTCATACAAATCTTGCTGATCATTGCCAAAAAATGAACTGCCTTAAAATGGAAATCAAATGTGGACATTCCTGTTGAACTCTGGCTCTCTGAAATTAATGAATGTGTTCCGCTAGAGAAAATAACTTACAGCCTGAGAAATGGGAGTAAAACATTTTATAAGATATGGCAACCCTATCTGGACTACATGGAAAGGCTGCCATCTCACATTATTGACTTTGCCACTGTATAACAAAATTGTATTGAGAATGTCTTGAAGATTCATTTCTGTCTCTCGTCTATTTTTGTAATTTTTTTTTTTTAACGATTACTCTTTTTCCTATTGATTTTAATCGTTATTCTGGAACTACCTATTGTCTGTGTTCTGTCTTTAATATTAACTCTTCTCATACAGTAGGCTTCCTTCTCTTCCTTTATGTCCTTTGTATAAGTCTATTTTCTGTCTACGTGTTTAAATTTGAAAACAAAATAAAATATATATATATATATATAAAAAAAAAATCACCATCATTGTGAGTTTTGACCAATCAGAATCAAGTATTTAACACAGCTGGGTAACAAAAAGAAGAAAAAGAAAACTTTTAGAGAACAAATTCTGATGGCTTTTTGTGCTGTGAAAATGCAAACAGTGTCCTTATCCATGATTGACTCACTGCAATGCATCTACATAAAACATTCTTCACCTACAGCAGAGTTATTATCCTCTGTATGACTGTAAAATAATTACTGGATTTGCATTTATTCCCATCTTACTGTGCATGAGAGGCCTCAGACCTTCAAACATCACCTCTATGACTACATGCTGCATGACTCACAGTGACTCATCATGAGAACAGCTCTCTGGTCAGACGGGGGATATACTTTGAGCATGTTAGGTAATGTTTCTATGATATCAGACAGCCTGTAGGTCAGTTTAAACCTTGGATTATCTCTGATATAACCCTAACGATGATGTCAGAACATCAAGACTCCCCAGCTACAGCACTCATGTTGAGACACTGGCGGGGACATTCTTGCTCCATGACATGCAGAGAAGTTTTGTTGGTGTCATCATGAACAAATATTTACAAGACTGAATGTGAGGAAAGATGTTTGTGCTGATGTGCACCTGTCTTTAAAGTAGACACTAGTAATTACTGAGCAGATAAGTGTGTGTTTTCATGGTGATGTGAACTATCATGGTATCACGCTTTGCAAAATTAGCAAGCTATATGTTTTCCTATACAAGCTTTAATGTATTCGTCACGCAGTAATGACAGGCTGGGGAGAGATAATCAAGGTTGTTCCCATGTTGTTGATAATTTCACAGATCAATTAGCAAACCGCAACATAAGGCTCTCCTTTCAGATGCTCCATGTGTGAAATTAATTTCACTTTGTGTCTGTGTACCTTGATGTGTTTGTGTTCATACCACACACAGGTCTGCTTGGACAAGCTTCTTTCAGCTGTGTAGTCTGTCTCTCTTTTAAAAGAGCTGAATATCTGAACCCACTGTTTTATTTAAAACAGACTGCAAAGACCAAGGTGCTGTATGAATGCAGTATTTTACATCAAAGCCTTCAAAAAGCATATCTTCTGGATATAAACGTGTTCATATCCTACTGATTTGTTCTGCCAGATACACTTTGGAGGAAAAATAATTGCTTCCTGGTTGACTATCATATATTAAAGTACAAGATTTATACGGCTAATGACACGCCTTAGCTTCAAGAGCAGTGTCAGATCAGCCATTCCTCACTGACTGTCCGCTCAATCTGATCTTAGTTCAATTTTTAGTCACTTTTATCCTTATTTTATTTATTTATGTACTTGTTTATTTTATTTTTTAAGTAAAGCATCTTATTTTATTTCAATGCTTTAATATTTAAGTGTTATATTATCTTACAAATGTATTTTATTTTGGTGAGTTTCATTTCTAATGAGTTTTAACATCTTATTTTACCTCCAGTGTTTCCTCATTAAGATATCATGAGAGCATTTCCTCAGTTCGTTCAACTTCTTATTTGTTTTTTAATTATTCATTTTATTTTTATTGTTTGTATTATTATTGTTGCATACATTGTGTTCTTAACCTTAGGATTGTGGGGTGGGTTTGGGGTCACCGCTGGGATCTTTTTCATAATTTATTCTAATTTAAGTTGTTTTTATGTACAGCACTTTGTGTTACAACGTCATTGTATGAAAAGCGCTTTATAAATAAAGTCTGATTGATTGATTAAAGAAATACCTGAAATGATCACAAGGTCTGTACACTGCGTTGTGTGGTGGTGATGGTGGTGGCAACAAATAACTAGTTGATATGAACTGCCAGGAGCACCAAAAACGACACCATTACATAGTGCAGGTGGCGCACGGAGAAATCCTCTCACATGTAATTTACTGCATGGGTTCACTGGGTTTATTCACCAGTTGATAAAGTTTAGGAAGAATGTTGTGTTTCTGGTAACTGTATCAGAAAAGCTCAGTACTTGTGTTATGTTTAAAAGTGTCATCAAAAACTTGACATAGCATACAGGACACAAGCAAAACAGTTTGAGTTGACATTAAACTCAAGAGAATAAATCACTAATATCCTCAGTTGAAGTGTTTGTGTGACCATCAGAGCAGCCTAATTGTCTTCAGACTACTTTCAGCCCCTGTGAGGAGTTTTCAACTTGTGATGAAACAGACTGAAACTTATGGTGTTGCCTTTTTATCCAAGATAAGAAACTTTGGCCAGAGGTGGCGCCAAACTCAACTCAAACAGAATGTTCTCAAAAGAGCTTTAACAACATAATCTAAACAACCATCATTAAGGATACTCATTGACTTCTGTTTTTGTTGACATTTCATTTTAACACAACATGACTTTTGGTAAAAATGTTCATTTGCCTTTTGAATCGGAGCCAATCAGCATATGTTAGCATGCTAAAAAGGTCAAACTAAAATGGTAAACATGGAAAATATCAACGTCCTACACTAGAGCATGATAACACCTTCACTTAACAGTAAAGTGTGTAGTATTTAGCAGCCTTTACAGACTTGATAGAAATTGAATCTAATATTCATAAGTGTATTTGAATTAGTAGCTAATCAACGTTATATAAAAATTGTTTAGTTTAGTTGACTTAGAATGAGCCTTTGAGATCGAAAAGTCTAACTTCACAATGCAAGATAGCACATCCATGTTTTTTGACAAATGGAGGATCAAATTTATACATCACGAGACCTTTTTGTCCTCGAAGGCCACCAACTTGTTGATGTTGGGGGCACTTCAATGTGAAATCTTACCTCTGCATACCCAAAATATTCCCACTTCTGCACATTAAGCCTTTAAGCAAGCTTTGCTGACGTTAGCTTAAGTTCATTCTCAAAAGTAAGCTAGCATGACCGTTGACTTTTGAAAGTGTGTTCTAATGTAGTTATTCCTCATTTTAATGATAAGAAACTGCTTTGGCTTTTCTTTTACAACTTATATGCTGATACAGACGCACCGTATAAAAGCAACATTTGCTGTAGGACACAGTGTTGCTCGGCCATGAGGGAGCTCTCCAATAATAAATATGAAATGAGGCAGCAGTGATCCTGTCTGTTTACTTTGGGAATAGCTGCAGGGCCTCATTTAGTCTAAAATGAACAGCCCTTGCAGGGATTGTCTAGTGGACATCAATCGAAGCTTTAATGGTCTCTGCGAATCCTGCATAGTGACAACTCTGACTGGTCTGACACCAGTATTCTCTGAAGGCCTAATTAGCCCGACCATTAAGCCCAAAGGATGATTGACTGAGGTGAAAAAGCAGCAGTACAACAAATACCTGATATTTTGTGTACTGGCAAGGGAGATGGAGGTAGCTTTGTGCAGATTTTTGCTAGAAATAAAAATGTTTTCTTACTCTAATGAATTATCCGTATTCTGCATGCTGTTTTTGTGCTTTACTGATATGCATGAAAATGTTCTAATAACCTCTCATAATCCTCGCCATAGGGCAGCAGCATTTTAACGAGAAAATGTCTGTTTTGGGAAGTGTGTGTATGTGTGTGTGTGTGTGTTTTTTCCAGGAGGTGGAGGGGAGTTGTCGCTGGATTCCTTTGAGGCGAAACAAGGAGGGGGAATTCAGGAAAGGAAAAGAAAAGATGTAATCCCTGAAACACGCGAGTGCTTGACATAAACAAACACGCTGGGAGGATTTCAAAGGGACGGCTGCTCACCGGGAACCCTCTCATGTGCAGATGGGAGATAAGGAACCAAATGCGGAGCAGAGAGGTATGAACACATACTGTCTGCCCACACACACACACACACACATCAGTGCCAGTGCCCCTTTCTCTTTCATGTGTTATCAGGCAAAAGATTCGGTTGTTTGTTTACCGGCAATTTCCCCTGTCACCATCTCAGCAGAGCATACTGAATAGTCGTTTCCACGCCAGGCCAGGAATGCAGCCATGTCACCGGGGAGTTTCCCCATGCTTTACTGATAAGCTCAATGAAGCTTGCCTTGTCTTGCATTTGGAAAACATCTGTTGAATTCTTTGGACATAAAGCAACCTGTGTATGCTTCTGTCAGTGTCAGCTAACAGGCTGCAGGTATGCTGTGTACATGTCAGCACCTAAGTTAAAGGGGTGGACATGAACATGAGGGCATTTGATGCAATGCATTATGCAATTCAACGATAGCCCCCAGCAAATATAGATGCAGTTAGCTCTTGTAGGAATATCTTCTGGCGTGTAAAGGGGGAATTGAAAGAATTCAGAAGCATAGATAAATCATAATGCAGGCCTGGTGACTGTTGAGATGAGATGAGATCTTACTGCTGCTGGGAGGAGAGAGGATCAAGGAGAGAGGAGGGAAATTGGTGAAGCGTTAAGTGAGGATACATGAGGCAGCCTTCACAGAAGTTTTTTAACTGAAGGGCATGCCCCTGAATCAAATATCACTCCCTGGTTGGACGCTGCAGTTCATTGGACTTCACTGAAACTTTACAATGTTGCCTGAGTTTAATACAAGCGGGCGCAAGAATTGAAGCCAATGCAGAAGTGTTAAAAACTACAGTTCATCGAGTGTCCACTTGAGGCTGGCTCCAGAAGTACTGGAAACCACATACACACCAATTCAAAAAAGCTGATCTTTACAGCAGAAATAAACATGTTTACAGCCTGGTACAAAAAACGAGTGTAGTCTGGATAGGTCATTTCTCAATCGGCACACACTGTACGGGGGATTAATTTTTTCATAACACTGCAATTTCAAGGATTTTAGGATTATGAGTCTTCCATTACAAGAGGCACAGCTGACTTGATTGACAGGCGGGAACACTGTAGCTGTTGGCTAAGAGGCTCAAAGCCCGCCTCTTTACACCACACTCGCTCGACAGCAGTTATGTTGAGTTCAGCATTTCCAATATGGCTGCCGACGATTGGCCTCAAAACGGCACTTAAGAAACAGATGGGTGACATCATGGATACTACGTCCATTATTTATAGTCTATTTTTTTATAACAGAGAAAAGATGGACCTTAAAACAGACACTATGGGATGCCTTGAAACATATCAAACATACATTTGTTTCTTAACAGTCGGTATGTGATGAGCTGGGATAAAAAAAAAAAAGTTAGATGTGAGTTTTTAGCACAAAATATTGATCATAACTTTCATAAAATCAATAAAAAGTATAAGTCTGAGAGTTGGAGTGTGTGTCTGGCACCATGACTTTAGCTGCAGATCCATATCGGCATCCATGGATCAGACTTTGCTGTCCGCAGATGCTGGATTGGATTGAGATCTGAGGGATTTCGAGGCCGAGTCAACACCTTGAACTTGTTTTGCTCCACCAGAACCACGTCTTCCATTGCTCCACAGTCCAGTTCTGATGCTCATGTGCACATTGTAGATGCTTCCAGCGGTGGAAAGGAGTCAGCATGGGCAACCTGTACACAAAGTCTGTCTCACAGCAGCTCCTTTTACAAGATACATTCGAAACAACATTTCCAACACCAGATAACACATTCAGGCCTTCAGCGTTTGTTCCAGTCTTGTGTTGGTATGAGGAAAACCTCTGCACGTCTACAGGGAGATGACCTCAGCTCGGTGAAGTTCCTGAGTTTTGTTACAGTTGACTGAAAGGAAAAGTCCATTGTATTCTAACAGTGAAGCATGCAGGCGAGTGACGAGTGATTCAGTGAAGTTAGTGGACAGTTCATGGAAGAAAAAGTTTGACTGCTCACATCACTGCTGCTGTCAGTCCTTTTCTCTACCGTTACGGGTGCTGTTAGGCTTGCTGGAGGCTTTTTTTTATCACAACCACAAAAGGAGAGTCTGCAGCACATTGGAGATGGAGAAAACAGTGCTGTCTGATTCAAGCCTCCTGCCAGCCTGAGACCCCCTGATGTTGGAATTTGGCCTGGGGCAGTCAGCTTCCATTCTTCCAAATGTCCATTATTTACCTCGCACAGGAGAGGAGGATGTGGATTCAAACTGGTGCTCCAAAGAGCTCAAACACTGAGCTACCCAACAGTTC
The DNA here is from genome assembly GCF_009762535.1 of Notolabrus celidotus. Classification (NCBI taxonomy): domain Eukaryota; kingdom Metazoa; phylum Chordata; class Actinopteri; order Labriformes; family Labridae; genus Notolabrus; species Notolabrus celidotus. The sequence goes on from NC_048290.1 coordinate 5,773,682, forward strand.
GGCTAACTTTTCATTCCTCCAGAACACTGTTGGCAGTGTTTTGAGGGAACTTTCAGGGCAAGGCTTTGAGCATACTGTCAGGGCTGCAGTGATGAGTTCAGACCGTCAAAAGCTTTGAGGTGTTATAGATTTGAAACCTTTAAGAAAAGCCTTTTCTGCTTTTGACAGCAGCTGTTCCCCTGCATATTGTCTCTTCCCCCTTACTTTTGACTGTCCATGACTTACAGACATAAAATCATTTCCAAACACAGGGTTTAAAAACACACTCTCTCATTCAGAAACTTTCACTTGAGAGGCCTCAGAATGATTTAGTGAAAGTTTGAGGGTTTAAAAAGCAGCCAGAGAGTTGTTCGTGCTCTACAAGGTGCTGCAGTAAAGTCAGTACTGCACCAAAGTACTGCAGAGATAAAACATCAGTCTCATCATATAGTAGTTTGATTTTATTTGGATCCATCCTCAGACCAGAGCTTGTACATAATCCAGCTCACAGTGCCATGGAAAAATGCAATGGAGGACTACAAGTGCAAGAAATGGAGGTACTCTGGGCCTGCAGCAGACGCTCGATGTCGAGGCTGGAAAGCAAAAGGTCAGACTGGTTGAAGTAGGCTGCAAAGACTTCAGAGCCACATCAAGAGTTAGGCTCTACAGGAGATTGAGGTGCAAGGCAATGCCCTCCGTCAGGCAATCAAGGACCTCTCTGGAGCTGTAATGAGCAGACAGTGGTCCTGGATAAAAGAGAAAAGATCCCACTTGGGCTCCCTGGTGAGCAGATGGGATCTAGGTGGTGAGCCTCTGATGCCTGGGTCCACTGCTGAACCCCCCTGGAGGCATCATAGGCCTGCCAGTGAAACACTGAGGAAGGAGGGAACCCACTAAACAACCCCGTAGATACCCTGTGGGGTCAAGGCAGAAGTATGCCTTAGAGGGGTGATTGAGGGATTTAGACAACTAGACCTATTGAATGGATCAGATCTGCATGCAACTGCAAAGGCTTGGACTTTAATCCTTGAGGTAAACACAAGCCACCATCAACGTAAAATCCTCATTGATTGTTTTATCAAAAATCCAAGATAAAGCGGAACAAAACAACGATAAGAGGATACCACATACATTTAAAAGTAACATATTAAATTGAAGAGAAAAAAACAACATCAGTCAAACCCATTAAATGATAACAACTACTACAAATACACACCATGAGCAAGATCTTCAGAAAACAGTTCACTGACTGGGAAAAAAAAAACATGAAAGTCCTTCAGTCACACTCTGAAATTGGAAAATAAATAACATGTTTTCAAGTGTCCGATTTATTTTGTGATCTCCGATGGCTCTTTAAATTGTCTAAGGAAATATCAAATTTAGTCATTTCTGTTTAAACTTTTTCAGAAGCTGTACCTGCAGTTCTTATAAAAAGGGACTCAAGATAAAACACATCAAACACAGAGATAAAAATTTCACCCAAGCATTGGATTTGGCACGGTTCCCCCTCCATAAAGACAAAATCATAACCCTGATCTAAAGCCAGCAAGGAATGAAATGTTAGCTCTCCTCAGCCCTTCATTGATTTTACTGTGAGCCTTTTTCATCTAGTGGAAAAAAGTCTGACTTATGAGAAAGGTAAGGTTTGTAAATTAAGGATGTGATGTGCCGTAGATCTAAAGCACTTTTTTTCTCTAACTTATTCTGCTGTATAGAAAGGTTTTCGCCTGCTCTCGTAAGTCTTTTGACATCATCCACCCTCTGCAGCTTCCCCACCTCTTTCCCTGAACTTTTGTACTCCAGATGATCTACAGTACTTCACTTCTCCACTCCTCCCTCCTCGCATGGTATTTAAAAAGTTAAGGAGATTTCCGTTCTGTCCTCCCAAACCGCAATCATTTATCTTTCTGTGCCTGCCAGCTGATGTCCTCCTTCCATGGTTCCTGGAAATCTCTGTTTCCTCCCCACTGTATGTGTCACTGACAAAGTCTTCCCCTGAAAACACTGATCTTTAATCCACCTGAAGATGGATTTACTGAGTGTGTGTTTACATTATGATAAAAAAAGCTTATCAACTTGTCAGTATTTATGCAGTTAAAATATGTGGCTCCTATTTGTTTTTGAGCAGCAGGAGGAAGGTGAATCTGACAAAGTCAAAGCAACATATTTGACAATCCAATAGCTACAGTTAGCCAACAGCTAATGTTTTCTTTTCAGTTATAGCTAGCTTATATTGAAGATATTTACTGTTATGTGATGTGTTAGAAAAGGCGGCTTATGGTATAGCTAGCAAATGGTGACATAAATGTTCACATTAGCTGTTGTGACTTAGTTAGTGGGTGACTGTTATTTTTGTAACCCTACAGATTTTGGGTTAAAGCAACTATTTCACCCAGTAGTGCTAATTTTAGCATTCTAACAATACCTAGCTAACATTAACCTCTTAAGAGTATGCCATTCCCAACTGATGGTAATGCTATCTAGCTAACTAGAAATTAAGTGCTAACACTCCTTTGGATTTTGAAGTTAAAAAAATTTACCATATATTTTTACTTATTATTGGCTGACGGCTAAATTGAGTATTTAAAATGCTAATGTACGCTAGGTTATTTCTAAGGTTTTACCCAATATGGTGGGGAAGTCTGAAATTACCCATTAACAGCTTTTGCTAGCTAGCTAAATGAGAATTTGGTTTGATGCTAACATGAGCTGTATTAAACTTGCTGTGGATACTGAATGGGTTAATGAAAATGTAGTTTAATTTAAGTATGGCCTACATTTCCAAGCTAAAACAACATTTGAATACTCATTAGCAATCATAAGCTAGCTGCAACTTTTAGCATTCTGACACGACCAACTTAACATGACTATTTTATTGTGTAACAGGATACAACTAAGCTAGGAATGAGTGCCGTATTCATTAGAAATTAGCTAGATTTTCTTAACCCTCCTATTATCCTTGGGGTCAATTGAACCCCATTCAATGTTTAACGTCACTTAATTAATGATTAACATCATTTTTTTTGGCTTCATATGCCATGACTTTTCCTCATTTAATGGAGACAACTGGGAAAACATAAAATTACAATGTTGATATGTTCCAATTTCCTGTGAAAAGAAATTACGCATCAGTGTTCCTTGGGGTCAATTTGACCCCAGGCTGTTTTAGCTGTATAAACCAAGAAATTTCAACATTTTACATAACAGTTCTTTTAGTTGTTTTGGATGATATTGAGGTCACTATAACATACATTTTATAAACTAAAAGAAACAAAGTACCTGACACATAAACCTCCAGTTTCTGGAGGTTTAAATTGCTGGGGTCAAATTGACCCCAATGATAAAAGGTGTTAGTAATTTTTTGGGTAACAGGAGGGTTAATATAAACAAGGAATTGGTTAAATGCTACAGTTAGCTGTTGCGACTAAGCTAACGAGTTACCAAGTACTTTGTTCAATCTTGAAGTATGGCCTAATATCCCTCCAAAAGTCTTACTCTCCATCTTCTTTTTATGTGCTGATAAAATAAGAAGTCGTGTGATAAGAACAATTTGTCAGATTCCCTCCACTTTATTCAACATTTAAATCACAGACAGATAAAATAACATTATAACAGTATTTGAGCTTCAAACCTTGACTTTGAATTCAGAGTAAAACTCCCTCTGTGTGATTATGATAAACGATCGCCCTGGGCTTTTTGTTCAAGTGATCATCAGAGTCAGATAGTTTACAATGGGAACAGCTAATAATGGAAGCAGAAAAATCATTACATGATAAGGCCATTTATCTTCATATCTGCTAGTGTGTGGTTGAATGATAGTGTTATTGATATTATATGTGAAGAGGACAAAAATAAATGGCCTAGTTATAACCCACAGATAAAAGATGCAATTAACATGTCTGTTTAATTTAAATAAAAGAAGACGGATGTGGCACAGAGATACAGTGGAAATAAGTCGATCATCTGGCAGGCTGTAATTAACAGAAGAGGGATGGTCAGAATGTAACTGTTATAAATGTTCTGCATTATGTTGTGGTTTCACATGATTGGATGCCTCTGAGCTAATTGAATATATATTTATATTCAGCTTTGCATTTCTTCTCTATTTGTACAACTAATGGCTTCTGTCAGCCTGCTTTGGATCTTCAATCAAATCATCGGATTGTAACTCTCTGACATAGAAGCATCTGGACGTGCTGTCATTGGATGTCTACATTATGAGAAAACTTGCTGCCGACATAAAGCATCTGAAAAAGCTTCTGCTTCCCCCTGGCTTCTCTTTCTGTTTATACTTAAAAACTAGAGAACACTTCCTGCGACTTACCCTTGACATTTTTTTTATTTTCGCTTTGCAGAGAATTCAATCTTCTACTTTAAAAAAACAGGCATAAGAATTTTGTTATTAACCTGTGAGCTTGCTCCTGTGTGAACAGTTATTTAAGAGATGTTTTCACCCATCTAAAATGAATCCTCAAGAGCCTCCCTTGACTTCAGGGCATGCCCACTTTTCCCATCCACACCTCTTAACACATAGTACGTGATTGAGTGGTGAACCCTTGGAGACCTTTTGAATATTTTGTACCCAAACTTTTTTGTGGATGTAGCCTAAAACACGTATTTGCTGCATGCACGCCTGTCACTGCACACCCTGCTCAAGTGTTCATGGAGCCCCCTAAAAAATGAAAGAATTAGGGAACCCTACTGACCCTCATTTTGGGGGTTTTTATTATTGTGTGTGGGCACAAATGCAGACAGACTCCAATACCCCTTCACCAGTGGCGGTTCTGGGGAGGGGCCAACAGGGGCCAGTGAAAAATTGAATCTGGACCCCCCTGTGGCCCGCCCTCCACACCAAACAAATATTATACAATAAAAAAAGCTTTGAGCGCTAAGGGACTCATGTTTAGTGTAAACAGCCAAACAGCTGCTGTCAGTCTACATTTTGATATAGTACACAGTAGTATGTCTAGTATATAGGCATGCACTGATGTTTTGCCAGTTTGTTCTCAGCCGGTCCTCGCCCTTCTCAGTCTCTTTTGTCAGGATTGAATGTGTCCCTCTGACAACACCCTTGCCCCCCCCAGTAAAATTGGTCTAGAACCGCCACTGCCCTTCACTGATTTGTGACACATTTTTTCATGTAGGATGAAATTAATTTAACATTTTTCTTACACTGAAGGAAACTCTAGTCTCCAACCTAAATCCAAAAGTTGATATAATCAGTGGAGATAACCTTCCTAGGTTTGGGCTAAGCCCCAAATGTTTCCCCAGATCTAGGGGTTGGCCTGGGCCACCCTTTAAATGCGATTGGCCACTCCAAATGCAGGACTTACATTACAACCACCCATCTGGGCTGTGTTGCAAAAGACTGCTTGTAGCTTTCTTTGAATTTCAACGCAGCTCTTTCCCCCTTGTTACTAATTAAAAACATTTCTAACATTACTTTGGACAAACATCAAAAGAGTAAACAAATACTAATCAATCTCATGTGTGTGTCCTCACAAACTTCTCAGGGCCACTCCAGTCAAAAAACATCTGAATCCTCCTCTGCTCTTTTGGCTTGAATAACCCTTTAAAGGATGGATTAGGCAAAGCTTAGAATTGTGATTGCTATGAATTAAAGCCCTGTTTGAAATTAACAGGAAGTATGGAGGTAGAGACTTAGATTGTGATGACACAAAGAGTCTCTGGGGGATGTCAGTGATTTGATTGACTCTTTTTACAGTTGTTTTCTTCAGATGTTTTTGCGTGTTCCCTCTCCACATCCTCCTCGTCTATTTTTGCGACTTTCTTTTTCTGTTCCTGCAACATGTGACTGCATCTTATTAGAATTGTAAAGAAGACATCTGCATTCACTTCTGCTCTCTCACTCCACGGGGTTCCCTTTGATTTTTCCTTTTACATGCTCATGTTAGCACTACAATCAACTCAATTTCATCCACTGATAATTGCCACACTGATGACACTCAACTCTGCCCTTATGTTCCCTTTCTAAAAAAAGCACTGCTGGGATGTGCTCATCATGTGTCTCTGCGCGACGTCCCCAGCTGGGGGTCCGCCCTCCACCTCCAGCTCAAACCTGACAACACCGAGCGGTAAAATTCCTCTGTAGACAAGAATGTCTTCTGCTCTTTGTCACCATTCACATCTCCACAATACCTCCTGTCAGGACCAACAAGTGTACGGCTGGAGGCCTTGACAACTGTCAGGGCAACGGAGAAATAAGGTTTGACGACATTGTGGCTGGATGGAAAAATGAGGGCTTATGTGTCTGGAGGAGTCATGAGGCAGGATTTGATGTCAAACTGTCTCAAGTTATGTTATTCACTTCAAATATAAATATATATATGTTCTAAAAATATGTACAACAATACGTTTCCTGTTTACAAAAAGTTTACATGGACCGCAACCAAGTATTCAAGAATATAAACAAACAGCTTCCTCTGTTTTCCATGGAAAAAACAAAATATCAAACATCAGATTTAAGACTGTTTGTAGTTTGAGATGAAGACATTAAATGCAACAACAAATTAAAGTAATTGACCCTTTATTGTTGCCTGGTATTTAACTATTTATCTCGCTTTCATGTGAAGAATTAGCTTGATATTTCAGAGTACAACTACTTGACATTTCTTTAATAGACATTAATTCTCTTGCCCTTTTCTTAATGCCTGTTCCTTGTTTTTCTTCCAGGTTGTAAAAAGGTATCCCCAGTTTGGCATTTAATCTCTAAATGATGTAGAGGATACTGATCAGAGTATAACCTTTAAACAGCTTTCTAAATATTTGTGCCCAAAATGATGGCCTGCAGTGGCATGAAACCTAATTGACCACCTGCAGGTACAAAGCCCAAGATCCTAAACTAGGATTTGCTTTGCCAGAGGAAGAACTTGTGGGGTCCAGAGCAGGGGTGTGTCCAGATGTTTTTCACCGGGGTGGCCAGTGCATTTACAAATAAATAACATTTACCCTTTCTGTCTTCACAACCTACTTTCATTAAAGTATTACACAGTTGTTATTTTCTTTTTATACGTTATAAAAAACAAAACTGCATTAATCTTCTAAGCTTAATTCTTTAAGGTCTTACAAAAGATGTTTTTCAAAGTCACATTTGAGGGCACTGATACAGAAATCTACTGTCAGCCTTTTAACTCATCCCAAATTATAGATTTTAACAGAAACCCCACCTCTGACAAGGCAAAGAGCCAATCATAGTTTAGGATTTTGGGGTGGCTAATTTGATTTCAAGGTGTGCCAGTGCCACCCTTGGCCACCCATCTGGACACACCACTGGTCCAGAGCCTTCAGCAGGTCTGCCACCCGCCTCTGGAACTCCCTCCCACTGGACATCCGTAACATCGACTCTCTTTCCATTTTCAAATCACATCTTAAAACACATCTTTTTAAACAGTCATATCCATTCTGATTACACCTCTTCACTGCACTTTATTGTATCCTGTTCATTTAATTTTTTATTAATTACACTGCATCATGCCTTGTTGATTTTATCAGCTTAATTTTTATATTGTTCTTTTTTAAACTCTGCCCTGTTCGGTGACCTTGAGTGCTAAGAAATAAAATAAAATGCATTATCATTATTATTATTATTAAAATCAACAATTTTGGCTATGTTGCAAGAGGCTGCTCGTCGCTTTCTTTGCATTCCAGTGTAAGACATTTCCTTCTGTTAGTATTTTAACCTTCCTGTTATGTTCTTTTCAATGGAACAGCAATAATGATCCTGGGTCAATTTGACCGAGGGCATATTCAATTATCCAAAAGTGTCAAAACCCCAAAAAATCCCAATACACATTTTTTTAATCTAATTTTTAACTCCATTACTAACCATTTAAATCAAGATTTAGTCCATTGGTGTTCTTTAATTCTCACAGATCATGCCTCAGTGAGGATAACTCACTTGTTTTCATTAGAATTAATGTTAAAACTTTTTTTAAATGTACATTGGAAAGCCCTAAATATAAATACAATAGTCTTAGTTGGTTTGGAAGGCATATATTGCCTAAAATAGACTTTAAAAAGGGTTGATTTGACCCGCAACATAACAGGAGGGTTAAATTGTGACTTAGGAGTGAAGCCTGCTACTTGTCACAGTTTAAAGAATTCTCCACAGAAATATAACATCTGTATGACAGTATGATGGTTTTGTTTTTGACACAAAGACAGGAAATGGGGAGGGATAGTGGGGAGAGATAATGGGGATGACATGCAGAAAGAGGCTGCTGTGAGGACTCAGCCTCAGCATATGGGGCTCAAACTCTCCAACTTGGCCAAAGAACCATTCTTCCGATTGGTTGCTGCCAACTTGGAATTATGTTGCTCCAAATTTGGAATTTGATGCCAAACAAGGGGGCCGTGAACCAAACTAAATTCTCTACTTAGTGTCTACAATCTGCAGGACACATAATAAAATGCACTGGTACCAAATCGTACAGATTGGATGATTACATGTATAAGCTTGATAGTATGCCATTTATGTGACTATTCAAACAATGATTTGTTCTTTATGAGGCATGTGCAGGAATAATTTATAGCGAACAGGTGGTTGTGCAAAAAAAAAACTGGACTTCTGCAGGAATATTTAAGTTCTGTTTCTGGATGTTGCTCCACTTTCAGAGATGGTTGGAGCACAGTAGCTCCTCAGTCTGCTCTCACATCTATGCCCACTAACTGTCATTATTTCCAGGCTCAAGACCAGCCTGAGACAGAAATTAGGTTTTTGCCACAGAGTCAACTGGCAGGTAAAATATGTCGATCTCTCTTACGTGGATTGATTTGATGTGACGTGTGTGATCAGGTTGTCTCTGGCGTTGCTTTTGCTACCAATAACTAATTTTCATTGTTATGGGGTTTCAACCAATCAGAATCAAGTATTTAACACAGCCGGGTAAGAGGGATAAATATAACATCTCATGGCTCGCTATAAGGTTTGATGTGATTTTAGAATGAAATAAGATTGGAGAAGTAATATAAAGGATTGAAACGTCTCCTAAATGTCCTCCTCTATGTGTGTTGCATATTGACAGGAACACACACCTTCCTGTGTATGTTATGCGAGTGTGGATGTCCCATTAGTCCTTGAACACTGACCCAATGTCCTGAGTGTGAATTGGTTATTTCTCCAGACTCTGACAGCTGGGGGGGCCGGCGTATCGCTCCCCGCCCGGGCAGACAGCTGCTCCTCTCTCCTCGTCCTGCCCTCTAACAGAGGAGCCTTGTGCTGCATCCACCTCTCCTGAATGTCAGCACTCATGTAACTACATCACCAGCTCTGTGCATTTCTGTTTCTCTTCACCTCCTCTCACCTATACGTGCACATACTCTTTTTTTCCCCTCAAGACCAGTATGTTTATCTGTGGCACATTTGCACCTCTCCTTTGTTTATGTTTCCCATCCTCTCTACTTCCTGTAAGGTTATAAACTCCACTGCTGCAGAGTGAGAACTTTTGCTGTATAGTAAACATACTGCCACATTCCCGTAGCCACAGATGAGTCATAATTCATCACCTTATATTACGTGCTAAAATGTTTCTCCGGAAAAACAAACGCCAACCTGAGGGGAAGTGAAAATATGTACAAAGAAAGCCAAAACAAACAAACAAGGTTTAAAAAAAATAAAGACAGGAGGAATACAAATCTGTAATCAAGTCTGAACTTTACCAGGAAAACCAAGCCTTCAACCTCACTTTGAAAGGATGTGTGATGCAAAACAGGCTCACTCCAGACACTTTTTTAAACGAATGTGTGCACAATTCCTGTTTTGTAGGGATTAACATTTTTTCTAACCTTCTGGAGAAGTGTTTGAATATATTTGTTTTATGTACTTTGGGAAAAGAAGAAAATACTGATGTAGCAATCTGTAAATGTGACAAAAAGGTGCTTGATAAAATTCAAGTATCTCCTTTCAGCAAAAAGTTTTCTTAACATTTGAAATTTAACTGACTAATGCAGCAGTTTGGTGACAAATGTCAAAAAGATTTGATAAAATAGAGAGTTTTCTAGAATTTTCCACCTACAGACGTTAGAAATATATTGTTTTGTAAAGTACAGTTATGTAGCAATCTAGTGACAAATGTCATGTTTTGTTAAAATGTAAAGTAGGACGTTTTTTGTAACAAAGTGACTCAAATGTTTTTGAAGTTCTTTGCTTTAAAAAAAAAAGGCACACAGTGGCATTACAGTAATGTAATGATAAATGTCAAAAAGTAGTTTGATAGTTGGAGATGAGGACAGTTTTGTTTTTTCTTATTTTTAAAGTTATATTTTCTGGCATTTTCGCTTTTAATGGAGAGGATAGCTGAAGAGAGACAGAAAGTGTGGGGAGTAGAGAGTGGGGAAGGACATGTAGTAAATGGTCGAGGCTGGATTCGAGCCTGCAGCCTCTGCGACGAGGACTATATTCTCTGTGTATGGGGTGCGAATAGACCACGAGGCCAATGGCGCCCCAACTGTTTTGTTTTTCACCATGACTGAAAGACAGGTGAAATAAATGTTCATGACCTTGTTAGTCTGTTAAGTTATACATGGCCTTGTTGATCTTCATCTTGTTGATTTTTTTGCAGAAGGGAGGGAATGTACATTTTCATCCTCTGAGGGGGAAGGCATGATGGTAAAAGCGTGGAACCACTGAACTAAAGGTAAGGCATCCAGATATTATACAAGGTGAAAAGTGAAATCTTTACAGATTTAGACACTTTTTTACACAAATTGTATACAAACTTCTAATCAGCCAATTGATTACAATGTGTGTCTAGTTTTAGCTGACAAAACCGCCAAACTATAAAGGGTTAAAAAGACTCAAATGTAACCATGAGGCATTTTTGTCTCAACACCAAGACTGAATTTAAAATAGCAGCCATGCTCCCCAGCATTGCTTTCCAGCTCCTCCTGGGGGATTCTGGGGCATTCCCAGGCCAGATTGGACATATAATCCCTCCAGCACATTCTGGGTCTCGCCTAGTTTCTCCTCCCAGTTGGACTTGCCTGGAAAACCTCCAAAGGGAAGTGCCCAGGAGGCATCCCTATCAGATGCCCAAACCACCTCAACTGACTCATATTGGTGCGAAGGAGTGGCGACTCTACTATGAGGTTATATAACTTACCTCTGTAAATTAAATTAAGGCATATTGTTATGTAATGCCAGGGGGATGGTTACTTTCAGTGTGAGGTGGATACCACCTGTTGAGATGCTGCTCTCTCATCAGAGATTGAGGCGAGCTAGTGGTCGCTAGCTAACACTTCAATCCTCTCCAGCATCAATCTGTGGACCAGAAGTTACTTCTTTCCCTGAAAAGCCAACATGTTGAACTAGCATGGTGGCAAAATCATGCATATTTAGATACAACTACCAAAAGTATGTAACCTCTGTCTTTCTTCTGAAACAAATAAGGAAAAGATGATGGAAAGGTTTATTGGAAAATCAACAAGGCTAGGGGAGATTTGCGAACATGTGCTGTATGTATATCTGTGTGTCCCAAAGAATTAGCAGAGAAAAAGCTCCCGGCGACTATCATTTAGGCTGTCACATACAGTTCTGTGCAGAATCCCACTTCAAAGATCCAGCTAGAGCACTTGTGGCATTGGGTTGGGTGTGATGTTCTAACCTCATTTTTAGGAATGCAGCCACCGTGTATTTTCGTTATGAAGGAAAATTATCTTGTGGGCGAAAATAAGCACCTTGGACATGGTTGAACTTGTGCTCAAAAGCATGACGCCATGTCAGGTCCAGCCGAGGAATGCTTGAGGAATGCTAATGCAGGAGGTGCTTTCATGGGCTGAGTCGGGCTCCTGCATCCAGACGTGAAGGATGGGCCCCGCTCCTGTCAGCTTGTCCTCACAGGAGGAGGCGGCGGCAAGAATCAGTCACACTCTGCTTGCAACATGACTGATCTCAGAGGTCAGAGGTCGGCACTGTAAAGGCTCTGAGTGGAATAAAGATGCATCAGTGCAGGAGTGTTGGGGAAATGTGGTGATTTATCTCCTGGTGTAAATATGGAGTAGGATGAAAGAAAATGGAATATCAATCAGGCATAAGAAGCAAATTAATCCCGTCACACTCAAGGTGTTTTTTCAATTATTGCCAATGATCAATTAATCTATATCCAAGTCACTGATGAGTATACTTGTTCATATGTGATGATCCTAATGGCAAACATGAAAGCAGATTGTTTGGATGTAATATATGTCTGTTGGCACGATGTGTTTGATGCTACTGTGGGACAACTCACAATATAAAATCTAATGAAACAAGAAAAGCTGAACGTGTCCTTTAATGCATCAGCAGGTTTACTGGTTGTTTCATTATAAGATGTTGCACCACAGAAATTTGCAAACATAATCATAAAAGGAAAATCAGTTTCTCTTCATATTCTATTTCATAGTCTACTGCAATGCAGACCAACACCCAGTTTTTGCTTTGCAGATTGACATTAAAAGCTTGTGCATCCAATTTCCCCATCCAGAAACCCAAGTGATTATTATTGCCTGACACCTGCACACATTGCATCACATGATTATTGTTGCAGTCACAAGAGCTGAAGCGGTTTGCACTGAAACTCAAGATACTCCTTTGGGTGCATGGGAAATCTTTGGTACTTGGAAAAATAAATGGAAACCAGTTACGGCCTGTTTCTGCAATTATGGCTACCTGGTGTGATGTCATTTAAAAGTCATTAACATCATATGTAAAGCATTTTAGGGAGTGCTAAAAAAACTAGAGTCATGCTGGGGTAATTTTAATGTAATAATTCCAGATACTTTGAGGGTGTTTTATGCCCTTTCTCAGGCTTGATATTGTTTCTCTGATACCTTCTTGTTTTCCTTCAGGGTTTGTGACTCAGCAACCATTAGTCAATGACTCATGTGAAGTCAGGTGGCTTTGCTTCTTGGCTAATTACTGTTGCAAGGGCCCCTCATCCCCTCTAGTGAAATACCTACCGCTGGATGTAGAAAGCAGTTCCACATGTGTCTGTATTGTGGTGAAGACAGTCTCTAGGCATCATTGTAAGCTAGTTAGCACTTAGCTCAGATCAACTATATGCTAAGTACCACCCATAGACTGTATAAATAATGGGTGTAGTATCCGTGATGTCACCCATCTGTTCCTGAGCGCTGTTTTGAAGCCAATCGTTGGCGGGAGCCATATTGGAAATGCTGAACTCAACCAAGAATAGTGTGACGTAAAGGGGCGGGGTTTGAGCCTCCTAGCCAACAGCTATGTGTTCCCGTCCGGGAGTAAAGTCAGTCATTTCCTTAAATGGGCAAAAAGTCATAATGTTAACATCTTCTTAGAAAAAAATCACCCCCCATACAGTGTGGGCTGATAGAGAAATTAGCTACATAGAGCCAAGCCGTTTTTTGAACCAGGCTGTAAACATGTTTATTATTGATGTAAAGATCGTATTTTTAATTGGTGTGTATGTGGTTTCTGGTGTTTCTGCAGCCAGTCTCAAGTGGATTCTCGATGAATTGCAGTTTATAACACTTCTGCATTGGCTTCATATTTTGAGACTGGAGGTTGCCGCTTGGTACCGCCTCTTAGCACAAGTAGCATGACCGACACAAAATCCTTTGAGCTGCCTGTAAGTGAGAAACAAGTACTGCTGCTTCCAACTCCTGTAGTATTTTGTTGGAAGAAGTTTCAAGTATAAAACGATGCTCATCATTTAGATACAATAATCTAAGCCACACATTCTTTAACTAGAATGATGGCTAACGGGGAAAGAAGCCAAATGACAAATTGGGTAAATTGAGCGTGTTGTTCAGCTTACACTATTTAAAATGTTAGAGCCATAGAGTTATTTGAGTTTGTGTGCCTTTAATTGTCATGCTGCAGGTAATTGGTGCTGCCAAATGGGAGCAACTGAGCATGTGCGCTGCAATGTGTGCTTTAATCTGAGCAGGACAAGGAGCAACATTATTTTCTAACCATAGCTTTGTTTTGTTTTTTTAGAGTTTTGTCGCTTTTGTGGAAATATAAGTTAATAGCGATGAGAGAAGTGTTTTTGTTTGTCTATACTTTTCATAAATTCTTGGTTTGTTTTATTTTATACGGCATTCATTTCATTTTTTAGTAAACCTATTTTACAATGCACAAGTCAGAAATATCACATCCTGCAGAAGTGGAAAAAGAAGATTTTTCTAAAAGTTGGCGCTACATAAAAAGACATTTAAGTTGATTTTCTGCCATTGGCCTAAGTTACATGCTTGACATGTTTGTAGAAAAAGCTCATAGTGTAAATAAAGAGCATTAGCATAGCTTTTTCATGAATTGGTTCACTGTAAAAGTACAAAATAACTCCTGTGCTGCTATAGCTTAGCTTGCTACATTTCCCTGGATGTAGCTTCTAGTGGATGTTGAATGTAAAGTAGCTCACTACATTGCACAAGTAGCCAGCCCTCCACAGGGTGTTTAACACAGCTGGTAATAATAAAAAAAAAACACTGAATTCACAGCTTTCTTGTGTTCCTGGCACTGTTATCTCCTTCAGCGATACGAATGCAAAACCTGTAATCTTCCTTCAGTGAGAAAAAAACACATGTAGCATCATTTGCATGGCCCCTGCCCACACATACAGCAGAGTGTGAAGAAATGATTACAGAAGAATGAGCACTGGGAACCTTGAAAGCGCTCGTATGTCAGGCCGTGTCTTTAAAACCTGGTTTTCTCTTCAATGCAAATCCTCGCTGGAGGTCATGTGTCTTTCACGCATGTGAGAGCACGTTTCCACGAGTACACCTACACCGATCGCTTTGAAATTAAAAGTCCTTGTGTCTTCAAGGTGTGTGGGTTTGTGTGTGGTTATTGTTTTGTGCCGTGCCTTTGTGTGGGAAAGTTTGGTGATTCGTGTGGTGACAGCACAGACAGGTTGATCCAGCTTTTTCAAGTCGGTCATTCCGAGGAATATCTTTACTTGAATGCAGGTTTTACCATCTTCAATGCTTACATAATGTAACACCTTATTATTCCTTTTGCATTTAATGAAAACATGCACAGGTATCATAGCTGGGAGTATGATTTATTTCGTAGGCAGATGCACTACCTCCCCATCCCTTGTTAATTTTCCTATTGCACTCTTTTATGCTGCATAGCTCATCCTCTCTCACGTGAATTTGGAATGTAAACGATGGCCCTGAGGGTCAAAAGGAAAAGGTCGCCCATTTTCATGCAGCACTCAATATGCAAATTCCAAGGCAAATATCAAGCTCATGCTGCCAGCAGGCACAAAACTGAAGCTATTCCCCGATTGGGTTGTTGCTGGAAAAAGATAATTACTTTAATTTTTGAGAAAAGGTCTTCACACATACCAAAAACTGAGAAGTGTGCCTCCAACTGTGAATTTTGTTTTGCTTTTTGCCTCCTCAGTTCTGTTTTGCTGGTGCTCCAAGTGAATGGAAAAAGAAAAGGAGTTGTTTGCTTGGTGTTTGCTGTCACTCATGTTTACGCGACGGTGTGAAGAATTCCTCTGTTCTCCTGCTCGCTGTTAAAGCTCAGGTGCAGGGAGGTATGTGGGGCTGTGTTTATGGAGCTTCCTGCAGAGTAGATTGGGGTAATTACACATCTAAAGCCCCCCCGTCTAACAACATGCTCTTTGTCCTGCCGACAGGGAGCCACGCCGGGGATGGGGTCATGGAGTGCGCCTTGACAACAACAGTCCGAGGATCAGATTTAAAAGGACTGCTATTGGATTCAAGACAAACAAAGTGTGTATGGAGCTGCATCAGTGATTCTGCTGCATTTATTTATTAGCTCGGTTTGGTGAGAAGACAAATTTAAGCTCAAGAAGTTCCTGATTTTATATTTTTTCTATCATATAGCCCTTTGTAACAGAGGGTTATATATGTGTTCATACTGCTTCACTTAATGACTTAAGCCTGACCCACACAATATCTTTTGAATGTGTCCTAGCAGCATGTATTGTAGGGAACCATTTTCTTAGCTGATGTAACAAATCAAAAGGTGTACCAGATAAAGTGACTCTCCTCCGTCACTGTGAGTGAGCAGGAAATGAAGCTTGTGCAGTCTTTCAATCACCAGGTTGTTCATGTAACAATGATAACACCCAAGTCTGAACACAGGAGGAGGGAAGAGGCCTGATCTCCGCGAGGGATTTGAAAGGATATCTGTGTGAACAGCACACAGGTTTTTCCATCAGTTGATATGAACCTGCTGAGGGAAACACGCTGGTTTGTTGCCCTCTGACAGTGAGGGGATGAGGCGTAAACCTGACTTGATCTGACACAACTGCTCCTCAGCTATCAGCGGTGAGCTGATGCAGCTCTAAAGCACCTTCACCATTCATCACGTCTGTCTAAAGTCAAACTCGGAGTGGAACTGATTGTTGCACCAGCAGTCAGCCTAAAAAGTTTTGATTTTAACACGACTGAGAGTTCTGTTTGCAGAGTGTATGAACTCTTATGACCAACACATTCAAAACTTCAACTTGTCAAACAGAGGCTCAGTCTAAAGGCTGATTTATACTTCTGCGTCGCCCCTACGCAGCAGGGGCTGACGCCGACATGAGCCCCACATACTTGTGCGTCGGTGTGTCCGTGTCGCGCAGCAATTCTCCTCCGAAACGCCTGAGGGCAGTGTGGTCTCTCTGATAGCCGGTCGCCTGCTTCCGGCCCCGCTACGATCTCTGTTTACTTTTCCACATCGATTCAGAGCGTGTTATGTTAATCTACAGCTGATACATGTTGCTGTTTATCATACAGACATGATTACATGAAGAATAGAGAGGAGGAGATGAAATACACGGCCGATGTCCGGGATCCCGGAAGTGCTGTGAATGCGGGAAAGACAAAGCCGTCGAGCGGACCAATCACAGAGCTTGCGGTCCGCGTCGGCTCCACGCGTAGTTACATTTTGGAGGAGGTGCACGTCAGCTACGTGCGTAGGCCTCTGCGTAGGTACGGGAGCTACGCGGACCTACGCCGTCGATTCGACGCGGAAGTATAAATCAGCCTTTAGGCTCCACTAGATTCAAAATACCAAGAGCTAGGTGCCATTGTTGCATTTTTTAAAAACAGGATTGTCAGAATAAATCTGTTTATTTCTTTCACTAAGAATTGTTAGGGTTTACATTTTCTATTCCATTCACTTAAACGCCTCCATATCCACAACCATGTTCTGTTTAGTTTGTACTTCATGCACCATCTCAAGATCTGTAGATTTCTGTCATACTCAACACTTTTTTGTCTTTTAACCATTGTCCAATCAGAATCTAGCAGTGGCGGCTGGCCAATACAGGAAGAGCACCGCCCCACCACATTACCTTCAGTAAGACATAAAAAAAATGAATTAAAATGCAATAATAAAATAATATTCTGGACTATATGTATATACATTTTTAGATGAGTAGGATGAATATTATAAAGTTAATGATGAGAAAAGTTGTTTCGTTCATCTGTGTTGTCTGATTGGTGACGTGTTTTCACCCTGGGCACAAAAATCTTTGGTCATAGACTCTCGTTAAAAGTTGTACATGCGCAGTAGGTCCTCTTCAATACAAGAGATAGGACCATGTCTTGGCACACCTTCCCTGCGCCCAGAGCTGAATGTAGCTGGACAGGGCGACGTCACAGCAGTCGGTCATAAAGTGTGGCTGATGGACAGGTCGAGTAGAGGTCAAGCCGCGGGAGTTGGAGACGATCAGATAGATGCAGAATGGAGAAAGAGAAATTCAGTAAAATCACTTAAGACATCACCTTTTGAGAGGAGAACGTACCAGGAGAAGCTTGACGTGAAAGAGCGCGGACCTGATCAGCCGAACATCACAATTAATCAGCAGTCCAAAGACAGAGTGAGACAATACACACGGTCTTTTTCCAGGACCTGGTTCAGCAACAAGGCTTGGCTAAACTGCATGTAGTGGGGCTAATGCTTTATTCTGTTTTCCCGGCCTCCTTTTTCAAACATCAGGATCTGACCCAGCATGGATTAAGACAGGTATTACTGATTTGAAGCACTTGTCAGATGTGATACTTTAGTACATGTTTGCTTGCTTTTTGGTATATGTCTATTTTGGAGTTATATCCCTCCCTGGAGAAAACTCTACCAGCCGCCACTGGAATCTAGTGTTCAACACAGCTGTGTTATAGTACATGTGTCAGGGTGAGGAGGACTGGGATGCAGTTGCAGACCATGAGGTTGAGTTGAGTTGAGTTGAGAGTTCTGAAAGTTATTCTAAAGGGAATAACCACTAAAACCACAAAGTGATCACAGGGAGGGAACAAAATAAAACGAAGGCGGCCAACACAAAGAAGTTCCTTCAATTAAACAAAGCTTTATAAAGATAAGCTGGGAATTAAAAACACTTCTGCTGAGCAACTAATTGGAATCCTGGCTACCAGGGACGCCTTAGAAGAGAACACTATAGACAGGGATGAAAAGAGCTGCCCACTGTGCCCAGCATCAACACCACTACTCTTATAGTGACTGGAAATGGACAACAAATCACACAGGGAGGGTTTGAGGTGCTTATTAGGACAAACTAAGGCAGCAAACACACAGAAAGCTGCTCTCATTACCTCTGAAGGTGAGCTAATGAGTCAGCGCAGGGAACTGGAGCCCAGGAGAATATATAAGCTTCCCACACCTGCTCCAAATCAGGGCAATCAGACACACACACACACCTGACCCTGCACTGTGATGATTACCTAACCAAGCTCAGTGAGAGGCCAAAATGAGTGTCCCTCACAACACAAGCAACACATCGTTTCTGAACTTTAGCATCAGAAGAAAGCCAACCTCAGTCTTCTGAATGAAAGTTATGTGTTTGTTTGATCTGTTATAAACCCCAACCTCAATCCCAGGCAGACTTGTAAGGCCAGTGTTCGTTTCAGAGTTACAAAAGGCTGAAATGTGTCACACTTTTACAGAAACAGCGGTACGTATTGGACCTTGAAATACCTTGGGCCACTGACCAAACCATCATATTTCCCAGCTTTGAAGTCATGCATACTCCTGCACACTGAAATCTACGTCACATACAGTATCATGGCTGTGTACAGAAAGCATGAATGCGTCAACAAGCATGACTAAAGTCTATTCTCTTCAGCAGAAGCATCAGATTTTACAGATGGAGACTTGACACGGGCTTGTGGGAATCTGCCTCCAATTTGGGTGATTTTTATGTTTTCACTTCAATGGAGGAATTACATGCTCCTCTGTGGCTGCAGAAACCTCTTCACCGCATGTGGCCGTATGAAACCCTTTGATAACCCACTGCATAAATAAAAAAATATGCTTGGTGGTTATGTTAAAAACAAGACAGCTTTTCGTATTCCACAAAACTCAGACGTTTGGAGAGTTTGCGCTATTCCAGGCTCTTTGAAACTGGATAAAGGACACATGTAGTGTCATTTTATCTTTCTGTCTGGAGCATATGTAGAGACACAGACATGAGACGGAGCATGTGTTTCAGTCTGGAGAGTTTTTCATTTTAAAAATGTATCAGAAATTAGATTAGTTAGGGAGGAGAACCACTTCAGTGTGTTTGTCTAATGATTGCAGGCGTCGTGTTTCGTGCCCTCCCAGCTGTCCGGGGCACGAGTTGTTATGACAAGAAACACTGTCTAGTTACGTCAGCTGTTCTAACTCGATACCATCACGGTTCTTCTAATGGAAACACGATGATGCAATCGTAATCCGCTGCTGGTAAATATTTCCAAGGTGTCAGGTTTTTAGGGTCAGTGGGTGAAAATGATCCGGACTGGTTGAACAGGCAGGAGGGAGCACGTAAATCAGAGCAGCTGAGAATAAAAACAAAGCAAAATTCAAAAAGATGCAGTCTGCTGCTTTTCATATTCATTACCCCCCCTCACTTCTGGGCAGGTGGCTCTCACAATAAGGCCTGCTGAGTGAAGTACTTGTGTGAGATTAATAGTTGCGATAAGGCTGTAATGAGAGACAGAGAGGGGGAGAAAGAGACAGGGACGAAAGAAAAGAGGGCCTGACTCTGCGAGGGGAAACCCACCTGGCCGCCCGCCAGCTGGATGTCAGCGGCCCCTCGATTAGCAGCTATACATTACTCTGGCCTATTAAAATATTACACGCACTGATTGATGCTGACAGCCTGACCAGAGGGTGGTGACTGTGTGGGTACATGTGTCTGTCTCTATTTAGACGCTGCTGCTGCCTCCAAAAATGTTATATCTATAGCCAAAAATCCAGCAAACAACATGGCTGTGGTTTCTCAGACAGATGTTTATGAGAGGCACTCTTCAATTCAACAAAGAGGAATTAAGTCATCAGCGTGCTGCTGTGCCCTTCAAAGACGGGGACTTCGCTCTATGTGGAGACGTGCAATTTGCTAACACACCATCCTCAGCTGCCGGGACAAGGAGCTGTGATTGGTGGAGATCTGAAGGGCCTTAAGTATTCATAGCAGGTGCTGTACATTACATTAGAAATATAAATCAGAATCAGAAAATACTTTATTCATCCCAGGGAGGGAAATTCAGTCATTACAGTTGCTCTATACACAATAAGTTATACGGATACAATAATAAGTTATGTAGAAAATAAATACATGGTTGAAGTCCCTGGAGATCAGGAAGAGGGCCCTCTGGTGGTCTGTCTGGAGTCTGGCTATGGCAGCGTTGAGAACGTTGGATGCCGTAGTCGGGTTGGCAGAGGGGGGATGTAAACAGCTACCAGTATCACATGTGAGATCTCCCTGTGCAGATAATATGGTCGGAGGCACACAGCGCTCTCGGTGCTATCCCGGTCTGCCAGGACAGTCTGGAAGCCGTCAATGGAGACGTTGTGGTTGGGAATATCCTGATGCAGCCACGTTTATGTGAAGCACAATATGCTACATTCCTGAAACTCCGTCTGACTCCTGGCTTGTCCTGTTAGCTAGTCCATCTTATTAGCTAGAGATCTCACGTTGCCCAGGATGAGAGAGGAGAGAAATTGATCTATGTCCTCCCCATAAACCTCCATCTTCTTATACCAGCTCTCCTCCTACCTCTATGCGTCCTAAATCTCCAGAGTTCTGCAGAAATATCCAGCGGTTCGGCCGATGAGCCGTCCGGCCTCAGCTCAACCAGCTGAGCATGGGTAAAAACAAAAACAAAGCGGGGTTGTCGGGCAACAGTAATGCGAGTTAAAGTTGGTGACTTCATCATGAACAACAGTCCACAACTCGCACCAACAGAAGGCCAAAAGAGGTCCCAACTTCAACAAACTGGCAGAGAAAAATCAGACAAAGTATGATGAAGAAAGAGAGGAATAATCAGAATGAAGAATGAAAGAACAGGAGCGACTCTAACAGGCTGCATGCACGGTTGGTGCACAGAAAGTAAATGTAAATATAAAGAATCTAAAGTTAAGTTCATGCTGCTTTTTGTTAATCCTGCTCCAGCATCAGCCATGAAGACACAACATATGTCAAAAGAAAATTATCAACAGAAATAAACTCCTCCTGCTTTCTAACTCACTTTCCTCTGCCAAACTTTACAAGCAGACCTCTGCACAGAGACACGTCCGGCCCGAACACAGGCACTAAAATTCTGTTTGAAGACATAACCGGTCTCATTGCTGATAATCTCATTTATCCATAGGTCATGAAGAGCCTTCAGTATAAGAGGGACTATTTTAAAACTCCTCACACTGCCTTTCATCACTGCGTCATCTGGGACTTTACCACAATGAACCCTAATGACACATGACCGTCCTATCTTGTAATAAACCCCTCTGGATACCCTCCCTCCACCACCCTCATAGTTACAGCCCTTCTTTCTCACATACACCCGTTTGAACTTGAAAGCTCTGTCGGCCAGATCAGTAAATAATTACAGGCAGCCAGGCAGGCAGCGGTGTAATTGAATGTAGAGCGAGTTGAGATATGGTGATGGACAGATTCCCATTAACCAAATCCACTTCATCGCAGCTCTCCCCCGAGGGCAAGTTATGTTCAAACACACTCTAATCCACCTACAGAGCGGTTTGACGCCAACGCCGACAAAGCAAATCGAGAGACTGACAGTATCATTCAGAAAGTTCAGAGGATGAGCCGCCTGCAGTGTGCGTAGTCCAACCATTCCCCCGCTGTTTTCACCCCTCACTCAGGTGGGGTCATCTACATACGGTGGGTTCAGTGTGTGTGTGTGTGTGTGTGTGTGTGTGGAGGCGGCAGAAGGAAGTCCTCTCCATTCAACACAAACACCATCTTCAGCTCCGCTTCAGCGTGTGACTGTTTGATGAGATCTGCTCATCTGAACTTCCGACCTTGTCCTGGTGAACCCATTCCCGCTGAGCGACCGCGTTCAAGGCTCAGCTGCTCAAGGAGAGCAGAGCGAGCATAGATAGACCCGTCAAACCGGCTGTGAAGGGCGTCTCATTTGCTGCCGGGCTGTAGATTAAACTCTGCAGCCTGTCATGTACAGTGACTGTATTATAGGCTGGGCAGAAAGTTGATTAATGTGAGATGTGGCGAGCAGAGACGAAAGCGTGAGTTCATTTAAGATCAAGAGCGGGGGGACTATATAATGTGAACACTGTAAAAAGTGTTTAAAATACAGGTTACAGTCTGGAGGATTGTGGGTTTAAATATCTGGTGATCAGGTCTTTGGTTCACTGATGAAAGCTCTCTGCAAAGTTGCAGGTTAACAATCACTCAAAAAAAAGATTCAAGACTTGAATTAAAGTTAAAAAGAAGAGGAAATGGGGCGCTGGTGGCCTAGCGGTCTAAGCGCCCCACATACAGAGGCTACAGTCCTCGTCACAGGGGTCGCCGGTTCAATTCCTGGCAGGTCGACCATTTCCTGTATGTCTTCCCCTGCTCTCTACTCCCCCCATTTCCTGTCTCTATTCAGCTGTCCTATCAAATAAAGGCAAAAAGGCCAAAAATATAACTTTAAAAAAAAAGAAAAAAAAGAAAGAAGAGGAAATCAGATTAGCAATCACTCAAATTTGATGTTCAGAAGAACAAAAACAGTCAAATCTATTTGTAAGAAACCATTAGGATCTCTGTTAACATGTATTTATCAAAATAAACAACTAGATTTAATTTAAAGTCAATGGTTCAATGCAAATCACAAGTAAAGGAAAGGCTTTGCACATTTACATCACGGGGCAGATGTATAGGAGAGGAATGAGAAGATCAAACAATGGCAGCGTTTTTGGTCCTCAATCTTCATCAAGGTCGGGGAAGATCTAGGACCAAAAGGTTGACAATAAATGCATCTTTTGCAAGCTGATCAGTGTGCAGAATCTTTGTATTATTTTTTTTTCAAGTTATGCTTTTGGGGCATTTTCGCCTTTAATGGACAGGACAGTTGGAGAGAGACAGGGCATGTGGGGAGTAGAGCATTGGGGAAGACATGCAGCAAATGGTCGAGGCTGAAATAGAGCCTGCAACCTCTGCGATGAGGGCTATAGCCTTAGACCGCTAGGCCAATGGCGCCCCTTGCATTTTCTTTTTACGATGCAAATCATTCCCATCTTGGATCGTTGAGAAATTTTCATGAAGCTCATAGTACCACACACAAATCATTAAACATCTGCATGAAGGGAAAAGTGCTGCAAAGAGTGTGTGAGAGAGAGTGTAAAACAGAAGTGCTCCAGGCCTGCAGGGGCTCTGAGCGACACAGCTTTAATGTTCGCAGGACAGAGAGGAAGATAAAGTCACTGAGGTAGGAAAGTGGCATTTAAAGTGCAGATGTTCTATGATTTTGTGAGGGAGGGTTTTTCTGTGTATCATTTGTGAATTTGGAATTACTCCAGCTTTTTTAATTTGCAGGGCATTCACGCTGTTGCATTTGCTTTCACCTCTTTGAAGTCCCATCCTTTTGATGAAGGTTGTTTTGACGGTTGCGGATCATCGGCCCTTGTCTGTTTCTGTAGTTGCCAAAGCTGTCTGCAAGCTAACTTGAAACCTGCCTGTTGATCTCGCCTGAAACTGAACCCCTGTGTGTGACAATGGTAACTCGATAGGAGTCAGTCTCTCCTGTTTCCCTGTGGAACACATTAGAAGCGATGGCATTTAACTGTCAAGCACACACAAAACATCCACATCACAAAGTCGCATAGCTTGTGATAGTTGACAGATATTTTTCTCCTCTGTATTTTCTTGTTCTCTTTCCTTCAGTCAGAAACTCGACACTCGTCTAATTCTGTTAAAAAGGAGCCAGAGTGTGAAAATATTACAGAAACCAGGCACGGTCACAGTGACAGGTTAGTGAGAAGCAGTGCAGGCAGCAGAGGAAGTTTTTTCTCCAATAAGTGTTTTTGTTTCTGCATGTGTGTGTGTGTGTGTGTGTTGTTTGTCCATGTATGTGTGTATCTGTGTGTGTGTGTGTGCCTGTAGAACAGATGCCGTTGCCTCAGTCTGCTCTGCGTGTCCTTTGGGACTCCTTGATGTTTATTTCATCAGTTCTTGTATTGCAGAAGTATCACCTCACACAGTTCTCAGGACACAGCTGAAGGGTTGTGTATGTTGTGTCTCCGTGTGGGGGAGGATTTTTTTTTAACAAGGCAAAAAAGTTTTTTTTACAGGCAAAGAAAGGGGGGGGGACTTAATCTGTCATAGCCAAGCGGCAACCTCCGGATGCAAGAAATGAAGCCAATGTGAAAGTGTTTAAAAAAATGCAGTTCATCAAGTGTCCACTTGAGGCTGGCTCTGGAAGTACCGGAAACCACATACACACCAATTCAAAAAAGACAATCTTTACAGCAGAAATAAACATGTTTACAGCCTGGTACAAAAAACAAGTGTAGTCTGGATAGCTCATTTCTCGATCGGCACACACTGTATGAGGGGTGAAATTTCCATTACGAGAGGCACAGCTGACTTGACTGACAGGCGGGAACACTGTAGCTGTTAGCTAGGAGGCTCAAAGTCTGCCTCTTTACCATACACTCGCTCAAGTGTTGTTTATGTTTACCAAGCTTACCAAGTCAAATTCCTCGTGTGTTCAACCTGGCCAATAAATCTGATTCTGATTCTGATTCTGATGTTGAGTTCAACATTTCCAATGTGGCTGCCGCCGATGATTGGCCTCAAAACAGCGCTTCTGAAACAGATGACTGATGTCAAGGATACTACGTCCATTATTTATACAGTCTATGGTCGTAGCCAACGGTAGCAGTCTTTAGGAGCACTACTCTGAGTGACACATTATCAAGCCTACAGGCAACACTATTGATATAAGCAACACCACAGAGGGTATTTTCTCTACTGGGTTACACTAGCATTGTATAAAGCAATAGAATTACCAATGCATGGGGCACCATTGGCCTAGTGGTCAATGGTGCCAGAGGCTATAGTCCTCGTTGCAGCGGTCACAGGTTCAATTTCCAGCCTTGACCACTTGCCCCACATATTTCCTGTCTCTCTTCAGCTGTCCTATCCATTAAAGGCTAAAATGCCTAAAAAATATAACTAAAATAAATAAATGAATTACCAAGACGTTGCTGCATCACTTATTAGAAGCCAACGATTGTACATCCGTTATTGTTGTACCCAGAGGAAAATTTTACTGCTCAAAGCTTTCTCTTCTAAGTATCTGGAGACAAAATTGAGATTCTCACTTCAGCCTCATTCAAGTTTCAAATTGTTCTCATTCGTTTCTCATTCGTTTCTCCTAAAATTCACTAGGAGAAATAGTTGACACCATAACATGAGTCTTATTTGAGACTTAAATGAGAGATCTCATTACTGGCTAATTTTCTTCTCTTTTTTTAAATATATTTTTTGGCCTTTTTGCCTTTATTTGACAGGACAGCTGATGAGAGACAGGGAATGTGGGGAGTAGTGAGCGGGGGAAGACATGCAGGAAATGGTCGACCGTCCGGGAATCAAACCGGCGACCCCTACGACGAGGACTGTAGCCTCTGTATGTGGGGCGCTTAGTCCACTAGGCCACCAGACAATTGAGAGAGCTCCCTGATTTCTCCACCTGAGCTCAAAAGGAGTCACAAAACTTGAGAAATACCTCAGAATCATTTCAGATTTTGATGAGACCTCCTTTTGAACCGAAAGGAAGGCTAAGCTGAGACTTTTTGCAACTTTTTTTCTGAAGGCAAGAATGAGAAACAGGAGACATAAGCTATAGTCTCATTTTGCTTTCAAACAGATCTCATTGTTGTCTAGGAGACATGAATGAAACACTTTTGAGACCTCCTCTCTAAATTTCTTTTCCTATGGGTATGACTCATCCTGCCAAATTATGATTTTAACCCTTCCTACTTATAGTACATTTTTGTTGAAGTTCCAATTTTTCATGCATTCCTTCAGCCTCTATGAGAGTTTATATACTCTTTGGTATTGTTACTTTTTACTGGGTTCTCTGAGGACCGGAGCACTTCTGACACCACCACTGTTATAGAGTCAGTGTATTGTGTTTGGCAGACCTGATGGAAAAAAGCCTGCAGAGGCTCTTTGATGAGTGTCCTTTCCCGAACAATGAGCTGCTTTTCTTCTAATTGTTCACGCTGTGAATCAGGTGGAACGCAGGAAGAATGAAGCTCTAAACAAAAACACAAATGAAACCTACATTCCTGACATAGCTCGGCCATGTGAGCGTGAGTCACCACGGTGTGAGCACGGACGTTCAAGTCAGCAGTTAAATCCCTGCACGGCGTTCTGAGAGAGTGTGAGGTATGGACGGTGACACACAGGAGTATCAGGCGTTATGCTGCTGTGTAGGGAGGGTGTGTAAATCAGGAAAATGTCCGACTCGTGAGCTCAAACATGACAAAGAGCCAAAATATGTCCTGACTGAGACTCCTCTGACATTTAGCACATATTTCAGTCCATTGTTCTGCACAGTGCAGCCTTGAGTAGGGAATTGTCCCTGCTTGCACACAGTTTAAAGAGCTGTGCGTGTGAAAGCTCTTCAACTGAGAATATGATGCTGTTAGTTTTAAAGTGTAACTAACATTAGAATTGACTTTGTACAAAATTTGTATCTTCCAGAATACTACAAAAACCTATTTTGGACACATTTAGCAAACTTTGCTAACATGCATTTCCCTAAAAAGATGTTTTTCAGTCATGAAACATCAACAAATGTTGTGTCTTCAGCAGCATGAGCTACTAAACTAATTTTAGCATCCACACTCACTGTAATTACACCAATGCAATTACTAGAAATCACACACCCTAAAAATTGTATGTGAGACAAGGCTTTATGGTACGATATAGTCCAGGAACCCAAAAAAATCACAAAGTATAGATCCCAAATGATGTTGTTTTATATCAGTTTGACTTTAAACTAACCTAATAAATGCCTATTTTCTGTTTTAAAGCATGTAGGTTTGTCATCTTGCTTGTCTTCAGCCTGCTTTTGCTAATTTCAGGTGTCACAGCATCCTACAAACTACCTGCATGCAATTGCAATAAAAGTTGACGTTGATGGTTTACCTGGAGTTCCAAGGAAGGCTGGTTATTGCAAAACGTGTCTTCTTCTAAATTCAGTCTTCATTTCCTTCATGTTTAAACTTCCTCTGCAAGGCCAGCGTGCATCTGTGTTTACCAAGAGTGCAAGTCAGAGATCTGCAGACATCTGCTCCAGTTTTCACAATCAGGTCAGGAGGAGAGCAGATAGCAGATCAACTTTCACCGTACCTGAGGGACAGATAAGAACCAAGTTGCAGGAATTCAGACGACTCTAATCATAGGTTTACTTCTCTCTGTGGAATGCGGAGGAACTAACCAAAAGTGTGGACATGTATGTTTACTTTAGGGGACCAAAAGTGGAGCACTAGAGAGATGGAAGGAGAGAGGGAGAGGCAGGAAATGAAGGAGGGACTAACCCTGACAGAGATAGATGTAGGAAGCCTCGATTTATCTGTGAGGCTTTCACTTACACGTCCTATTGAATACAAAGATGGAAGAGAAAAGAGAGAGAGTTTGGGAGAGAAAGCAGCACATCTTAAGGAGAGTTTCTTTCAGTTATGCTAAATTATTTCTATATGATCAGACACAGATTTGATTATTCAATTACTTCTTTTACATGTTGTAAAAAAAATGTAATTATTGGGATAGTCTGACTAAAACTGGACTTTGAAAATATATGAAAACATGTTTTTCCAACTGAAATTGCACAAAGTCGAATTTTTCAAAGTCAGACTTTCTCTTGCATGTGTGCCTCAACCGGCCCCAAACTGGCCTAGGCATTCTGCAGATGCACAGTCCACATGTCGGGCTTTGACCTGGAAGTTGAGCAGCATCAGAAAGAGGGCCGGATAGTAAAGAAAACCTCAACAGAAGGAGAAGCACAATGCATTTCGAGTCTCAGGTGTGTCTTACTGCTCAATGCATCTTTGACATTGTATTTATTGTATTTATTGCTGATCCCGCTGATCTGTTGGCACTAACATTTGAATGTGGTTTTCTATATGTTGCTGTGAATGTTTTGCATTTGTTTGTTTTTGTTCTCTAATTATTTAGATTGTTTCAATAAGGCAGGGTAAACTGTAAACTGAATTGCCCTTCGGTGATTAATAAAGTTGTCTGAACTGAACTGAACTTTTTCAGGGAAGACCTTGCATAAAACAGCAGGACGATCACCGACTACATTTTGCACGTATTACAACAACATGGCTCTGTAGTAGAAGGGTCCTGGTGCTAAATTGGCCTGCCTGCATTCCTGACTTGTCACTCGTGAGAACATTCAATGCATCATATCACAAAAAAATATAACAAAGGAGGGGCACTGTTGGTCTAGCGGTCCAAGCACGTGCCCCTTATACAGAGGCTATAGCCCTCGTCGCAGTGGTCGCAGGTTCGATTCCAGCCTCAACCATTTACTGCATGCCCTCTCCAACTCTCTACTCCCTACATTTCCTATCTCTCTTCAGCTGTCCCGTACATTAAAGGCAAAAATGCCCTTTCAAAATTTAAAAAATAAATATAACAAAGGAGACCCCAAATTGAGAAAGAATGGGACATTTCAATTTTAAAGCTCCAGAAACTGATCGCCTCTGTTCACAAACATTTAGTGCTTTTAGAAGACGAGGTGATGCAACATGATGGAAAACATTCCCCTGTCCCAACTGTTTGAAACCATAGACTGTAAAAAATATGGACGTAGTATCCGTGACGTCACCCATCTGTTTCTGAAGAGCTGTTTTGAGACCAATCGGCTGCGGCAGCCATATTGCTTCTGTCGAGCCAGTGTGACGTAAAGAGGCGGGCTTTGAGCCTCCTAGCCAACAGCTGCAGTGTTCCCACAGGCAGCTGTGCCTCTCATTGGAAGACTGGTAATCTCAATATCTTCGAAATTGCCGAATTAGAAAAAAATTCACCCCCCTCACAGTGAGAGGACGTCGAGAAATTAGCTATTCAGACTACACTCATCTTTTGTACCAGGCTGTAAACATGTTTATTAATGCTGCAAAGATCGTCTTTTCCCCATTCATGTGTATGTGACTTCCAGTACTTCCGGAGCCAGCCTCAAGCGGATCCTCGATGAACTGCAGCTTTTAACACATTGACTCATATTTTTAGACCGGAGGTTGCCACTTGTTTGAAACATGATGCTAGAATCAAATATCAAACCAGCGTATCATTTTCATGAAACAGTACAATTTTTCAGTTGCAACATTCAGTCTCAGCAGATGTGTGTCTAACATGAGTCTGGTCCTGCTGGAGGTTTCTGCCTGTTAAAGGAAGTTTGTCCTTGCCACTGTAACTTGCTAAATGCTGCAAAGTGCTCTGCTCATGGTGGATTAAGATGAGATCAGACTGAGTCCTGTCTGTAAGATGGGACTGGATCTGATCCTGTCGTGATCTTGGGTCTTTGTTGATAATATAACATAGAGTACAATGTAGTCCTACTCTGTAAAGAGTCTTTGTAACATTTGTTGTGATTTGGCGCTATATATTATAAAGATTGAATGATTGATATGTTGACTTTGCATTAACTATAAGCTTTAAATGATTTGCAAAAGCATCCAAACTCTCATGGAAACAGGGTTGTAGTATATACTAACCCAGAAATGAATCCATTGGACCGTTTCTTCCGCCTTGTTGTCTGAATGGACCTTTTTTCTCTGTGTGTACAGAGTGGAAGCAGTGGGCACGGACATGAAGGAGTAAAATCTGTTGTTTCTTCACACTTTTATTTCACTATGAATCCTTCAACGCCTACGCTGAAATATCCACTTCACCGTACACCTCTGCTCTGCACCTCTGAGAGGATTAAGTTGGAGCTTCAATAGATCGAATCTCACCTAACAGGTTGTGTTTGAAGCCACAAAGCAGATCTTCGCTTTGAATATTTCAATAAGCGCTCATATTTTATCTCCTTTCTGAAATGTTTGGAGTAGTTTTTTTTTTAACAGCTCAGCTTCTGTTCTCTGACCTCTCTCTTCATGTTGAACACCGTTCCCTCCCACTGCTCTCAGCCGAGCCGATTCCCCATCAATAAGAAAGTATTTTTGTTGAGTTTCCTCCTCTCTCTGCAGCTCTGTGGGTGTATGAATCTCTGGTGGCGGAGCCTTATAGGTCCGTTCTCCTCTCCTGAATGATATGAGGCCTGCCTTCTCCATCACAGGCAGATAAGAGCTTAATGCATTACCCCGCACAGCAGCGTACAGAAACCGCCTCATAAATCACATCCCGGTTGTACTTAAGTGTTAACTGTGTGTTTGTGTGTACTAGAAGTGATGGTTAGTGTGTTTGGAAGGGGGTTGAAGTTTGGTGTAAGCACAAAAAACACACATTCATACACTTGATGATATATCACAAACACATGCAGCGCTGTTTGTTGATGCTGGATTGATTTTTGTCCCTCGACAGTTTTCTTAAAATATTCAGAATCTAACCTCCTCCATTAATGATCATGATGAGAGAAGGACTATCTATCATCTGAGATTTCAACTCAGAGAAACATTTCAGGGGTCATCTGGCTCAGAAATCCATAGGAGACAGAAGCAAACATTGTAGACGGGGGCAGATGGCGTGGCCTGAATGGAAATGAGCCAGCTGACGCTAGAGGAGCTGACAAGCATCGTCTCTGTCTGTTCCTAAAGATTCGTCAAGGAAAAGGCCGCTTGAGTGCAGTAAACATGATGGCCATTTATAGTTCAGCCACGCTCAGACTGACTTTGCTGGGTGTGAAAAAAGTCTGAGCTCCTTATCAGATTGAATGAAGTAAGTTTAGTAACATGGTGGGACTACCAGAGAGGGGGATCATCGGCAAATAAGAGGAATCTGACGTTGCTTCTGTCTGAAATCTAAAGTTCTCTCCAGGAAGCTGCAGGCCCAATCAAGAACATGTAATGACTGATCCCTTGTAGATTATTTTATTACATGAACAGGGTACTTCTGCTGTTTGCCATCTAGTTATCACATTGAAAGATCACATTGTGACTGTTTGGATGATTTGTGCTTGAAATGTTGTCATCTGACTCACATTGAGCCTTTCGTTACTCAAACTGGACTTTCATCAATTTAGGGATGGCATAGGCTGGTCACACACAACAAGAAGACTTCTAGATCTCAAATTAATATAAAAAAAACTTGGCTTTTGTTGACATGAGATCTCACAGAAACGTCCGTGATCAAACATGACTTCAGAAGACAAACAAACATAGACGGAGATCAATGTTGTCAGCTGGCTATCTTGATGTGTGTTCTGTTTTTCAGTCAAAAGACAAAAAAAGAGAAAAAGAATATGAGTGAATAATTCTTCTTTTTAATATTCCATTTGGCCCTGGGTTTCAGTTGTGTTTACGTTCGCTGCAATGTCCCAGAGCCTTAAAAGTACGCAACACCCCGTTGGTGACGCTCCCCAGTCTGCTCCTCTCATTGGTTACTGAGGGTACTCTGTCGATGGCAGTCTGAACTGTAATTGTAACAATAGAACCAGTTTGATATTTAAGATTCCATTAACATTTTGAATGGGACTTGGGAATGGGTTGGGTCGGGGGATGAGTAATATTTAACTCAACATTCATGTTTTTGTTCTTCAATAAAAGAATTGATTGTTCAATAAAGTATTTACCCCTTGATAAAGTTCTACTTACAAATAAATCTGTTTTAATTGTATTATTTTGGATGGATGTCTGCTTATAACAAAACAAATATTTCTGCTTGGATATGATACCTTTCCATTAAATTACCCTCAATTCCCAGTTAATTCCCATAATTCCCATGGAGAGTTTCCAATTTGGAATATTTCCAAAATTCCCCAGCTTAACTTCCCATGGAAATTTACCAGAAACTTTACGAAAATCTTCCACCCCTTTGCAACCCTTATTATAATCGGTTATAACAAGCCTCGAATCAGGTTGTACCATTGGGCATGGTAAATCTGGGACTAAATCTGGCCTGAAATCGTCTAGTGCAGGGGTGTCCAAAGTACGGCCCGGGGGCCAATTGCGGCCCAAGGTCCATTTATTTATGGCCCCCAAGCTTCCATCTTAAATTGTGTTATTTATAGCACAGAAATTAATCACCTTCTGAATCAACTGTACATTTGCAGTTTCCTTCAAGCGCACAAACAAAACTAAAGTCAATCCAGAAACATCTCAATGGATGGACTACTTGTATAAAGCCAAAGCTACTTGTATAAAGCCAAAGCACTGGGAATTCTGCAAGATGGCAATAAAGAAGAAACACAAGAACTCTTAAAGTTGACAGGTTTTCAAATTAATGTTTTCATCATGATGTGAAAATGTTCTTGATGCTAAACTTGACACTAAAAGTTCAGAAGACACAAAAGAGCACACAAGACTAGATCAAAATTATGAAATTGTGCAGAAAAGGCAAAATTTGGTGTATTAAAATAGTTCAGAATGCAGGAAAATATTTGTTTAGTTCTTAAATGTTGTCTGCTGGTCAAAAAAGTCTAAGAAACAACATGAAAAAGAAGTGTGATGAAATCCAGATTGTGATCCTGCCATAGAAAAATAATGAGACAATATTTTTTCCACATTGCCTGACCATTTTCCTCCAGAAGAAGACAAAGTTTGCTAATGTATACGTGGCTTGTGGATAACTGAGGACTACCTAGTTACTGATTTATTGAGAAAAAATGTAAAATAATTGTTATTGAATAGACATCTCATATATAACTCTTATGATTACTAAGTCCCAGTAGGAGCCACTGGCCCTGAGGTACTCTGACAACATCAAATGTGGCCCTCTTTGAAAAAAGTTTGGACACCCCTGGTCTAGTGTGTGGCCAGCCTAGGCAGCAAAACTAGATTCTTGAGTTCAGCAAAAAGATAAGTGTTAAAGTTTGAATAAGTCCTTACAAAGTAACAAACTCTGTCAATGAAGCTTCTTTCCTGAGGCTGTAAGACTGCTGAACTCTGGTGGTGCTCTGTAGTCTCGGCCGCTCCCAGCCATACAGACTCTGATACTAACAGTACAACACAACGGACTACCACAAAACTTGCACATTGTACATTTGCACATTCAGTTGCACTATGACATAACTCATTCGGTCCATGCACGATATTTATATTTGTATTCATATTTTTTTATTTATTTCTGTTGTCTTCCTTTTTAATTGTGTGTTCTTTGTGGCTTCATACAGGACCTGAGAATCGAAATATCATTCCATATCATGCAACAGCTTGTGTTGGTATGACAATAAAAAAACCTTGAATCCTTGAAAATGAAGCTACTCTCCACTTGAAGCCTTCTGAAAACCTGCTCATACCCAAATTAAAATACCATTTCTGACAGCAGAATAAAAAACTTTTGCTTTGCATTCACCTTGACGATACTCCAGAAGTCAAAACTTTATCTCAGAGTCTGCCTTGCAATATTCAGCAGTCTAATATACTTTCAGTTTTATGGGTGGTCCATACCAAATTAGTCCACTGCTATATGATAACAATGTGTGCACTCTCTGTGCTGCTTTGAATTCGTAATAATATTTAATCCCTTTGAATGAGTGCTTCGTTTTCAAGACAGGTCCTCTCTATACTTTGTATTTGTAGCTGGTAATAAGTGAGGACACCTCCTGTAGACAAATTAAACCTCTTTACATCTGGCACAAAGAGCCTTCAGAAAAAGTGAAGTTTACTTCTGTAGACCTAAACAGGAAAGAGAAGAAAAATAGCATTTTTGTTTTTCCATGACAGCAAGAAGCCATCTGGAGAGTCACTCACATTCCCTTAAAATACTAAATTACAGTAAACAGTAGTTTAGTTCCCTGCAGCACTATAGCCATTCATCATCTCTTGTCCTGTCTAATAATTGTAGGTGTAGAATGTAATTATTATAATTGTGTCCCTCTGCTTTTACTCTCTTTTAAGTGTTGTGCTCCTGTTTAATGCAGCTGTCTTCAGATGTTTGCTGAAATCTTGTCCGGAGTTGTTGTAATTAACCCTAATAACCCTGAGTCCATTGTTGATTTCTGTAAGCACGCACTGGAGCAGCCCAGAGAATGTGTTTTCTATAAGTAACTGTATAAGTAAGACCACATTGTTTTGACGGATGAGAGAGAGTGACTCAATCTACTTTCTCAATCTTTTCTCTGTTTTCTCTGGCGGTCGCTCTGCGGCTCGAGCCCTCCTGCCCCCGTCTCGTCCAATAAGAGTCAGCGACCCCGGTGATCCTCCACGGCAGACATCAGTGCTCATGATTGTTTTAGTTCCGCCGTCTCTGTCGAAAAAAACGCCCTGCGCTGGAGTCCAGTGTGACCGGGCAGCCTCAGCACTTCATCATGTTGGATTAAGTCAAGTGTCTCCACCCTGGCCGCATGCCAACAGAGGTCAGGTTTTGGCGACCGGCCTATGAAAACACAACAGTCTCCCTCCTCTCTCTCTGTGACTCTAACGAGGATGAGCACTGCGGGGAGACGAGACGGTGTGTTTAACTAGCGTTTGGAGTTTTCACAGATAAGTATCTTAATAAGAGCCCCGCTCAACTAAAGTAGAATTGGCTAACCACTTCCATAATGTGTGTGTGTAAGTTTGAGTGCATGGGTTCATGTGGGTGTGTGTGAATTATGATTTACCAGAGTCTGTCATAACTATGTCAGTCTGGGTTAAATCCATCTGCAATCCCCTATCTCCAGCTCCACCCTGTCCCGACTTTAAGGAGTGATCTCACCTCCAGATGGCTCATTGTTCTCACAGTGCCTGTCTCGGTCTTGACTTACGAGTCCAGAAAGTTTCCAGAAAGTGTATTCAAGTGTGTTTACATGCACACTAATGCATCCAAAAATTATAGTTTTGCACGGGTAGCGAGATAACGAGAGCAGGCCCTGTATCAGGCCTCTTAAAGGGATATTTCAGTTTTTTTTGAAGTGGGGTCGTATGAGTTACAGTACACTATTGCTCCTGCTGGCCACAATGCGTGCCGGTGAGCTCTTCCCCTTTAATGAGAAAATTCCCAGAGGACCGGCCAGCAAGCTAGGCTACTTTCTCTGTGGACGGGGTCGCCTAGTTCGTGTAATTTCCTTAAAGTTGAGAAAATATGGTCCAGGAACTCATCACGGTGCAAATGCATGCACCAGTAAAAAAAATTGGAGCTATTCAGTTTGCCGTCAGAAACCCCCTTTATTTTGGAACTATTTTCAGATGCACCTCGCAGACCGGTGTTCTTCCGCTGCATGAGCACTGATACACACCGATCAGCTGTTTGGATCAACAAGCACGTAACATTTTTAGCAGACACTTTTAAGAACAAAAACTGCAAACTGCAAAAATGAGTGATTCTGACAGCGACGATGACATGCCGTTTACTTTGGACACAAGAGGATACCTCTATGAACCAGAGTTTACAGAGGAAGAACTCCAGATGCAGACCCAACGTACCGAAGAAGAGAGGGAAGAAAGTTCTGTGCTAACGAGTGAGCAGCAGAGATCCCACGTTACCTGGTGGTGCCGGTGTGTAAACTGTGAGCCCATGCCAACAAACCCAGAGAACTTCTGCTGTCGGGAGAGGGACTTAGTGTTAACTTCAGGACCTTTCTGAATCAGAGGATACCAGCGGCTGACATCATCAGCTCTAGTCTGCATCACTCATCATCCAGAGTTCCCTGCCTTACAGGAGGTTTGCTTGTTTGAACAACAGGACAGGTACGTCCCATCTTTTAAATGTGCAGAAAAGTGAGTTTAATTCACTGTAAAGACCGATACCGCTACTTGATCCTGCTACGTGCTTGTTGATCCAAACAGGTGATCGGCGTGTCTCTGTGCTCATGCAGCGGAAGAACACCGGTCTGCGAGGTGCGTCCGAAAATAGTGCCAAAACAAAGGAGGTTTCTGATGGCAAACTGAATAGCTCCAATTTTTTCTACTGGTTCATGCATTTGCACCGTGATGAGTTCCTGGACCATATTTTCTCACCTTTAGCTTGCAGGCCGGTCCTCTGGGAATTTTCTCATAAAAGGGGAAGAGCTCACCGGCATGCATTGTGGCTAGTAGGAGCAATAGTGTACTGTAACTCATAAGACCCCACTTAAAAGAAAAACTGAAATATCCCTTTAAAGAGCTGCTTTGTTTCAAGTTTTAGAAATATGTGCAGGCTTGTCAAAGTGATTTTTTCTTTGGCATGTTCTTCCTTTAAGTTTTCAGGACTGAAGTATGATTTATATCAGATATGATTAGCTGTGATGAATGTAGAGAATAGAGGAAACACATTTTTTGGGTGTGGTAGATCAGATTGTGTTGCTTTGCCCTCAGTGACTGTGAGTTTTACTCGTTTTGTTGTTCTTTGAAACAGGTTCTGACTCACTATTATTTTCAAAGCATCATGAAATTGTTTGAGCTTTTTATAGAATAAGCATCAGCTATCTGATTTTGCTCCTCTGCTTCACTTCACATAGTTCCTCATGAGGAGAAACACAACAAAGCCTCGGAGACGATCACTATTTACCTCCAAAGAAGCATTCATTCATAACATTTTTCTCATGGCCTTGTTTCCTGGTGTTATCGTGCTTTCATGCCTCTGCCCCCCTTTTAATGCCAATCACTGCATGAGGAAAACAATCCATCCATTCAAACCTGGAGGTACAAAGTAAACACAGCTTGCAATCTGCTGCCTGGAATCAGTGTTTCCACAGCGGCAAATATTACGAGGAGGAGGAGGAGGAGGAGGAGGAGGAGGGTGTCATGCGTTTGGTGTGACAGGTAAACATGCACAGTTGCCTGGCAGGCTTGTGATAAGCTGGAGAAAAAGTTCTTATCTGTGCACATTTCCATCACAGACAGGTGTGTCGGAGCACCTTGACACAAACAAGATGCTGCATGTTAATGAAAAAGTCGGACAAGCTGACAAAATGTGTTTCATTCAACATATTCACATAGCAGCTCTTTAACTCTGTCAGATATTATTTGATATTATATTCCAGCTTCTAGTGACACAAATATAAGGTACCTGAATCATTTTCATCATGTCACTATTTCACAATGAGCCACTGAAAGACAAAAATAGTAGTAAAATCGAAACCACGTGTGAAAACATCAGTTGATACTTGCTTTCAAGCACTTCCCAGATAGTAAGCTTACATAGGCTGTTTATTTTTATGAGCTATTTTGATGCTACCTGGAAATATAAGCTATTCTAGTGAGTTGTGTTATACTCATAGGCAGCATAAAAAATGGATGTTGTGTCCGTTCTGTTTTCTTTGGTGTAGAATTTAGAATTATCAAATATGAGGCTGGACGCTAATAGTCA
This sequence comes from Notolabrus celidotus, assembly GCF_009762535.1. NCBI lineage: Eukaryota > Metazoa > Chordata > Actinopteri > Labriformes > Labridae > Notolabrus > Notolabrus celidotus. Next base: position 5,811,277 of record NC_048290.1, read on the forward strand.
AAATTAAACCAAATTTGGTCAATCTGGGAATAAATTCCATACCAAAATATTTCTTCATCAATGTGTTCATAAAGGTCTCTAATAACACATATTAAAGGTGACATATCATGCAAAATGGACTTTTTAATGGTTCTCTACCTGAACTATGTTTCCCTGGCATGTCTACAAACCCCCCGAAAATGAAAAGAATCCATTCTTGCCCCTGTTCTGATTTCTCCACCTTTCTGTAAATGTGTGCTGAAACGAGCCGTTTCAGATTTCACTGTTTTTCATACGTCACAACGCCATCCGGTCTGTAACGGAAGTCAGAGCTCGGAGCTTGTTCAGCCCATAGACTGTATAAAATACAACTCAACTCCTCCTCTGTTTTTCATTCCCTGCACACGTGTGTGCTAACAAGGAGCTTAGGAGAGAGGCATGCTAGTTGTAGGCTGTCTCAATAAACACAAAGGTCGGTTTTACTCCCCACGTCTGCAGATTTGAAGATCTAGTGGATGATTTTTATTTTTCATGGAAAAGTGCTAGCGCTAGTTAGCATAGCCACATAGCTACATGTTGGTAGCTGTGTACCAAGACACACGTCGACATACTGACAAATAAAACAACAAGAAACACTAAATCTGTGACCAATCGTTCAGAAAGGTCCTGCTGCAGGCGCCTCTCCGTCAGGATCAGATTCTGGATCAGATTCAGAGGGTTGAAGTAACGCGGGTCTGTGAGCAGCCGTGTATATTCAGCCAACACGTAAACATTAGATCAACGTGCTGGAGAGCCGAGGGCACATCCACTTCCTGAGGGGGCGTGGTCAGAGAGCTCATTCTCATTTAAAGGCACAGACACAGAAAACAGCCTGTTCTGAGCAGGGCTGAAAAAGAGGGGTTTACAGGCATGCCAAAATCTGATTTCAAAGTGGGTTTTTTTTAGCAATAAACTTTAAAGACATGTTTTGGGGACCTCTTAGACCAATATATTTTGATGAAAAAGAGCATAATTTGTCACCTTTAAAAGATCTAATCTCAACTCCTGTAGCAAAATCCGTGACAGCTACTTGAAGTTTGGGTACTTGGAACCTTATAGGTGAAAAACTGAAAATGTTTAATTCTGCCTTCAGCAGCTTGTGAGGGGTCAAACTAGAATTATTTGGGATTCTGAATTCATTGCAAACATTTATTTTTCACCAAAAAAAACACTCATTGGTGGAAAAACGACCACACCGACTTTTACACATACATTCAAAAGTAGCTTTATTTGTTTATTTCAATATCTCAAATACTAGTTACAAAACAACACTGTCAAATATCTCAAGAGTCTTGTTCTTGGTCTTCTCCAGACTCTACATCATCATGGAACGGGTTTTAGCATGCACTGCCTGTACAAATTCTGCATGCTGAGATACACTTCATACATTCTTCTTGCAGCTGCACTGCCTGTTGCTGCAGTCCCCATCCCAAATACAGCTTGTGAATTGGATGAGATCCTTTAAGAGCCACTAGATCTAGTGTTGGAGCTGGCTCATGACTGTGGGCCCCTTCCATTCATCTGTCGTCTCTGGGGTCCTGCATCCAGTCCTGGGTTTGGAGGTTGGCATGGAGGCTTTGCAGCTGCAACTAACAACTTACACCAGTTGGGGTATGATGATCAGACAGATGATGACATTGAGGTAGATGACAAACTTGAAAGTGAAATACAGAGTGCTGATAAGGAGGTCACCATGGAGGTTGCTACAACCCCAGAACAGCAGTACCACATTCGTTACACTCTGAGCTTCCCATTCGCGTGATGTCAGAGTAAAATGGCCGCTGTGTGAATATGGTCAGTAGGAGAGTCTTGTGCAAACACTCCCACCACTCTCTCTCTCTAACACACACGCACACACACACACGCACACAAAGAAAGATGTCTATTATCTCCTGCATCCATTAAGTGGTTTAAGCTCTGCACACTTGTCACGCGGTCAATTTCTAATGAATTCTCTGAGTGAGAAATGGAGGCAATAAAGGGGAAGTAGATGAGAAGCGGACACTGTGCTGAGGCGTAATGAAAGAAGGGACATGTATAATGTATATTCCCCCAGCTGTTGCCAAAGTCTCCACTCTGTATCATTTTTATGGCACGATCCTTCTTGGAAGCAACCGCTCGGCCAAAGGAGAATTCACCCCAGCAGAAGGGATACAGGGATATTACATAGGTTCACTCTCTCTCTCTCACTCTCTCTCTCTCACCTTAGATTTTTATCACTGCCCGCACTCGTCCTCTTTGTTCACACCTTCCCCCTCCTTACACCTTGTCATCTCCCTTGCTATTTTTTGATTCAGCTTAGGAGATCCATTCATGCTTTTCTCCATTCATGCGTGTGCTCTCACAGAGCTATAACAGAAGACATAAACGAATGAAATCTTTCTAGCTAGCAGACCTCTCATGGAGGTAATTAATGAAAGAAAGTGGGTGGTAATGGCACTATGAAGCAGCAGTGTGTATACTTATTGCTAGCCGCAAGACAAACTGCCTCTCGGGGATACCATGCACATCGATCCCTTCACATGAACTGGTCACTTCCTTTTCTTCCCAACAAAAGTTAAATACAGCAAAGGCTACTCTGAATTTTCACCCAGAATGAGAAGAGAATTGCATCGTCTGCGTAGAGAATTGACACGTTTCGTTCACGTGATAGAAAACCAAGACAGCTATACCAAAGGTTTTGTCAAAAGGGACCAAACCTTTAATCTTATCCTGCAAGGGGACTCGTCTCTACGTGTTGAAGGCTATGGGTTTAGGCACAACCAATTCATTGACCATGCAATTAATTAGGAATTAGATGAGCCAATTAAGAGATGTCTGACCTTGCAACATCCCATCTTGCGTGTGTAAACTGTCAAAGTCAAAATCTGCATGATCATGTGCAACATCTTGCAGGTCTCTCTGATCGAAAAACGCTGTACTGCTCTCGGTCAGTGACACCATGTGAGGAGCAGTTTAGCTCATTTTAAGAAAAGTTAAACCTAAACATTAATATTGATGTAAGCGTACTCTACATTTGGACATTTTTCAGAGCTTTACAGCTATTTTGCTTTGCTGTCAGGAAGCCACTTTGTTTTAGCGCCGCTCGCAGGACTGCTGCTATTTATCTTACAGAGGCGTCTTGACCCAGCTTCCAAAAACTCATGAATAGTCATGACTGTGGGTTTTGAAATGAAACCTGTTAGCCTACAAAGTATTGTAGTGAAAAATTAATGCACTGAATCTCAGTATTGGATTTTGTGTCCCACAGTCAAGCTAGTAAACTGGGCATGCTTACATTTGAAACTTACAGAGCAGATAAACAAACATCAACATTTCCTTCATTAACCCTCCTATTATCCTTGGGGTCAATATGACCCCATTCAATGTTTAACATCTCTAAATTAATGACAAACATCATTTTTTTGGCTTCATATTCCATGACTTTTCCTAATTTAATGGGAACAACTGGGAAAAAATAAAATTTAAATGATGTCATGTTCCAATTTCCTGTAAAAAAAAAAAGGATGCATTGGTGTTCCTTGGGGTCAATTTGACCCCAGGCTGTTTTACCTGTATATAACATAAGAAATATCAACATTTTACACACATTTGTTTTGGTTGTTTTGGATGATATTGAAGTCACTATAACCAAGGACAGTTCCACATGTGACTGCAGGAGCTGGGATCCAACCGCCAACCTTTATATTGAGATATAATATTTCCAGCCACCATGTCTCTAAAGACATTCAATGATGTGTCCTGTGTCATACGTTTTGATAACATAGAAACAAGGCAGGGCTGACGAGAGCATGACAAACTTGCTGCAGTTTGATGTTCTGTTTTACAAATGAAGTCCTTCTGAATGCTTTAAATTATGTTTATGCTTGAAATATGTTTTATTTAAAGTGCTATGTAGGTAGGCAACAAGGAAACATAAAGTACCTGACACATAAACATGGGTAACAATCAGTTTCTGGAGGTTTAAATTGCTGGGGTCAAATTGACCCCAAGGATAAAATATGGTAGTAAATTTGAGGGTTAAGCTAAAAAACTGAAAAACAGTAAGCACTCTTAAAACATCAAGTTCTGCTCTTAAAGCTTCATAATGTAGACTATCTGAGCTATGATTGGACTATCACTGTTCTGAGGGCTTTTTTTGAAGCCATCAATTAATAAGACTTAGATGCTTAGATGTTTAATTTTCATCTATTTCATCTAAATGCATACATAGATCCATTACTACAAACAAAGCCCTCATCTCTAATTATCACAAGGACTTTCTTCATGTTTGAGGGTGAAATTAAGATTTGTATTTATCATGCTAATTCATTATCTTCCCTTTGTCATCTTCCCTCTTCTCTGTTCCTCTCTCTCTCTCTAGATATCTTCTTTCAGCTCTGAACTCGGTGCACTGAGTGTTTAATTCATGTGCATAGTGACAGGAGCAGTGATGTATTCCTGTGTGGTTTGAAAATCACAAGCTCTTCCTGTATCCTCTCCTCATTCTCAATCTGGGGGAACGTGTTAATACAGTGACATAACACCTCCTATATGAGCCCCGAGCTCATCTCAGTAACCAATAAACAGGTTGTGACTGACAATGTCTTTATGAGACCTGAACCATAGAGACTCCATCTGATTTACAGTGTGCAGCCCGTATCTGATGCTATGATTATCTCTTAATAGATGTTACATTTGCAGCATCGTATTTACACCTTTTCATTGGTATTATTAGTTAAGACGCACACTTGACAGGGATAAAGCATGATCTGAATGTGATTTCAAATTATGTTATACAGTCACATCTGATTTGAAAACTGAGGCTCCCTCTCTAGAGAGCGGTGCAGAGGGTAATAAAATGTTGAGCATCCTGTAAGCTTTGTCTGGAGAGGAGTTTAAGCCTAAACCCTGGTGATTTGCTGTCAGGGAGATTTGGTTGATTTATGAAGTGTCACCAGCCGTCCTCAGTCCCTCCAATCAAGCCCCAAGCACTGCAGAGGGACACTAAATCACCCAGCTGCCTTGTCCTCTGACAAAAGAATGGAAGCGGTAAGACATTTGTCTGTCGCAGTGTCTTCTGTATAAGCAGTGAAATAAGCAGGTGAAGCTAACCAGATAAAATATAAGCATGTGTGGATGAGCAGCAGAAATGTTACGAGGGGAGAGCTACTGGTTTACTGGGAGAGCTGCTCTCATTATGTCACCGAATCCAGCTGCTGGTATGTTCAATATTTGGTCAAGCGCAGCGAAATGCTAATTCACATTGGAAGCCAAATAAATCACTCAGGTTAATCAAACACCTTGACTCTATAGGCATGTTTCCACTGCAGGAAGTATGCCCTGATACCAGGAACCTTAAGGGGAGCAGAGTGTGTTTCCACCACATGACTTATGTCTAGATTAGGGAAATTATTATACCCCACAACAAGTCTTTACAGGAGTAGTACTTTCTGAAAGTACTGGAACTTTAAAGTTTGGACTTATGGGACTAAACATCTTCGATTGAACTGCTACTCGTGCATTTTTTTCTGCATAATAATAATAATATTTTTATTTACAATTTACTTAACCATGTTGTTGCTTAATCAAGTGCAAAAAGCACAAGCAAAAACAGCTGTTGCTTTGTAAATTGCATCAGACTAATTTGCTTAATTTGCTCAAGGAGCTCCAGGAACCTTTTAGTGTGTTAAATGACAGTTTCTGCAGTACTCTCCTCAGAAACTTGAAATCTGGTTCCTGTCTTTCCAGCACATGACCCAAAGTCTGAATTGAGTTCCAGGGACCTTATTCATTCCCTTCTAATTGCAAGCTTGGCGGGAACGCTTTTTAAACACCAGGAACTTTGGGTCTGAGTCCAACAGGGATCAACATTTCTGATTGATTTATTATTTGCAGCAGTTTTTCAAGCACTATCACTATTGTTGTATATTTATCAGTTAAAATAAAGTGCTGAAACAGCTGTCCCTAACCTTGGCAGGTCTCAGTTCCTTGAATTGCAATCCCTGTGACTTAAAGTTACTGGTCTTTTTGGTGGAAATGCAGCTTTTGTTCCTGAGAGCAATTTCCCTCTGGGTTTCAGTATTGTCTGACAGAATGAAAACTTGCAAATAAACAAAAGTAGCTCTAAGACATGAGCAAACTGTCTCCAAACAATGCTAGATTAGAGTTCTGCATAGTTTAACATCTGTCAGTATTAGGTTTTCGTGAGCTTAGCATGAGAGAAATATTTCCGTTCTGTGAGATACGCCTCCCTCTGAATGCCTGCTTATATTCAGATTTGCTTTGTACACTGTCAGTGTTCTCATTTTCCAACATTTATTATTCAGCAACAAAAAAACTCCAGGCTACTGAAATAATATCCAATAAAGTATTTGGAAAATAAATCACAGCCAGAATTGAGAACAAAACTCAGTTATATTCTTGGTATGTTTATCCACATGGGGCTGGGAAAGCTGATTCTGAGACATGCATATCTGGTTTTATACCCATACATATACACTGCATTTATTAAAAAACACAAGAACAGATTTGCTTGAGAATGCAGAAAGATATCCAGTAATCACTGATTCCATTTCCTGATCTGATTCTTACTCTCTCGGAGGGGACAAAAGCCAGACACAATGTGAGCATCTGACAAAAACAACTTGGCACAAATTTTTTGTAGTAGTAAAACTTCCAAGTCAAGAATGAATCCCACGGTTTATTGTGGGGGAGTTTTGGCCTAAATGATGAATTACCAAAGCTTAATTAGACTGTGTTATCTCAGATGGGCTTCACAGAATGAGCACAAAATGCAACTTAATTGAGTGCCAAGACACAATTATTTTCTCTCTCTTTCCTTGCACGTAAAAAAAAAATGCACTCTATTAATATGAAGAGTAATAGTTTAATTAGGTTAGTTTTTTCTTCAGAGCTAACTCTGTGATTTTTTCTGTACAACTCTTCTAGGCGTGATGTTCCCATTTCTCACTCCTGTTGGATGGAAGTTAGAAAGAAAGGATTCGACTGTTCAAAATGCAGCATGTTTCTTTAATAAGTAACCTGGCTTTAACTCTATGGATGCAAATAAGAATACACACCAACAAGAACACAACCACACACTGACTTTGTGTGTCGTGTGCCCTCTAATCCAGAGCAGAGCACAAACACACAAAGCCAACACAAGAGAAAGAAGCTCAAAGTTCCTACAGGGCTTTGTAAGAGAAGAATAAAACTGTAATTTCACTTTCTCCCAAAACTGTAAACCCACTGATGTGTTTATTGTAGATAGAGGCTCCCGCTGTGTGCTGTGCTGCAGATTTTCCTCACCTGCAGAGAGAGAGAGAGGCTCAAATAAACACTGAAAAAAAGAAGAGGAACTTACTAACCGCGGCAATAATCCAGGCAATTCAGGCAACTCCAGAGAGACAACATTTGTTTTTCCATCCTCATGCATTATTAATAACTAACCAGGAGAGCTGAAGTTGGTGAGATTGCAACTGCAGAAGTTTGTCATAATGATGTATTGTTTAAAGAAGAATGGTTTCATCAGCAGTGATGGACTGCATCGTCGATTTGAAACTGAATCACACAGGTGCAAATATAAGTCATGATTATTATTCCTGGTTTGTTGTTGCACCTGTTAATTTAGCTCCAGTAAATGGAGATTATTTGTAGCTTGTTTCATGTGGGTGTTCACTGTTGATTCAAGTAATAAATACAGAGATAGCTGAGGCGTGCCGGCTTTTCTTACTTCTACCACGTTGCATTTCAAACAAGCAGCCAAAACTTTGTCTTTGCTTCAGACCTTATACTTGAACATCACAGCCTCATCCTGGTCCCTTTTAGGCATGAAACTTCAGATGTTCAGATCCTGACATTTTCTCAACTCCATATTTTACACTAGAGATAATCTGTTTTGGCTGCTTTCCATGAATAGCAATACTCTGGTCAGAGCGAGCGGGGGCACCTGGGTAGAATTTGCAAGATAAGAAGGAAAGGACTTCTGTAATAGGGCTGATTCTTGGATTATATCAGAACAACATAAATCATTGTTCATCCATGAGTCTAAAACTTAATACAGGCAGCTAATGCGAGCAACTATAAGCCTTCAACCTTGCATTCGCATACACAACCAGCTGCAACATGAATGCAATTGTGCACATGCTTGACTATGCACTGGGTATCCTACTAGTAAGTACCTATATAGAGGGCACATTAGAGTGCTCAGGCCATGTGCAACTATCAGATTTGCAGGATGTAAAAGAGAGACATGGCAGAACTGGTGAAGAGTAACTTTTACATTACTAGCGAATAGAACACAACACCATCCTCTCTCAGTTTTTCCAACACAACACTTAGTGCTTCGAGCTAACAGACTTGATTCCATTTACTTTTGCAAGTTTCCACATCTACTTAATTGACCCTTTCTGTCGCCAGCTATTTTGAGAAGCACATTTGTCGCTGTGTAGTGGCAAAGAAGATTTGGTAACAATGTGGGTGACTGTGTACTTAGACAGTTTTGTCTTAAAAACGTTGTCCCATAGTTGTCCCTGCTGCTGTGTTGATGTTGCATCCCCTCCGCCTCTACACGGCCCCTACTGCTCATGTGCAGACTGCATCTTGCATGAGGACATGCACAGCCAAGCAGCCATCACACAGTCACATATACATAGTTAAAAGCGAGAATATCTCCAACTTCAAGATTGTAAAACAGCCAAACTCCACTCGATGTTAACACCATATCTGTAACTTGCTGTGTTTACACGTTAGCCCACTTTAACTTCACATGGACCTCAAATAAGGGACTGCCAGAAAAAGACCACCCAAGTTAACAGATTGGAAAATGTGTGTTCTCACATGCAGCCCACTGAAGTAATGTCTACAATGTTTCAGTGCCACTTTCACTGTTCACAGCTCTGTTTGGTTGTTTTTAGTGTGAGTAGAGGTGTAGCTGATTTCATATTGGTCCAATGACAGGGCTGATGCATGTCGGAGCAACAGATGTGCAGGAGCTGGTGAGAAATGTAGGCCTGTTTTATGCTACATGAGTAACTCACACTGACATTTACATGGTTAAAAGTTGGCAAATTTCCCTGAAAGCCTTTAGAATAATCGTGCAAATGCACTAAATGCTTTCACAGACACTCTCCTGAGCTACACGCTGCCTGGCAGAAACACAGGGATCTGCCTGATAAGGATTTTCCAGTCACGTATTTGTCGGGCAGGCAGACAGTTGGAGAGCGGATGAGCAGGATGGACGCCTCTGAGCTCCAAGATTTTCTCTTCTGCAAGAAACATCACAGCCAGCCCAGCGCAGGAAGCCAGAGAAAAATACCCCAATCCTCACATTATTATCAGGTCAGGGCTGCAGCCTACTTTAAGGTATGAGAACAAGCAGTTTTTCATGTCTCCTCTCCGTCTCACACTAATGCATCTTGTGTCCACTTCCTCGGGCTATGACTTGAGATTCGTCGGACTCTCATATAGAGAAGTATGTGACCTCATTCCTGAGCTGCTCTGATTAGACGAGGCAGTTTCACTTCACTTGCCCTCCACGCTTTGAGTCATGTTTTCACCTGTGTCAAAATGATAAGGGTCCACAAGCCTGACATGAGAAATGATAAGGATAAAAAAAAAGAACAAATCTTTTGACTTTCATCCTTGTGCCCTTAGGTTCAAGGAAAGCAACAGACTCCTTGTGCAGTAACTCCTTCATAAGAAGCCTCAACCCTGGTATGTATTGACATTTGACAGTGTTACAACACCAGGAGATGTGTGAAACTTAGAAGTGGGGGTGATGACACTATGTTGTTTTTTTGAATACTGTGAATCTTTATAGGACCATGAAAGTCTGATCAAGTCATGACAGTTAAAGGTTTAATCTGCCTCTCTTTACAGATCCAATACAACTATGTTACAGCAGATCACAAAAGCAAACTAAAAATATAGGATCTAATGAACACTGTGGTAAGTCTGATATTAGAGCAACATTTTACAGCCAAATTCCACCAGACCCATGTCCAGTCCATCTCTGATTTCTATTCTAGTCGATGTGTTAACTTCCACTGGATCCACTCTGTTGCCTTACGGCTGAGTCTCTGATCTGGCAGGTTGGAGCCCTCCAGATCAGATACGCAAGACTTCTATTTTTGCCAGATGCTGGAGCACAATGCATCAATCTCAACAGATCAGATCAAGCAGGACAGGATGTCAGGCACCACAACAACATTAAAACATCCGGTTAATTTTCAAAATAAAATACACGTCATAATGAGCGGGGCCAAGCCTGGAGTCAACAGGTCAGAGGTTTTCGGAGGCCAATAAAGACAACATGGATGAGGGGGCGCTGGTGGCCTAGGGGTCCTAGCACCCCACATACGGAGGCTACAGCCCTTGTCGCAGGGGTCGCCGGTTCGATTCCCGGCCATTTCCTGCATGTCTTCCCTTGCTCTCTGCTCCCCACATTTCCTGTCTCTCTTCAGCTGTCCTAGCAAATAAAGGCAAAAAGCCCCAAAATATAACTACATGGATGAGGAGAGGAGTTGGATACTTGTTGATTCAGTAACCGATGTAAGTTTCAACCCAAATTCAAAATGTTTTCATTTAAGTTTCTGAACATTTTCCTCTTATTGGGTTTGGATTTAGTGTCTGTTTCACCACAGGAGCATTAAAGTTTCATTTGATGTCGTATTTGTTGTTTCTTTCTGCATCATTTTCATTTGCAACCTGACAGCTCGGCCTAACTGACGGATCAACCCTTGCAGGTGAAAAACAAGGTTTTCAATAAATGATTCACGATTGATTTTTAGAATGTGATCCGCCAAGATTCAACTATTTAGACACGTACGCCGAGTTACAAGAAAATGCAAGAAAACCTTATGTGACCCTCGAGTGAGTCCCTGTCTCTTTCTTCAGCGCTCTCACATTAGTTTGATCAATAGCTCTGACACACAAACACCAGGAGGTCATCCATCAGCTCTGCAGCAGCTCACAGATAGAAAAGAGGACATCAAATATTAACACCCACAACTCCTCGGTGCACACAACAGAACTTTGACACAAAGGGTGCAGTGAATTATTGAAAGTCTTCAACACCTATAGGCTCAAATCAACTGACACAGAGCCACAGCTGTAGATGGGAGGGGGTGTTAGGTAATCTGAGCTTCAGTCTCACTCTGCTTTCATGTACCTGAGAATCCATTAATGAAGAAAGAGTGCAGATACTGAGCAACATCCATAAACTGCATTTTCCACGCAAAGCAATATTGCTTTAACTGCTTTTTCTAGTTTAGAGCAACATCTTTTATTATTTAAGTCGATTGTACCATCATTCTTCTCAGTAGTAGATTTAATTTCTCACCTGGAAACAGAGAAAATTGAGCATACATTAACATACATAAAACTAAAGTAGTGATCATGCAAACAATAAGCAACTGTTTGGCAAGATTATCCAAAGCATGTCATCGAAGATTGGAGACAAATGTTTAATTCAAGTCTGTGTTGAATTGAAGGACTGTGTGCAAACAATTACCACAAGTACTGTAGGTCTAAGTTGAGCCAGAAAGCTGGTCCTAATTAAAAACAAAAGAATGTTCTGAATGGAATTTGCAAGTCTGATAGATGGAAATTATACTTCAGATTAGCTGACAAGTTTAAAGGCAAGAAATCAACTCACAGAAAATATTCAAAATTGACAGGAATCACAGAATCTGCAGGTATGTGATGTCAATGCGTTTGATGAATGTGGCTAATGTTGGCAGAGCTAGCAGCACCGGCCTTCAGTCCGCCCTCCACGTTAAAGTCCACATGTCTGTGTTTGTTACCTGTCCCTCCGGTCGAGTCACCCAGACATGCCCTAGATGCAACTCTGTCTCCATTTTCTAAATAAAACCACACACAACCGCAATGCAACTTAACGTGCCGTGCTACGAGATGCCATCTGTCATATGGAGCGACGCCTGCGAGCTTGTTCAGGCAGACAACTCGAGCTGCAATGCCGTACACCTCACATGTCCCACTCTCATAACCATCATCCAATCCTGCCCTCTGCCTCTCAAATTGGTGGTCTAATTAAAGTGGGAAAATCTCCAATCTCCCCCTCTGCCTGTCAACGCCTCTGCTGCTGCATGCCTATCGCTGAAATTTTCTTCATCCCCACCGCCTCCCCAGCATCTACCTGCAAGCTCCAGGGGGTGTTTAGTATGTTTTGCTCATCACTCCTCAATGTCTGCATGCAAACTTATCTGCAGGGAGTGATGAGGTCGGAGCCTGGGCGCCAAACATGAATATGTATTTGCTGCTACAATAAACAATTTAAACGTGAGTTGTCTGACTGAACTGTGGTTGTTTACAATGGGTAGTAGTCGTCATCAACAAGCGCTACAGCCACAGCTAGTGGCAAGTGGCTGCGCTACCACTCAGACACAACGCATGCCCCCATTCCAGGCCTACATTACTAAAAAATATATAACTCCTTTAACAGAGGAGTACTTCTGGTGTTGACTAGCGATCAATCGTGTAGTTGATTAAACGCACACATCCCTTCTAAAAGCCCAAGGGTTATGTTTAGCTTTGTTTCAAACATTGACCACTGAGAGGAGATGGAGTGAAAATTGGTACATTTATAAACAGTGTCAACATTTTTTATTCTGCTGTAAAAGTAGACATCTTCTCATGGGCTGTAATGGGGCTTCAGTGGCTTTTGGAGTCAGTCTCTAGTGGACACTCGAGGAACTGCAGTTTTAAACATGCTTGCATCGGCACTTCATCCCCAATGACTTATTGAGTTCTGGACACATACTTCAGTTGTCTACTCAAACTAATCTAATTCAAACTAACATGACTCTACTGACTAAACCGACTCATTTAAACTCAAACAACAATTTTATTAAAGCCTACTGATGACGACAATTTGGCTGTGCGGAAAAGAAACTGTGTTTTTCACCTGAGGGCTCTTGCTCATTTGCATGAAGATGATTAACAAAGATAATGAAGAACAATAGGCCTCAGTAAGCTTTCACCATACACCACCCAATCACAGACACAGAGGCAGGAGAAGGAAAGAGAAACAAGAGCCAGGCAGTCTTGACAACAAAAGGTAAAATTGTATCTTTCACACCTTAAATGATCCTCATCTGCCCCCCTCCAGGCTTCTTTTTTAAATTGCAAAATCTACTCCAGCGTACCACACTGCTGTGTTTTTCCCCTTCTCCCTCCATTTCACCAAATGGGCGCTCGGCAGGGAGCTAACAAGTAGATGACAGTGTGTCCCAGCAGGGGACGCCGGCAGCTACAAAGCCAAAGGGGTGAAGAGGTTAGGAGGAGGGGGTGTATCATTGAGAGAGGAGGTGAGAGAACACAAAACACACAACCTCCGCCAATTAAGAGGCAGCAGGTGCCAGAGGCCGCCATAGATGAGGTCAGTTGTCTCATCACAACATGAACTCAAAGGTTTGGTTCGTCCTGATTCTGCTGTCAGTCCTCTGGGATTCAGCTGACTCTTTTTGAGGTGGTTTTGCAAAACAAAACATCGGATTTTTCCAAAGTTGCAATCCTAGTTTTGGTTGGAAGAATAAGTACTGTGAAAATATTGACAGGAGTGAGAGTTTGAAGTGACTACTAACAAGAAACACTCATGCAACAGAGCCTTGGGTTGATGGAAAGTCAGATACACAGCCTCTGATTGGTTAACTGCCTTAACACAAAGGCTCATGGGAAGGTTTAAAGGACAGCTAACTGTTTTCAACAACAGACAGTACAAAAAAAAAACAACAACAATGTGACAGCTCTCCCCAGATGTGAGGCCAAAACATTTGGAGCTCCAGTTTAAACCCCGCCTCCTCCATGTTAACATATGGGACATGGGTGAAACTTTAAAATCTAAATACAGGTCTTATAATTTTGTCAGAAACACAGTTCCTGTCATCATAGTTTCTTGTAAACAGTTGTTTTTCTGTGAAGTTTATTTTTACTTATTGATGAGATGTTGAAAAAAAGGAGTATAACGCCATGATTGATGGCTTTGTTGACATTTGCAGCAGAGTAGAGGAGGAACCGCAAGAGAAAATGTAACACACTCTGACACAAGAGTCATAAAACTTTTGGCAGCCATGACTGTACACTTCAAACTAACACAATACTCTGTTTTGTTTTGCTGTGGTCTGTACTGACCTGAGGGATTGGAGCCATTTTATTGGTGAGTTAAATGTTTGTTTTGATTATTGGAAGAGGCAGGACATCGATATTGAGGTTCCAACAGCCGATACCCACTGGGCAGACTCTGGCTCCAAAATAATCACCAGCGCTATTTGTCAAAGCTGTCGTCTGTGGCTTCACTTTTGTATAATGAGAAGAGGTGGAGACACATCATCCATTCTTATGTACAGTCAATGTTTCAGGAATCAATCAAATCAATCCAGGTTTGCTTTATAGAGTCTCTGACAGAACACCAATTCAAGGCTTTATCAAACCTTCCTCAAAGAGAGTCAGACTCACCTGAGCCTTGTTAGCGCTGCTTTAGCTTTACACCTAAATAATTCACAGGTAGTGATGCTATTTGTGTTAACTGCCATGATAGGGGTTTCCTAGAGGGGTTGATTAATGAATTATAAAAGAAGCTTTAGTTGATATGTCTTCACTTCTGCAACCACACTCACACCTTGTGAGAAAGATGCACCTATGTCGAATGTTTACATCACGATTCCTCACCTTATAATTTTTATGAATGAGCCATATGGTTGAGCTTTGGGGGGGTGGGTGTTTTTTTTTCAGCCTAGGCTAATCAAAAGTGTCATGGCAGAGTGTGTTAAGCATCATGCGGTGTGTCTGTTCTGTGTGTGATTAATCAGGGGAGGTAGGGCATGTTTGGGTGCCTTTAGAGGACGGCCCCCGCAGGCCCGTTCCCAAAACATATGTGAGTGATTATGACAGATGGGGCCCAGGCCAGGGGCTGGGGGAGGGTGCTGTAGGGCTGTAATGTCAGGTTGTATAGCGGCTGCTTCAAATGTGACTCTTAATGTTTTTAACTGATGTATTGGTGTGACTAATTCAGCTCTTGGAGGCTGTTTTTCTGACAATACATCAGCTCTTGCAGTCTATTTCTCTCCAGCCGCCCCCGTCTTTTCTGACTCAGTGCTTTATGGTCTTATACATCTGGGCATGTAAGAGACTGGAGGCTATGTTTTTCCAATGATATCACTGCATGCAGCCATAATCCCACTTAATACTGACTTTGTTTTTAACCATCATCCATCTGGTTGTCATCTAGACAGAACTTACCATCGATTTAAATCACCTGCAAGTAATGGTTGTACCAAAAACTTGCTTAATAATATTTGTTACACATTAAATTCCCTATGTGTTTAAATAGACACTTTTATCTTCCATTTACAGTAGCAACACTAGCCGTAAATAAATGTTGTGTTCTTTCTAAATTGAACCTCTCAGAGTATATCTCAAAGATTGGTTTACTGTGTTCCTACAAAATGTCTTGAATTGAAATGATGACAACAAATTGCATTGCAACCAAAGTGCGTAATAAATACAACAAATATCTGAAGATTATGCCTACAAGCCTCATATGAACCAAGGTACATTATGTAGTTTGTATCCTTCATATCTGAAATGATGGGGAAAAAAAACTAGAAAAAATGTGGTATTTGTACAACTCTGTTCTTATACTGACAATATCTTAAAATATACTGAAAGTGCATTTAAGTATTTAAAACATGTAAAATAACAACAAAAACATTAGTTGAGAACGAAAAGAAAAAAAGAAAGGAGAAAGAAAGAAATGATTAAAACAAAAAAGAAAGAACGAAAATACAAATGAAAGAAAGAAAGAAAGAAAGAAAGAAAGAAAGAAAGAAAGAAAGAAAGAAAGAAAGAAAGAAAGAAAGAAAGAAAGAAAGGAGATGATTAAAACAAAATAGTTAGAACAAAATAAAACACGAAAAGACAAATGAAAGAACAAGAGAAAGAAAGAAAGAAAGAAAGAAAGAAAGAAAGAAAGAAAGAAAGAAAGAAAGAAAGAAAGAAAGAAAGAAAGAAAGAAAGAAAGAAAGAAAGAAAGAGATGATTAAAACAAAATAGTTAGGACGAAAGAAAGAAAACACAAAAAGACAAATAAAAAATGAAAGAAAGAATGAGAGACTGAAGAACAGAAAGAAAGAAAGAAAGAATTGATTAAAACAAAAAAGTAAGGACGAGAGAAAGAAAACACGAAAAGACAAATGAAATAAAGACAGAAAGAACAAGAGAAAGAAGAAGAAAAGAAAGAAAGAAAGAGATGATTAAAACAAAATTAGGGTTAGGTTTGTGATTAGGGTTAGGGTTGTGATTAGGGTTGAGATTAGGGTTAAGGTTAGGGTTGTGATTAGGATTAGGGTTAGGGTTGTGATTAGTGTTAGGGTTGTGATTAGGGTTAGGGTTGCGATTAGGGTTAGGGTTGCGATTAGGGTTAGGGTTGTGATTAGGGTTAGGGTTAGGGTTGTGATTAGGGTTAGGGTTGTGATTAGGGTTAGGGTTAGGGTTGTGATTAGGGTTAGGGTTAGGGTTGTGATTAGGGTTAGGGTTAGGGTTGTGATTAGGGTTGAGATTAGGGTTAGGGTTAGGGTTGTGATTAGGGTTAGGGTTAGGGTTGTGATTAGGGTTAGGGTTGTGATTAGGGTTAGGGTTAGGGTTGTGATTAGGGTTAGGGTTAGGGTTGAGATTAGGGTAAGGGTTGTGATTAGGGTTGAGATTAGGGTTAGGGTTAGGGTTGTGATTAGGGTTAGGGTTAGGGTTGTGATTAGGGTTGTGATTAGGGTTGAGATTAGGGTTAGGGTTAGGGTTGTGTTTAGGGTTAGGGTTGTGATTAGGGTTAGGGTTGTGATTAGGGTTAGGGTTAGGGTTGAGATTAGGGTTAGGGTTGTGATTAGGGTTAGGGTTAGGGTTGTGATTAGGGTTGTGATTAGGGTTAGGGTTAGGGTTGTGATTAGGGTTAGGGTTGTGATTAGGGTTAGGGTTAGGGTTGTGATTAGGGTTGAGATTAGGGTTAGGGTTAGGGTTGTGATTAGGGTTAGGGTTAGGGTTTTGGTTAGGGTTAGGGTTGTGATTAGGGTTAGGGTTGTGATTAGGGTTAGGGTTAAGGTTGTGATTAGGGTTAGGGTTGTGATTAGGGTTGAGATTAGGGTTAGGGTTGTGATTAGGGTTAGGGTTAGGGTTTTGGTTAGGGTTAGGGTTGTGATTAGGGTTAGGGTTAGGGTTTTGGTTAGGGTTAGGGTTGTGATTAGGGTTAGGGTTGTGATTAGGGTTAGGGTTAGGGTTGTGATTAGGGTTAGGGTTAGGGTTAGGGTTAGGGTTGTGATTAGGGTTAGGGTTAGGGTTGTGATTAGGGTTGAGATTAGGGATAGGGTTAGGGTTAGGGTTGTGATTAGGGTTTGGGTTAGGATTAGGGTTAGAACCAGAACTTAATTTAAGAATACAGAACCAGAACCAAACTCATGCAAACAGAACCAGAATCAAACTCAACCAGAACCGAACCAGAACCCTACCAGAGCAGAACCGAACCAGAACCGAACCAGAACCAGAACCGAACCAGAACCGAGCCGGAACCGACCCCGAACCGAACCAGACCCGAACCAGACCCGAACCAGAACCGAACCAGAACCGAACCAGAACCGTACCAGAACCGAACCAGACTTGAACCAGAACCAAACCAGAACCGAACAAGACCCGAACCAGAACCGAACCAGAACCATACCAGAACCATACCAGAACTGAACCAGAACCGAACCGGAACCTAACCAGAACCATACCAGAACCAAACCAGAAACGAACCTGAACCGAATCAGAACCGAACCAGAACCGAACCAGAACCGAACCAGAACCGAACTCAAGCAAACTGAACCAAAACCAGAACCAATCTCAAGCAAACAGAACCAGAACCAAACTCGAGCAAACAGAAAAAGAACCAGAACCAACTCAGTTAAAATGAAACAGAACCAACTCAAGCAAACAGAACCAGAACCAAACTCGAGCAAACAGAACCAGAACCAGAACCAAACTCAAGGAACAGAACCAGAACCAAACTGGATCAAACATTATTAATGTCCTCAGGTTGGCATTGAGAAAAATCTGATCCCTCAGCTTGGATTGGCTGATCCGGTTTCTCCTCTCAGTGAGTATTTGCCCGGTCTTTGAGAAGAACCCTAACCCTAACCCTCTCAGAAGGAACAGATGAAGCCAAGATACACAGCCTCCCCTCCATCACCTGTATCCTATATCCTCACATGTGATTGGCCGCATGGCCGCCATGCTGACCAATCAAAACAAAGTTCTGCTGTGAGCAGAGCTGGGGCTGAGCACTGAGAGAGTCTTTACACCGGTGAGATTTTCTCAGTTTACGGTAACTCAAATAAAAAAATGTGACATTTGCTTTGTTTTATATCGACCACTTAGCAGGATGAATATCAGGTATATTTTGAGTCTGAGTTGGGTTGAGAAACATTTGTGGCCATTTTTGTCATTCAGTTCTATTTAGGTC
Organism: Notolabrus celidotus; assembly: GCF_009762535.1. Classification (NCBI taxonomy): domain Eukaryota; kingdom Metazoa; phylum Chordata; class Actinopteri; order Labriformes; family Labridae; genus Notolabrus; species Notolabrus celidotus. Next base: position 5,829,782 of record NC_048290.1, read on the forward strand.
ATTAAAGCACTGATCCTTTGATCATTATTATTATTTAATTATTTCAGTGAGGAAGCTTCCTGATTCCTTTGCTGGCTCTTTTGTTTTCTTCTTAGCTCATTTTATATTTTTTTGAGAAAAGAGAAAGCTGAGATGTTGCCCATCATTGTTACTTGGTTGCACTAATAAAGTGAAGTGCTGTACATCTGTGGTTGAATTATTCTATTATCAATTTGCCATCATTTTTAAGCATGTAAGAGATTATTTCATTGATAGCCATAGACTTCCACTGAGAGGAACATATTAAACTATTTAGGAACTAAATTAGGAACTAAATTTAGACGGTCATACCAGCTTGATCATCACTGAAAATGTCCTGGAAATGTCCTGGAAAATGATCTCTGGAAAAGAGTGGAAACCATGAATGAAATGAAGAAAGAAAGAATGAGAGACTGAAGAACAGAAAGAAAAGAAAGAAAGAAAGAAAGAAAGAAAGAAAGAAAGAAAGAAAGAAAGAAAGAAAGAAAGAAAGAAAGAAAGAAAGAAAGAAAGAAAGAAATTATTAAAACAAAAAATTTAGGACGAGAGAAAGAAAACAGAAAAAGACAAAAGAAAGAAAGAAAGAAAATATATCTCATTCCATCCAAGAACACTTCAATGTCTCTATTTACATGTTGTGAAAAGGAAGACGAAGAAGTACTAACTTAATTCTACCACTTTATTCACTAGTGAATTGCTAGAGCTCTTACTTCTACAAGAATATGCATCTAGATACACTCTCAGTCTCTTTAAATATTAAATATATAAACATATGAAATAATACAAACTTATTTTACACAGAAGAAAAAAACAGACAGGGTCAACAGCAAAGTATTAAAGATTTAGCCCTCAAGTAGTAAGCAGCTTATAAGGTGTACTTACATCTGAATGTCTGCTGTCTACTGTAAAGTGATCAGGTGAACTAATGCAGAGGAGGAGAATATGTGGGCTGAGATCACAATAACACATTCATTGGTTTGTCCTTCCAACATCAGCTCATCAGAAAAACATTGCTTTTACAGAACCAACACCTCTGTCCAACCGTAGTAAGGTAAGCTGAGAGCAACTAGATTCTTATCAGTATAAGCTGTCCTGGACAAGTCATGGTGAAGTCTTTGGACAGCAGGCCATGACTTTATGCAAGGGGGCCATCAACAAAGAGCCATACCAAACAAACAATGCAACAACAAAAATATTCAATAACTTCAAACTGAATAGGTCTCAATAAAACCCCTTAACACATTAGTGTTCCCGTGTTGGTTATACTTTAACAATTAGCCTAGGAAACTACGCTTTGACATACTTTACCTCACTTTTCCCCCTCACCCAGTAAGTAAACGTACGTACTCAGTACCGTCAGTACATTTTAAATAAAGCACTCTTTACTTTTACTTGAGTAACTGTAAACTACAGAGAAACAAGCTCCATTGGACCTTGTGATTGCACTGTGTAATCATGTAACCATGTGAAACTGTGACCGTGTTCTATTTGTGTTGTTTTTTATGTGCTTGTGTGTTGTAACCTACTTTGTGCTGCCATCTTGGCCAGGTCACTCTTGAAAAAGAGGTTTTAAATCTCAATGAGTCTCTTACCTGGTTAAATAAATAAAGAAGAAGAAGAGTAAATTTGCAGGCCATTGGTTTTACTTCTACTTAAGTGAAATTGAATTCTAAGATACTAGCAGCTGCAGTGTGCCGGCCTATAAGTCAAGTCAGCCATGCCCTTAATTATGGAAAAATCTTAAAAATATAGTCATAAAAGAAATCTCCCTGTACAGACACATAAATAAGATATTCAGACATTTTTTTTGTACCAGGCTGTAAACATGTTGACTGAATAACAGAGTTAGTCAGTCTGGCTTTTATGTAGGGTTTAACAATTCTATTACTTACCTTTTACTGTAATATTGATTTAAATGTTGCTTTACTATTTTAGTCATTTTAACTGTTATCTTATTCTATTTTTTATGTATTTATTCATTCATTTATTCATTTTTATTTATCTACTCAGTTTTATTGATATTTTTAGCCTTAGTTTTATTTTCAACTCTTATCCTTACCCTTTTTAAATCTGTTTATTTTAACTATTTTATATTCTTAATTTTGATGCTTTAACTTATTGGAATTACACATATTTTATTTTTGGTGTGCATTAGTCTCTGTTTTAATTTCTGTTATTTTAATTTTAATTATTATTATTTTCATAATTCTTATTATCTTCCCCTAATATGTCTTGCCATTGTTTTATTTTTGCTTCTTTTTTGTTTTATTGATTGATTTAAAGATGAGGGTTTTTTTGAATGGTTGTGTATGTGCCGTCCAGAGCTTTTGGACCCAGCTTCAAGTGGACACCTGAGGAACTGCAGTTTTTAGCACTTCCATATTGGCTTCATTTCTCAAGATCACTTGGTGCTTGATAGGGTCACAGCTCATGTCTGGGTTAGCCGGTGTGTTGATGTTAGCTCAAGATGCTACCTTTTGAACAGCTGGGTTTAGCTTGTGTAGCTCAAAATAGTTTTGGAGAGGCTACGCATTTAGAGAAGTTACTTCAATGAAAAATCAAATGTTGCATTTTGAATTTCATGTAGGTACCATGATTAGTTTTTACATACATTTTAAAATTTGATACAACATACCAGTTGTTAAAAATGTGCAAATCTCATGATTCTGGTCTGGTCTGTCATAACACCTTAAACTGGAAAGTATAGTTAACACCTTCATCTTACGTGTGCTATACCAACTCAATAGTGTTAATGAACCCATTGATCTCATTCTGCTGTGGTATTGATTACGTGTTTCTCTTATCAGACTGAGCGTTAAACCTCCAGCAGCATCTTCCCTTTTGCTGTCAGTTTGATGAATTGGAGGATACTGCTCCGCAATTTCATCTCAAGATACAATTTAATATATTCTTTAATATGTTATTCGATAGTTTTGCTTCTGTGCGTCTGCTGCTGGAGCTCTTCACTCCGTCTACTCCGTCTTTCGTGACTGGTGATTGATTTGTTTCATTTATTTTACATCCCCGTGTAACTGCAGCAGAAATTAGTCATAGTTTCTAGACCAAACAAGGCCAATAAACAATAAATGACAATAAGCTGCCCTGCCCACAGTGCTGCAGCGTGACTCATTCCTTTCTCCTCAGTACACTTACCGGTAATGAGTAAACAAGGCGTTATGTTACCGAGTCTTTTTTCTTCAAAGGCTTCGCAGCAGAGTGATGCAAAACCAACAGACAAACCAACAGTACTTATTGTTATTCACCATAAAGTTTTATTTCCGGGGGAATTGCAGCACTTTCTCTGTATTCAAATGTGGCGAGAATGGTTTCACAGCTCAGGGAAATGCAGTGGAAATCTCATTACAGAGTACACATGCTGGAAAAAATGTTGGCCCCGGGGCAAATTAAACGCCTTCTCCTGAATCGCAATAGGCTTGTTAGGATTTTAGTGTGGAAATGTAGCACAGGAGGGGGCGGCAGAGGGAGGTTGAAGGAGGGGGTGGAGGGGGGTGTTATATGCCAGGTAACAGTCCTGCAGCTACCTGACTGTTCTAACAAGCCGGGTTAAACTGTACCCTGTGGTCTGCTGTGACCCTCTCAGCAGCAGCTCACACGGGTTGATTTGCATGAGATGTGACTGCTGGAATTTCTATCTTTGAATGAGGCAGTAGCCCGCAGCACGCTGGCAGGTGTGTGTGCATGTTTAAGTACAGCTCAGCACACAAACGCACATTGATATTTGGGTCAATTCACATTCCAGTGTCGAGTATAACATTCCTGTGATACACCCACCCGTGTTCTGACAAATAATATGAATGAGATGTATTTTCGAGTGCTTCACCAGATGCATCAGGATGTTGTTTGCAGCGCTAACAAGGACTGTGAAGTGAGTGCAGGAGAAGCGGGGTGTAGGTTTGGAGGAGGCACTCAGAATGAAGCCTCTAAAAACAGGCTGAGAGCTTTGAAAGTAACAGTTATTCAAAGATGAGTCAATATGAGAAGAAACAGCAGCGGCAGAAATGGCTTTGGAGTTTAATCAACGTGACTTTGACAAACTCACTGAAAGATTCACAAGAAAATACAGAAAAAAAACCAAGTCATGAGAGGTTTTTAAAGTCACAAAATCAAAGTACAACAGACAGACCAATCATGAACAATTGTTCTGTGCAAATAGTGAGGGATCTATTTGCAGTTTTTTCACAAGTTGAAGCTCCTATGAGGAACTGTTGGTTCCTGTTGGTATCTTTTCCTAACTTTTATAAAATGGGAAGAGGTGGTGTAATGTCTTAACTGACCTTTCCTGTACAAAAGAATCTCATCCTACTGTCCTGTAATTGTAACAAAGTTCAAAGTTCAAAGTCTTCTTCATTGTCAAATAAACTGCAGTATGCACCAGACATACTGAGGATCTGATATTGTGTTTCTATCTCAGACCCTAGCAAAGACAACAACAGATAAACATAGGAAAGCTAGAAAAAGATAAGAAGTAAGCTAATAAAAATAATAAAATAAAGTTTATAACAGTGCAAAAACTTTGTTATAGTGCAATTTCAATTCAAAGAGAGTGTGTGCGTTTCGGTCCTGAGGATGACAGTCCTCAGAGTTGATTTTGGGGGGGGGGGGGGGGGGTCAGTGACCGGGTTATGTCTGTGAAGGGGGCACTATGGGAAGAGGGGGCAAAACGGAGAGAGTTCAGCTTCCTGACTGCCTGGTGGATAAAACTGTTCCTCAGTCTGTGCTGGTTCTGGCCCGGAGACTGCGTAGTCTCCTTCCTGGTGGCAACAGGCTGAAGAGGCTGTGAGACGGGTGGGAGGGGTCGCCTGCTATGAGCAGGGCTTTTCGGGTGAGGCTGGAAGAGTAAATGTCATGGAGGGAGGGGAGAGAGGCACCAACAATCCTCTCAGCTGTTCTCATGATGCGCTGGAGGGTCATTCGGCAGGACGCAGAGTTAGGGTTAGGGTTAGGGTTTATATACCCTACCCTATCAAAAATCTGTACCATAAAAGATCTAAACAGGAGAGTCTCTGCAGCTGCTTCCGACTGCCTCATTAGACACAGGCAGTTGGCAAGTATTACAAATTATTGTACAGAAATAATCCAGTCACTGATGGCCTGGTTTGCAGAGGCATCAGTATTATTCCCAGTCTGTTTCATAACCAGCCAAGAGCTCGTCACAGGAGCTTTAAGCTTTGTTGATTTGAAGCCTGTTAGCAATCTATCTTTAAAGCGTTTCTATACGTCAGCTCTGGTGAGGAATATTAGCCTGACTCTCCAAGCCAGGAGAGCATATCTCTGCTTTAGTCAACAAGTCATTGTGCTCCTTTTCTCTTTTCTTATCATGAGTAGAAGCATTCTTCATAGCACATAAGTATGTCTTTTAAAAAACACAATGACAAACAGCAGTGATAGTCATTGTGGAATATATTTGGAGAATAATGTGTTTTTTTCATAATGCAGGGGGACAGTTTATGGAAGGTGAACGTCAAAGAGATTTAGATTATTGCTAAAAAAACATATGAAGCTCACTGTTACACTGAATGACACATAATTCAGTCATAATGAACATTATCACCATTCTTCATTCTGCATCAAACCCCACAAACCAACATTCTGCTATAGCTACAGATTCTGGCAACAGCGACACCAGTGTGTTTATCTGCCTTTGAAAGCATCCACATGCACTGTTTACTCCTGTTTGAATACATTTGCTTTTGCAGGAAATTGCTGAGCCTTTTTGTGTCCTCATTTCAAAGCTGAACTTCTTTCTTAAGGAATAAAAGTGAGCCTCGGGCTGAGTGCCAAAGATAAGCTGAGGAAGAAGGAAATTATGAAGAGGCAGGCTAATGCACTGCTGGATTTGGTCCTTTTGTGGGATGTTTTTTAGGACAGCAAAAGGTGCAGAGTGACACTAGATGTGTCCTGTAACTTGCCCTGATTGAACCAGTTGAACCACCATTGGTGTGATATTAGTAAAATGAGGTTTTAGCATTAACTTATCAGTCTTTGTATCATTTTTTACTGAATGTTACACCATCAAATCAAGAGCAGGTGCAAATGTTTGTATAATTTATTGATACTCTAATCCAGGGGTTCCCAAACATTTCAGCCCACGACCCCCAAAATACAGGTGCCAAAGACTTGAGAACCCCACTGCCCCTCAAAGTGATTTAATGTGGCTTCATTTAGCTGGTCTGCAGAAAATTAGTCTACCTATATGAGCATGTGTCTGTGTTTCCTGTGCTGTTATGAAGTAACCTACTGCTACTGATGCTTTTGATAATTAAATGTTCACTAACTCTAAACTAAGGAGTCATCTGACAAAAAAGAAAGGCAGAAAACTCATTACTATTTATATTTTCAAGGTTAAATTTCAAGTTGAGCTACTATTTCTGTCTATATTTTTTACTATAAATTGATGCAATTTACTATTTTTTGATAACTTTTGTCATTCAACTTTTTTTATTGCATTTTATCAGTATTTCTTTGTTCACCACAAGTTAACAAATTATATAGAAGTAATACAAGACCAAAAAAAATAAAAATAAATTATTATAATAATAATAAACAAATAATAATAATTAACAGTACAAACAATAAGGAAGAAAAAAATAAGAAAACAAGACAAATAAACAAAAATAAATAATAGTAGTAATAATAACAATAATACATATTTTTTAGATAACTTTTTTTTTTAATTCTTGAAGACATCTCACAACCCCCCATTTTGGGAACCGCTACTCTAATTGATAATGAGTAGACTTTTTTATTTTAAGCTTAAATAAAAGTTACAAAGTAGTCCCTCTTTATTCTGTGTTTACGTCTCTATGTGTCTTTAGGTCCCTGGAGCTGCACAGAAACACACCAAGTGATTTCAAGGTGAATTAACATTCCAGTGTCACAACACACAGCTCTACTGTATCACACTGGCATCACAACCTGCAGATAAAACCCACAGGAATGTCAGCCTGCAGGCTGTGACTGCAGGGACGTTTAATGACACTGGAAAATGGTTCAATTCTCTTTGGAAAGAGAGAAAGAAAAAAAAAGCACATCACATGACCGGCCTCAGGGACGGAAAAGTGAGTATCGAACAGCGACCTTGAGTGATGGCAGAGGTTGTGAACCTTCTCCATCACAAATGGAGCCGTGCCAGGGCCAGAGCCATCCACGCTTGAACCGGAGCCAAAGTGTAGACTCTGTCAGCAGGTCAGCATTATTTAGAGCAGGCTAATGGACATGAACAGAGAGGAGAGGAGGGGGGGTATAACATACAATGTTCCTGAAGTAGGTGGGAAATTAATCTTTAGTCATCATTAAAATATACAAGGGGAATGAAAATAAGTTAACTTTGAGATTTATTTAATTATAAACTGTCACAAGGGGGAAAACTGAGGTGGAGGACCCATGTGAAGAAAATAAAGATTTAATAATAAAAGAACAAAAGGTACAAACAAACATACTAAAATGTTTAATTAACATCCAAATAAAACATAGGGAACACAAGAAAAGAAACACAGAGAGAACACAAGAAAGAAGTACAATGATCCAACAAGGGACAGGGGAAACAGAGGAACTAAACACACAGAGTAATCAACACAGGTGTGGAACACAGAACACAGGTGAAGCTAATCAGGGTAATCAAAAAGGAGGGAAACACACAAGTGCAGAAAGTAACTAAACTAGAAACACAGGGATCAGAACTACAAAGCAGAGAACACAAGAAAGACGTACAATGATCCAACAAGGGACAGGGGAAACAGAGGAACTAAACACACAGAGTAATCAACACAGGTGTGGAACACAGGACACAGGTGAAGCTAATCAGGGTAATTAAAAAGGAGGGAATCACAGAAGAGCAGAAAGTAACTAAACTAGAAACACAGGGATCAGAACTACAAAACAGAGAACACAAGACAAGACTAAGGCTGTTTCCGAAATCGCCTACTATACTAGCAGTACGTACTGATATGTCCAAAATTCAGAATGTAGTAAGTAGTATGTGAACAACAGCAAAATCTGCAGTATGCCAAAACTCCCTGGATGTCTACTGATTCGGGAAAATATCTCAGTGTGCATCGGACCAGTCTGCCTCGCGTACTGTTTCCCATAATGCACAGCGCTCGTTCTGCTTTTTCTTTTTCCTCATTTTTTGACGGGAGGAAATCCGTTTTTGGGTGCTGTGAAAGTTACCAAATTACATATAAACCACTTCCTAACTTTTTAAATCATAAATGGATGCTAAATAAGCATTTTATTTATCGGCTTCGCCGTTGTTTACTTCCGCTTTCCGAAACCGGAAATCCAGCGAAGTCTTGCTCAGCATGCTGCATGACAGATCGGACAGAACAGTCATACTACATACTAAATTCAAACGCAGTATGTAGTAGGCAATACCTACTGCCTACTACATTAGTAAGTAGTATGTACCAGGCCGTTTCGGAAACAGCCACAGAAGAGCAGAAAGTAACTAAACTAGAAACACAGGGATCAGAACTACAAAACAGAGAACACAAGACAAGACTAAGAAACACAAGAAAGTACAAGAGGCATGGATCACAAAACATACAAGGGACATAAAGAATAACTGATACAGAATAAACACAGGAGAAACCAAGGCATGAAACACGTGAAAAAACTGAACTTAACATCATGACATAAACACTGCTGCAGACGTTATACAATGCTTCATAGACTGTTTAAGTACTCGTAGCCTCTGGGTCTTATTTCCTCTTGATAAACAAAGTTTAGCTGTACATAGGAGTGAATGAGAAATGACTCTACTTTTCATGTGATTCTTAAAAATAACACTTTTTGTGAGTGAACGGTCCCAATCACTATTTTCACATCTGAACAAAAAATGTTGGTAATGGAACAGGCTAGAGTAAAAAAAAAAATCAGATGAAATCAGGCTCAGGATTTTGGGCACCATGAAAAAATATAAAATTAGGCTCCCCCACTTTACTACAACAAGTATCTTTTCCAAACAGTCATTGGCCTTTGGAATTGTCCCAGCTTTAATTCCTCACATGACAACCTGACAGCCAGATAACACCTAATGTCAGCAACTTATCTATTAAATTAGTTCTGATGCATTTTAGTCAATAATTACATTTGGGAGCCATTCTTCTTTCTTAGTTTCATCCTCTCACCCAACTACGATCACTTCCACCTCCAAATCAAACAACACCAAGGCAACCATAAGAATGCCAAACTAAGTTATATAATGTTAGCCTGTGTTGTAACGTGGGAAGCAGGCAGTGTGAGTGGAACTAAAACTGTTACAACCAGGATTTGAGTTTCTCTGTTGGCTCAGTTTTTATTCAGGCCAACCACAAAACAAGAAACACACAAAGATATTTAGGTAGTAGGAAGAAAAGTAGGAAGCGCAGGTTTAAAGGCGCTTCTCACAGCCTACACAGTGACAAAAACAGAGATCTGCTATTGACCTAAACCTTTTAAAGCAGGCTATACCTGATTACTGGACCAATCAGGAAGGAGCTCTGCAATCACTGCCAACTCGGCTCAGGTGGGCTTAATCAGCTCACCTGAAACCACCTGAAACAGAAGACTCAGTAATTAAACACAATGTTAATGTACTAAAATTAACCCTACCAAGAGGTAAACTATAAGCACATTTTATTAAGGAAACAAAGCAACAATAAATAAACCTTATTTTTCCTTTTTACCAAAACAGAAAAAAGCCTATAGTTCTGATTAAGGTCAAAATATCCTCAAATAAACAAACAAACAAACCTTTAAATACACAAAGTAACAAAAAAATATTACTGTGTGCACCTCTTTCTTGATCTGATTTTGCAACATTTATTTCAAACCAAGTCAGAGTGTTGCATTAAGCTCCATGACAGACTATTTTACTAATAGGTATGTAATCCTACAGAGATATATATGTTGTTAGCTTTTTGTAATAAGTCTGGCTAACTTGTATTGTAACTCATTTTCACTGCAGACCCAAATAATGTCTGGAGTAGGTGGGTGGGGTTGGTTGGTGTGTGTATGTGTGTGTGTGTTGAGTATTTGTGATGTTTTTATAAATAAAATTGTCATAAAATGATGCCAAACTTACTTCTTCCAAACTGTAGTCCACAAACACACCAGACACATCAGGTTTGCAGTCACTCTTTTGTATCATTGCTCTGTGTGCACATATGTGTGTGTGTGTGTGTGTGTGTGTGTGTGTGTGTGTGTGTTAATGCGCTTAATTGCACTATTTTGTATATCTGATGCTCTTGTGATGTATTGTTGTCTCCATTATCATGCTATCATGAAGTATTGTTTCCATCTGTTATTTATCTTTATCCTTGGTTATAATGATAATAATACATTTTATTTATAAAGCGCTTTTCTAAAAACTCAAAGACGCTGCACAAAGGATAAAAACATCATATAAAACAACAGAATAATAAAAACATGAATAAAATACATTTAAAACCAATCATACGTTAAAAGCAATTCTAAACAGGGGGGTTTTGGTGAGTGATTTGAAGGTGGACAGGTTGGGGCAGTTTCGAATGTTAAGTGGTAAGGCGTTCCAGAGGGTGGGGGCGGCGACAGAGAAAGCTCTGTCCCCCAAGGTTCGGTGCTTGGTGTCAGGTGGTAGGGAGAGGAGGTGGGCGTTGGAGGATAGGAGGTTACGGGAGGGGGTGTGGTGATGGAGCAGGTCGGTGAGGTAAGAGGGGGCCTGGTTATGGAGGGCTTTGTGGGTGAGGAGGAGGATTTTGAAATGTATGCGCTGTTTGATAGGGAGCCAGTGGAGGTTTTGGAGGACAGGGGTGATATGGTCACGGGAGTGGGTGTGGGTGAGCAGGCGGGCGGCAGAGTTCTGGATGTATTATGAACTCTGTTTTGACCTGCCAGGGACTACAGATGAAAATTTTGCCTAATGACTAACTCTGCATATTTACATGAATGCTAGGTTGGAATGTTCATTAATATGCACTGTCCCTTTAAATCAATAAATACATAAATTGGTTTCCAAACCTTGGAGAGAACATCCACTTTTCATGTTTATTTCTAGGCTAGCAGTTCGGTGTTACAGCACCAGCATAACTAAATGTTGAACAGAATTATGGGTAATGTAGGCACTACGTTTTGAAATGGTATGGAAGAATGTGTAGACTATAAAAAGACTGCTTCAGTATGTTTAAAATATATACTCTAACTCTGAGAACACAACCAGAGTGAAAAGCTACATTTCTGAAGCCTATTTTTAAAGTTGGATGATGCAGCTGGGAAGTTTTCTGTTTGTCTGACATAGCTGAGACATTTCACAATAGGTCATATCCAGATGGTGGGCATGTAGTGAGATAAAGTCTATAGCTCTCAGTCTGTGGGAGTGGGTGGCGAGCTGTGTTTTGGGAAGAAAAACTGTTCCAGCCGATTAGTCATGAGGGAGGAGTGAACTCGTATACGAGCTCCCCACATGTGATCTGATGGATAGAGGATTTCGGCTGCCGCTGATCTCACCCCAGAGTCAGGGAGAGTTGAAAGTTGAAGGGAGGGTCAGCGTCTGTTGGGATGTAAATGTAGATGGAGGCCGAGAGGAGCACAGAGTTCAGGGGTTGTTTGGAAGAAAGAATGAGAGTGAAATAAAATGCTTATAAGCTTTAGATGACATTTATATGAGAAACTGAAGAAATTTGTAACAGTTACCACAAAATAAAAAGTAAAACAAACTAAAACTTGGGTGACATGACCTGTAACTGACACATTTAGTTTCGCCTTAGCTTTGAAATCTCTGCTGCCTCCCAGCTCTTCTTCATTTGATATAAAACGCTCCAGTTTCTAACTGCTGAGGATTAACGGGTGTGAAGCTTGTGAGTGGGATGAGAACTGCAAGCTAAGGTGTTATACAGGGATTTCTTCATACCACAGTCATTCATCTTTTTTTAAAAAACACCTCAATTTGCTTTTATTCCTCTGATTCGAACTGCAACTGACATGTGAGGCTGTGCAGAGATTTTTTTTTAAATAAATGTAACCGTGAAGGCAATGTCAGAATGTGTAAACATGTAGGATCTCCACCTTTACCTTCCAACTGAGACTCACATCATCTTCATCTTCCAATAAACTGTGATATTGTAAAGTGAGAGTTGTGTTTATGGTCAAACAAAGAAAATCTGAAAAGGGGACTCTGTTAGACACACTTGATTAAATTCATTTGCATGCAAGAGTTATAATGCAGTCAGTGAAGCTGGATTTGTGGCTGCTGGTTCATACCTTAGGCCTAGTTTGGACAAGATAGGCACCATTAAAAGACATTAAATGTGCGAGTTAAACTTTAAATATGAGGGCTGACCAGGGCATAAATATTTTTAAAGGCAAACTCAAGACCTACCTTTCTAGTCTTGCTTTTAACTGTTTTATTTTTATTCTTAATAGTTCTGTTTACTTATTTATTTATTATCTATTTCCAATTTAGTCACTTTTATTCTACTTTATTTATTTATGGACTTATTTATTTATTTTAAGTCTAGCATCTTAAGTTATTTTAATGGTTTAATATTTTAGTCTTTTATTATCTTAGAAATGTATTTTACTTTGGGGGTTTTATTTTCCTGTGTTGAACCCACCTTAAAACAATAGACTGTATAAAATATGGACGTAATATCCGTGACGTCACCCATCTGTTTCTGAAGCGCTGTTTTGAGGCCAATCGTCGGCGGGAGCCATATTGCTGCTGTCGAGCGATTGTGATGTAAAGAGGCGGGCTTTAAGCCTCCTAGCCAACAGAGCAGTGTTCCCGCCTGTCAATCAAGTCAGCTGAGCCTCTCATTGGAAGACTCATAATCTCAATATCTTTGAAATTACGGCGTTATGAAAAATTCACTCCCCGTCCAGTGTGTGCCGATCAAGAAATGAGCTATCCAGACTACACTCGTCTTTTGTACCAGGCTGTAAACATGTTTATTTCTGCTGTAAAGATCGGCTTTCTTGAATTGGTGTGTATGTGGTTTCTGGTAGTTCTGGAGCCAGCCTCAAGCGAATCCTTGATGAACTGCAGTTTTTAGCACTTCCACATTGGACTCATATTTTAAGACCGGAGGTTTTTATCTATTATCTATTTCCAATTTAGTCACTTTTATTCTACTTTATTTATTTATGTACTTATTTATTTATTTTAAGTCTAGCATCTTAAGTTATTTTAATGGTTTAATATTTTAGTCTTTTATTATCTTAGAAATGTATTTTACTTGGTAATTTTATTTTCCTGTGTTGAGTGTTAACATCTTATTTTACCTCCAGTGTTTCCTCATTAAGATATCATGAGAGCGTTTCCTCAGTTCGTTCAGCAACTTCTTTTTTATTTTATTTATTTATTTTATTTTTATTGTTTTTATTACTATTGTTGCATATATTGTGTTCTTAACCTTAGGATTAAGAACACAGAACACTTTTTCTTAATTTATTCTATTTTTAAGTTATGTACTTTGTGTTACAGTGTCATTGTATGAAAAGCACTGTATAAATAAAGTCTGATTGATTGATTGATTGATTGATTGATTGATTGATTGATTGATTGATTGATTGATTGATTGATTGATTGATTGATTGATTGAATATGAAGAGTTAATTTGCAAAAACAGATAACTCACTTTTTTAAAAGTTTCAAAAAGTTTCAAAAGTATTTTTTTCTATGACTAGCTTTAGGTATTACCAAACAACTGAAGATGGATGGCTTTGCCCAAGTCAAAATTACATTACTAATTAGAGGTATCTTAAAAAATGTACTTCATTAAAAATGTATATTAAAAAGAAAATGTTTTTAAAAAATATATAAAAACAGAGTTATCTGTTTTTGCAAATGAACTCTTCATATGTAGTTTCTTTGTGACTCTGTTCTGCTGTGACCTGAACCGACCTGAAGGATCTTTGACATTTAAAACTAAAAGTGTGTTTTAGTTTGCAGAAGGGTTGTGAATTCAATTCCACAAACCAAACCACAGATCCATCAGCAGCCAGATTGCTTCTGCGCATGTCTTGGTTACAAAATATCCTGCCAGCTCAATATGTCAGTGCTCGTAAAAATGTCAGAATTGCCCTTTAAAGCTTTAATATACAATCATTACAAGTAACATGTGCCATTAATTCAAAGACATACAGCCATCTGCTGAGACAGTGTTGTGCTTGGACATCGGGATAGAGGGAGATGCAGAAAGAGAGAGATGAATAGAGGTAGATAACAACAATAAGATTATGGTTCTGCAGGCTACAATCCGTGTCGCAGTGGCCGTGGGTTCGACTCCAACCTCAGCTCTGTGCTGCATGTCAATCTCCCCTCTCTTCCCCTTAATGCATCCTGTCTCTCTTCAGCTGTCCTATTAGTAAAAGGCAAAATCATCCAAAAATAACTTCAACTTGAAACTCCAGCATACAATTTCTGTGTTTAAATCAAAAATGAAAACACCCCAACTGCCTCCCCGTGAGCTCCTCATACTACATCATTTACACCCATCATTTCTCCCTGCTGCTGCTGCTTCTCCAGACATGCTCATGTACTCTTTGTGACACATTTTGGTGTGCTACTGAGCTAAAATAACACACGTTTGCAGTAACGAGCAGAATCTGTCTCCAGCACTGGCCCCGTTGAACAGAAGAAGCTATCATTCCCCGACCTCTATCATTTCTCAAACAGGCTTAAGCATATCAACACCAGAACGAAGGGAGGACAGAGAGAAATGAGACGCAGGGAGCTGGAAAGATGAGCTCAGTTGTGGGAGAGAAAAAAGAGCAAAATAAGCGCGATACAAAGACATTCTTTCAAGCACATTAACCCTGTTAAGCTACAGTATATCATGCTAAATCCCCCTCAGCTCCTCTGCCTATTTGCCATTAGCACTGAGCTCCTTGTGCGTTATCACTCTCCAACACACTCTGACCAAGGTTATATCCCTATATGTTTATGGCACACTGCTTTACAGCAGTTTGAACACGCAAGATTAAACCGAGTCCACTTTTCACCTTGGGGGCTGTATGACAGTAGTCAGGAGGTAACACCCTAAGGTGCTGCGTGTATGAGATAACAGACGTGAAATACTCTTATCAATTAGAACCATTGCACTATGGCTGCTGATTCAGCCTGTGTGTGTGCTCAGATATGCAGCTCTATGGATGGCCCAGTCTTGCATTTATTCTAATCTTTGGTGTGTGGGATGAAATGTTTATCATTTTAAAACCTTCGACTTTATAACCTAAATTAATGAGAGAGGTTATTTAAGTGATGCTAATATGTGAAAGCTAGATTAATCATGAATATGTCTGTAACATTGGCTGTAAAGAGGGACGACATGTCTCCAGCTACTCCTGTTTTACAAAAGTGATGCCAAAACCCACCTTAAAACAATAGACTGTATAAAATATGGACGTAATATCCGTGACGTCACCCATCTGTTTCTGAAGCGCTGTTTTGAGGCCAATCGTCGGCGGGAGCCATATTGCTGCTGTCGAGCGATTGTGATGTAAAGAGGCGGGCTTTAAGCCTCCTAGCCAACAGAGCAGTGTTCCCGCCTGTCAATCAAGTCAGCTGAGCCTCTCATTGGAAGACTCATAATCTCAATATCTTTGAAATTGCAGCGTTAAAAAAAAATTCACCCCCTGTACAGTGTGTGCCGATCAAGAAATGAGCTATCCAGACTACACTCGTCTTTTGTACCAGGCTGTAAACATGTTTATTTCTGCTGTAAAGATCGGCTTTCTTGAATTGGTGTGTATGTGGTTTCCGGTACTTCTGGAGCCAGGCTCAAGTGGATCCTCGATGAACTGCAGTTTTTAGCACTTCCGCATTGGACTCATATTTTAAGACCGGAGGTTGCCACTTGCTTAAAACAGGCGCTTACATCTTAAACTCTTCAAGGCAGAGTCGGAACAGGAAGGATCATCTTTCAGACCCACGATATTGAAAACCAGCGCCTTCTGTCAAGGACTCATTCGTGCTCTACGTCTGATTACGCATAGAAATAAAGACAGAGCCCTCTGTTCTCTTGTTCCAATATCTGCATGTTTTCTTGAAGCATACAGATTTGGACTACCACCAGAAATTATGGGGGCAGGTAGACCAAAGCCAAACCAGAAAATAACACAACAAAGATTCATACTTTTGAAATGGTGGAACTTTTTATGTAGAGAATGTGGGAGTTAAACTTTGAATATATACGATGCTACAATATGTCGTGATGTGTTTAACGGCCTTACTGACCAATAACGCTGCCTCTTTCCTAACTGATACATAATCATACCTCCTCAACTGTTGCCATGTGTTTTGTCAGGAACTTTTGACACTTTTTTCTGTTGCAACTTTTGACTCCGAGTGACGCCCTCTAGTGGATGCACCTTTGAACATGCATCCCGATGTAAAGAACATGAGGGTGTGTGGATAGTGAAGGTTATATGGTATATCATAAAGGCTTGAATGTAGGATTTTGTAGACTTTTTTTGCAGTCTAAACAGTTGCACGAACCAGCAGTGAGATAGGTTGGCACAGATTGTAAAAACAGGGAGCGTTAACTATCCAAGCAAGCTAGAGTTAGTAGCGGCTCAGCTCACAGGCCCCAAAGTCCCACTAAAGAGTATTCAAGAAGCACTGATCTGAACATGAATCGGTAAATTCAGTTGTTTTTTAAAATATATTTTTATTGATCATTTTCTTATTAGAAAACATACAGGACATTCAAACATTACTAACTTTACAGACAACTTCACTTTAAGGGATGGGCTCTAAAGGTGGCAGCAGATTAAGAGTTTTATAATGGGTATGACTTATCTCTAGATGTACTT
The DNA here is from genome assembly GCF_009762535.1 of Notolabrus celidotus. Classification (NCBI taxonomy): domain Eukaryota; kingdom Metazoa; phylum Chordata; class Actinopteri; order Labriformes; family Labridae; genus Notolabrus; species Notolabrus celidotus. The sequence goes on from NC_048290.1 coordinate 5,846,591, forward strand.
TCAGCTTAGTGAGGTATCAGGCTTGTCTGTAATGTAGTCCATAAAAGGTTTCCATGTTCTCTCAAACTTATCAGAGGAGTTATGGATTGTGAATCTCAGTTTTTCAAGTTTAAGGTGCTGCATCACATCCCTCAGCCATTGAGTCCAGCTCGAGGAGTGAGAGGATTTCCACTGAAGAAGGATCAGCCTCCGATCTAACAAAGTTACAATTTTGTCATTCTGAGATGAGTTCCTGTCAGGTTCTAATTTTAACTCTGACTATCCCCAAGATAGCAATCAGAGGATCAGGCTGGACTGCCTGATTAAAAACACCAGACAGTGTTTGGAAGATGGAGCTCAGAGGAACAGTTTTCATTAACAGGACTGCTTGTTTCAAAGGTGACTTGCGATGGTTTGAAAAACTACGTTGTGGCACTAAGCTAGCAGCTCAGCTACCAGCCCCCTCTGGCATCATGTTTCTTACAGAGCTTTTACATGACCAAAATGATTCTGTTTTCTCTGCAGCTGAAGTCAAAAAATAAAAAGGTTCTTCTCAAACTATTTAAGTCTGCTTTTAAAGGGCAGCCCTTGTTGGTTAAAGGTGGGTTATATGCAGGAATATTTCTTGGGACAGTTTTATTCTGTTAACCTTTGGCCACTTTACAGGTCTTTAAGCAGCATCACTGTCCTAAATGTTTGATGCTCCTTCCTGTAAATATCGTCATGAATGCCTCTTACTTCTCTCTGGCAGCCATTTTTTAAAGCTGTTATTTTTCTTTATGATCTGACCAACCGCCTTAGAAATCCATCAAAGGAATATTTCACAACTTTGTGAAACTGTCTTTTCATGATTGAAATTGTCTGCCGTTTTATTCTATCTTGTGTAAACTCTAACAGGAAGAAAAAATAGAAGTCTCCTCAGCGTCCCCCCAAAATAGACTGTCTCCTCTTTTTCCCTCTGCATGAAGCATAAACAGATTTGCAGGCTTATATAGGGTACACAGAGCCTTGCCCACAGAGAGTGGTGCCAGCACCCACTGCTGTCTGCCTCCCTGCAGACTCTGCAGCTAAATCCTCCCTCTAATCTCCAATTAAAATGGTGATAATAGGTGTTTGCCCAACTCAGTGCCCACCACTGCACCCCTGCTCTGTCCTCCCTCCCAGCAAACTCCCATCAAATCTGTCAAAGGGACTCAAAGACACACACACACACTTACACGAACCCCCCGTCAGACTTTTTCCAAAGTGCCCGAAAGGATTGACCTAGATTGAGCCCACTTCACAAACTAATTTCTGCAAACACAAAGGAGGATTAGCAGAGATTAAGATGACAAGGTCTGAGGATTGAGAAGTAGCAGGCATAGGCCAATTATAATTACTGCCCTAATAATAAGTGGACTGTGGCTAAACCAGCCACTGGAGAGATCGTGTTGGATCTGCTCTGTTAAGACCTTTGCCACTGACTGTTCCTTCAAGTGTATACAGGATACAGTACTTTGCAGAGTTTCCATTAGCTTTGTTTCAAAGCAAACAGAGGAAGCACATGTACAGCGAAGGTTAACAATTAAAATCACATGAAATGAAAAAGGGAAATATTGTATTCTTTCAATTTTTAGCACTCTTTTTGCATATTTTGGGGTCTGAAACACTGAAGCGTGCAATAGCTTAATCACTCTTTCAATAAAGAGCTTCAGCCAGCAGCTGCAAAAAAATCCAAATAAAAAGCCATTTGGTTTATTACAAAGACTCCTTGCAGATAATAATTAAATAACTGGTAACAGGTGAAGTGGCTCTCCTCACAGCCTTCACATTTACAAATACTGACCAACCAGTCTGCTTTCTCCTTCCACCTTTTAAACCCAGATACCTGCTCACTTGGGGTGCCGTTGGTCTAGCGGTCTAAGCGCATGCCCCATATACAGAGGCTATAGTCCTCGTTGCAGAGGCTGCAGGTTCAATTCCAGCCTCAACCATTTACTGCATGTCCTCCCCCACTCTCTGCTCCCCACATTTCCTGTCTCTCTTCAGCTGTCCTGTTCATTATCCAATCCAATCTACTTTATTTATATAGCACATTTAAAAATAACAATCAAGTTTAGCAAAGTGCTGCACAGTGAGGTAAAATAAGTTAAAACACACAGAACATAAAACGATGTCAGAGAATAAAATAGAACAAATTAAAATAATCATAATAAAACAAATAAAACACTTAAAAAGAATAAAAACACTGTAAGAGCAAATACAAATACAATAAAAGAAACAGACAGAGACAGAGACCACACAACTCTCACGCTGGGTTAAAAGCCAAGGAGTAAAAATATGTTTTAAGACGGGATTTAAAAGTCAGTAATGTTGGGGACAATCTAACATGGGGGGGGGACTCGTTCCACAGTTTGGGGGCCACTGCTGAGAAGGCACAACCGCTCCTTGTTTTCAGCCTGGTTTTAGGGACCACAAGAAGGCGAAAATGCCCAAAAATACAACTTTGAGATACCTGCTCACTTGGACCAGTCAGGATTGAGTTCTCTAATCAGTGCTACCTCATGTGGAATCAAATTTCCCTTCAGACCGGACGTACACTGTACGATCTTATAAATGTCAGGATGGAAAGTGAACTCACACTGTATGAGTGAATGTTTTACGATGCACAGCTAAAGCTCAGGAGTTATGTGCTCACACTGTATGGAGCTTTGACGATTGTCAATAAAGTTTGCTTTGAAGACTGAAGTCGAGATTATGACTTTGATCGTAATTATTCTGATGTGTCAACAAGAACTGGAAATGTAAGTGCTCCGTAAATGTATGATTGATGGTAGAGCTGTTATATGAGGCTGCATTAGATTGCACAGATGGTCATGTTATGGCTGATTGGTGTACATCTATGTGTATTTTAGTAGTGACCTGTAAGTGCAGTGTTGCCATGGTGCTTTTACATGCAATCAGGAAAAGAAGCCCTTAATTTAAGAAATCCTCTCATGGCTCTGCTTTCACTTTACGAGAGGAAGCAGTGAGTGGAGGAACATTTCTGACATGCCAGAAATTCATCCGACTGATTGGGAGCAGCTGATCGGGCCGGGATCTGCCCTTGTGCCCCCATGAACACTGCACAGCAGAAAACGTGTGTTCAGACTGAAAAGTGGTCTGACTTCCAAATCAGTTGCATGACACAAAAATGGAGTCAGGATTGGCCTCAACTTGCACAGTGTATGCCCGGCCTTTGTTGGAGTTAAGGCATCCTAAACATGATTTTGCAAAAACCTAGGCTACTTGAATTTAACTCCAAAGAGGTTTAATAAAAAACACACATTACTGAAGAGATAAAGCAAAAATTCAGTTTCCATTCATCCATCCATCCTTCTTCCTCCGCATGTCCGGGTCCAGATCGCAGGGGTTGGAGTCTCAACAGGGAAGCCCAGACACTCCTCTCCCCAGCCACTTCCACCAGCTCTTCCTGGAGGATACCAAGGAGTTCCCAGGCCAGCTGAGAGACATAATCTCACCAGCATGTCCTGGGTCTTCCCCTTGGCCTCCTAATTTCTTCTCATCAAAACTGGACAAAAAGTGGAATTCATGAAAAAATGATAACAGAAAAATACTTCATTCTGATTGGTTGAAACCTCATTGCAATGGTAATTCATTCACTATAGCAAAAGTGATTCTAGGGACAACCTGATCACACACTTCATATCAAATCAATCCATGGAAAGGAGTCCAGCACGTCTCACTACTGCCTGTTGACACTGTGGCTTTAAGGTTAGTTTCCATCTCAGGAAGATCAATCAATCAATCTTTATTTGTATAGCGCCAAATCACAACAAACGTTATCTCAATACACTTTTACAAACATAGGAGGTCTAGACCACTCTATGTCAAATTATGAACAGAGACCCAACTTCAAGACAGGGTAAGACTCAGTCTGACCCCACCTTAATCCATCATGAGCATTGCACATCGCAGTATTTAGCTAGTTACAGTGGTGAGGAAAAACTTCCTTTTAACAGGCAGAAACCTCAGGCAGAACCAGACTCATGTTAGACAGCCATCATGCCTCGACCGAGTTGGGTCTGGAAAGACAGATAGAGGGGAGTAAGAGAGAGAAGTGATAGTGATGAGACGAGTCGTAGAAGCTGTTGCCGCTGGAGTCCAGCACGTCCGTATCAGCTGGAGTCCAGATCGTCTGCAGCAGGAGGACGTCTACGGCAGCTCAGAGGAATCTACGAGACAATGGAGCTCAGGGACTCCAGAAAGGTCTATGGTTAGTAACTTTAATGGGACAGGCAGAGTTAAAGTAAGTGATGAGGGGGTTGGGGGGAAGGGGGTGAGCTAGGATCCCAGTGTGTCAGTGTGCCAGTTCCCCCGGCAAGATGTCACCCCTATGTATATGCGCCCTGCTCACCTTGTCGTGATTGTCATTTGCATAACCTGCCATTCACTATACATTATTCCTTACTTATTGGAGGTGATTTACAATTAGAAAAGGAGACTGTGGGCCCTTGACCCTGCAAAACACGTGACTGGATTTATCTTTTAAAGATTCTCTTTGGAATGAAGTTTGTTTCACTCACGTAGACACACGTGTGTAACATTGTTTTTCTAATGTGGGTCTGTTTGCTCCCTGCTTACTTGATTGTGGTTTCCTTCTCAGACTATACACAGGTTGCTCTCATCAACAAGCTAACAGAGCTTAACCAGCGTTATCCCCAAAGCTTTTCCATGTGTGGATCTACTTTGTTGGGGTACACATCTGCCTCCACCACAGAAACAAATTCAGGAATACGTTTTTGAAACATTTCTCAGGATTGTGTTAAAAAGTGAGCTTTTGAAATCTTATTATTCTAGTAATGGAAAATTCACTTGGATGGTCATGCAACTAAGAGCGTCTTCATGTTGCTGCTTTTTCATGTAAATCCTATTTCTCACCAGTGATGATAGCACAAATATAAGCCCCCAGCTCTGCCTCCTTTTATCAGTCTTCATGGGGAGAATAAGAGAGGAGAGCAGCTGTAAACAGAGCCACAGTTTGATGTGGTCACTGAAGCCATCGCCAAATCAGCATGATGAAGCTGCTCTGAAATGTCAGCCACTTTTTCGCCACTCGTGACGCAGATCTTAGGATGTTCTGAAAAGTTTTCACAGCACTTTGGGGGGCCGGGTGTCAGAGTGACTGCGGCTAACTGAGTGTGTCTGTGGGTGTTATTGAAGTGTGTTTAAGCGCATGTGCGGTTTGCTGTGTTTGTATGCCTATGTGTGTGTGTGTGTGTGTGGTCCAGGACAAAAGCGGACACTCATCAGCAGAGTTGGCGTGTGCACAACACATTGGGAGCAGGAAGGGGAGGAAGGCTTTCATCTTCACTCAGGCTTGCTGAGGCTCCAATGGGGACCACATGCTGGAGTCAAGCGAGGAATCCTTTTGTGTGATTAATACTAAAAGTTTAGGGGTACCCCACTGTCAAGGCCTGAGATACAGCTTCACAGGGCCCATCAGGGGGGCATTAGAGGCCAATGAAATCTCCCTAAGGCGCAGATAACAACCTGCCACGGGGGAAGGCAAGCAGAGGATAAAAACAGTCAAAATCCTAACCAGCTGTCTGACGTCCGGCTAATTACAAACTCCCCGCTCCTCTCCCTCCTACGTCTGTCCCAGCCTCACCTCTGCTCTGTTTTTACGCCCGGCGTTTAGTGAAGGAGGCTCTCCTAATTGATGAAAGGGAACTTCAAAAACCACAGCCTGTCTTCAAGTGCTTATAAAAATGCCAGAGAAATTGGAGTTCTGCACAACCCCCTCGCACTCATTCATTAGCCTGCGACAAGGCTTCCTCACAGGCCCTCAATAAACACAGGATTTCCATCCCTTCAGCCACTTTTTTATTGTTTTCTTGGTTTTTTTTTCTCCCCTCCTCGGTAAGCCCAGTGTTTTGGTTTGCAGATTAAGGTCTTAGCTTGGAGTTGTTTGTGCAGACATGCCTGTCACAATGAGAGCTGGGCTGACCTTTATCTGACAGGTAGTTTCAGGGGCTCAGAGAGGGTCACCTCACAGAGCATGATGGGTAATAAAGAATTTGGATCATCTGTTGCCTCTGAAATATTCTGATGCTTTGGCAGTGTGAGAGGTTGAAACAAGCCAGAGAATTAACTAAAAGAAAAACACTGTACTTTCAAAAAATAAAAAAGATATCTCCCAACCTTGTTTGCTTGTGACCCTCTACAAAAAACACTTGTACCTTTTCGAAGAGAGACCTTTGATGATTTTAATTTGGACTTCTTTTCAAGGCCAAAACATGTAAAAGTTTTCAGTTTAAAAAAAAGCACATAATTTAGAAAAAAATCCAGAATGAGCATGAATTAATGCAGCAGAACCTTGTTTTTTGGCTGTCTTTTCTCCTCCATTAATCATCCCACGACCCCAGGATTATTCTCGTGACCTTTTTGAGGGGCTTGACCCGAAGGTCAGGACTCGGTGGACTAAACCACCAAACTCTAGGTTAAGAATTTAAACCTGGGTACAAATTGTCTATCTTTCTAACTTATCTACCTACTTAATTCATTTACACTCAACCCTTAATGGTTAACCTTTATCTAAATTAGTGATGCTGATAGACCTTCTTTTTACTGTTGTTATAAACGTTTTTGTTACAGCAACACCCAATTAGAAACAAGAAGAGGGAACTGGAAAGGGACCTAATAAAAGAACATAAAAATAACAGACAAATGGCCAAATTATGGAAAGAAAAGAGGCAAATATCCGGGCATTGTAAGACCTGGAACATAAGTCACATGTATATAAGACCCAGTCTGTTTTGGGGGGGCTCACATAGAAGGTTTAGACTTTTACTACAATCAGCAATGTAGAGTTTGTATGCAGATGTGTAGCTCTTTCTAGTACTATCTGCATTTGCAACCCTGTCAGCTATCCGTATGAAGGCTCTATGTCTTAAATTGAGGAGTCTTTTCAATCAAACCAGCACTCCACAAGGTTTATTTACTTAACATTATACCACTGTTTCCTTTTGATATATGATGATTACCTATTCAGGGAGACAAGCATCAAAAAGTGGTGCCACTAGACCAGTTCACCTCACCATGTATCAACCATGCTTTGCATATTGAAGCACTTCTGCTTCTTCACCATCTTCATCTCCCAAGTGAAATATCCTGAAACATTAGAATACCTCTCTCAGATTGTTATACTGGTATGTTGTAGTGTGTATGAAGCAGTCCTTTTTTTTGATGACAAAAAAGATGGTCGAAATTGTACGAAAAGTCCAAATGATGCTTTGAATGCAAAAGCGGATTGATGGTTTAGACAGATTTAGGTGGAGGAGCCCCAAAACAAAGCAAAAAACCCAAAATGTGCTTGAGTGAAAACACAATGTAGTTCCATACAGTGCAATACAAAGTAATGCAGTGAAGTGTTGATAGACCTTCCTACCCATGTAGTTTGTTGATGGATTTTTTTCATCAGTCTTCTGTTTTCAATAAATGTTCGGATTTCTTCCTCCAACAGTAAATATTCTCAGAGACTGTTAAAGCACACATCTTGTCAGAGTGATATAGGTCAACACTGACGTATACTATCATAGCAGTTCCCTCTGTCTGTTTGAAAAGGGCAGCTGACAAGAGAATGAGAGAAGAAAGCACATGCACACTCACACCCCGCCACCTCTCTCATGAATTCCTGTCATAATTAGAAGCCTGAAGTTAATTGATTGTTTTGGCTTCCCATTCACGTCAGGAGAGAATAATGTTTACTGTTGAGCAGACTCCACTCGAGGTATGCTGCTTTAAAGTAAAATGAGTTTACCCCATCATCCCACCTAAAGTGCCGAGCCCTCCCCATGCTCCCTCTTTCCTTACCCCAACCTCAAACCACACCCAAGTGAAAATCCTTATAACAGCAGAAATTGCAGGGCAAATGCCTTTGAGCTGCGCTGATTAAAAGACCCAACAGCCCAATTTCAAAGAGAACTTAAATAATGTTATGAGCACACAGCCTGCAGTGACTCAGTCCAAACTGTTATTACATCTACCTTATGAAGCTGTGGCGGCGTTTCATCTCTCTGAGGTTTTTTCAGCAATGAGATAAGCCTGAGATCGCTAAGGGAAGCTAAGTGGTCTTAAAAGCAGCACTAAGCAGTTAATAAGTATGCACTAATGACCCCCAAACACATCTTATCGTCACGAAAAAGCCTGATAAAGCTGTAGGATATCCAAAGGGTGAGATGTTGTTTTGATACACAGGCTCATAAATCTGCAGCTGTCAGAAAAAAAAGGAGAGCAGGTTTTCAGGAAGGTCGCAACGAGAACATGTTGAGCCAACTGTTTAATGCACAAACCTTAGGGCTAATTGGCATACTAGCACGCTTACAGCCTGAACAATGATGGTGATCATGAGTAAATGTTATACCTTCTTAGCATTACCATGTTAGCATGAAGACTAGAAGTAAAGCTTACTAGAGCAGCTAACATGGCAACAGCAATTGGACTGGAAATGACAGCAAATGCAGTCGAACCTTTGAACTGCTTTGGCTTTGACATAGAAAAACTGCAGGGAGGCTAACAAGAGATGTATTTTAAATAAGAAATGTACTCTGATAACATAATAAAATAATTGTGCTGTATTCCTGGTTGTTAGTTGTTTTGAACAATATGACAGAAATCTGGTCTTTCATTCTGGTGTAAGCTTTAATAGGAAAGACAGTTAAGAATTTGAGTTAAGATTAAAATATGTTTATTATTTATATGGTAACTATTTACATACAAGTTTATGTAAGTTATTATTGGTGTATGTATGTTGTTATAATTACTTCTACAGTGTCATCTAGTTGGGACCAAACGTGTTGAATGTACTTCTGTGGTTCTAATTACATTTACCTGGAGCTCGGTCATCCTGGCCTCTCATTGGTTGGTTGGTTCTAAAACATGTGAGAGTGACAAGGAGTTGTGTTGTTATGCCGATCCGGGTGTGCTAAAAGTAAAGTGCTTTAAGAAAGTTATCCGTCTCCATCCTGCTGTTTCTTATTAATAGAGTGATCCAACTATCACCCATCGAACCCTCACGTTACACTGGCATCTCACTTCATGATATAGCAGAGGTAAATTTGCGATTAACATAATGTTAGCAGTTTACGTACTATAGCTATTTTTGTAACTAATAGTATAGTGAATTACATTTAAATTATTTTTGTTTTCATATGAGTTTGTGATCTCAAAAACTATTTTTAAGTCTTCTTCTATAATACATAACACTTGCAGCCCCATTAGAATAGAATATAATGTACTTTATTAATCCTCAAAGGGAAATTCAGGTATCTGGCAGATACAATTTATAAAAATCACATAAAACAAGTAATTCAGGTGTCTGTCAGCTCATCTCGCATTGGCTAGAGAGTTATGAAGCCTAATGGCTGCAGGGATGAATGATTTTCTGTATCTATCAGTCCTGCAGAGCAGAGAGATGAGCCGTCCACTGCTGCTGTTTCTCTGTTCCACAAAGAAGTTGTGAAGTGGGTGATCTGTGTAATTTAGAATGGCCTCTAGCTTTTTCTGTGTGCATCTCTCCACCACAGCCCCCAGTGAGTCCGACCTGGTTCCAATCACAGTGCCAGCTCTTTTCACCAGTTTGTCCAGTCGCCTTGCATCCTTGTGTTATATACTGCTTCCCCTGAACACTGCAGCATAGAATAACACATTTGCCACCACAGACTGATAAAACATCTGCAGCATCTTACTACTTAAGATGTCTAAGGATCTGAGCCTCCTTAAGAAAAAGAGGCGGCTCTGCCCCTTCCTGTAGAGTGTATCTGTGTTAAGGGACCAGTCCAGCTTGTTGTCCAGGTGTACACCTAGATATTTGTAGGTTGGCACCACCTCGATGTCCACCCCTCGAAAGTTAACTAGCTGATGGCTAGTCTTTTACAAATGTTGCAAAATAAACCTCAAAGAGTTAGCTGGGTTTTTTTTCACTAAATACGTCTTTTAAAAACCTGCTATAGTTAGCCAAAATTAGCATCTAAACAAATAGAGTCACAGTTAGTCACAGATACACCTTGCTATCCAAGCTGGAGCTAGCATTAGCCGTTTATTGGTGTTTGCTAACCCTCTCCTTTAATGCTTTTGGCTACATTTACTAGCATCTTGCGTCTTTTAAACAGTGGTGTAAAACGTTAAACTAAGATGCAAACATTGCACCCAGTGAAGATCTTCATGTTAGCATGTACTCCAAAACAGTCTTGCTTCATTGGAAATACTGCTCACACACAGCTAGCATGTTGTGTCTTATTATGAATCCTTGAGTTTTAATTTAATGTTTTTTAGCACATACAGTATATAAGACAAGTGTAAGTCTCTCCAACTATTCCCCAAAGTTTAGGTTTGTTGCCTTAAAAAGTTAGCATCCCAAACCAGTCCAACAGGAACACAGCCAAGGTCAGTCACGTATTTGTTGCTCCCAAGCGTTCCATTAATTACACTGCTTTCCTAATGCCCTGATCTGATGGGAAATCACTTCAGGTAATGTTCGGGCAGTAAATTACCTTTTGGGCCTCGAAGAAACCCAATCAGCTCGGTATCTTTCCTGTGATGGTTACAAAACTTTAAGGACGAGGGTCATTGGGATTATCCAGGGAAGGGGCTAAAGTAATGACACAAGGGAGAGACAAAAGCAGGGGCAAAAATAATGAATAGAAGAAGAGAGGAGCCATTGTGCCTCTGAGCAAACCTCTTCAGAGTTAATTACCTCCCATCCATTTTCATCCAGCATTCTCATGATAAGGCAGGGGGGAGGGGAGCATGTTTGAAGGAGAAACGGAGGACTAATGAGGTCATGCACAACAAATACAATCTTAAAATCCACACAATAAAACTGTACTGTACTTTAGGTTAAATGGATGCTCTACTAAAGGGGCATTTTGATTCAGTTCTACTGTAATTTTTAAGCTTTATTGAATGTGTTACTGACTGCTTTGAATGTTGATTGAATTATCTTGTATTTTGCCTGTTATCATCTGCAATTTTTATTTCTATTATCTATTAAGTTCCCCATTGCACCATTAAAAATATAACTCTCATTCAATTTGATGTCATGTGTACCCAAGGAAGTACTTGCTACCTTGGAAGCTGCTAATGGGGTCCACATAGATGAATAAATAAGACCAGCAGATGCTTTTGTTTTCCTCATATGTTATCTCCCGAGTCTGCCATGTGGAACGGATAAGCAGAGTCAGCTGTAGGGCTTTAGAAAGCGCAGGTACACCTTGCTAAATCAGGCATTTCAAGGCAGAACTCATTAAAATTCACTCAAGTTTGCCAGTTAAATGCAAAACTGTGAAACATTTAACAGCTTAAAGCAGTTGGTATTTGCCACTATATTGCAAATTCCCTTGCACAAGCATAAAAGGAAAAAAAAATCATCATTGTTGGAAATGTATCCAAGTGGAAACAGAGGAAGATTTCTGCTCTGTGATTAAAAACTTTTCTATAAGAAGATCTTTTGCTTTAAATTTTAATACATCTGACAGAGACACACTGGCCCCTGACACAGTCCCCTTGCCTGAGGCAGATTTGGTCCTCAGCTGGCTGCTTGAATGCTGATGTAACTCAGAGGTCATAGTGAGCACAGCCCAGTGGACGTCTCTCTCATTTAGAAAACATCCCTGACATGATCACAGTATCTGTGTGTGTATGTGTGGGTTTGGAATAGTTTAAACCAGCTCCACCCTGCAGTGTGAATATTTTTTTTGTGGGTGGGCACCTCTGGCCTGCTGATGAAATCCTCAGAAATCCACAGGGAAATGGTATGTTTGGGGTTTCAATTTTATGTTATATTTAGAAAATATTGAAAGAATGCATGGTATATGAACTCCTGAAACACCTTACTATTGTCTCAGCAGCTTGAGTGTATAAAATCCCAATCTGTGTTATTTTATTATGAACAAATCTAACAAAAAGATAAAGGTTAAGATAAATCTCAGAGGGCAAACACTAGCTCTGTGTTAAATACACTTTTTCAAAGTAAGAGTAATCCTAAAGTGCTAATTAGGTTTTAATGCATAATGTGTTGATAATTAAAAATAGTCCCAGATCGAGGCATTAAAACCCTCAACTGACTGATGTTTGTTAAAACCAACAAGGTCTAGCTGTATTTGATTTAATAAGCCTCTACCAAATGTTAACACTCAATGTTCTTTTCATAGATTGACATCTTCAGTAGAGACCAATAGCTCGGGGCTCATTGGTGCCAGGGGCAAGGAAGCAGAAATCATTAAGCATAACACTTTGTGTGAGTTGGTCTATTAATGGTAATTTTAAACAGTAAGAAAAACACCAGAGACACACTCCAGTTATCATAATGATTGCTGTTTTTTCTTATTTTGGGATTTCATGCCTTTATGATAGAACAGTGAAGAGACAGGGCCGTACGTTGACATCAAACCCAGGCCGCCCACTTAGAAGGCCATAGCCTCTGTATATTGTGTTGAACCTATTTTGGTCCAAATAGAGGGATTTAACCCTAAAACTACCAAAGCAGTCATTAGATTTTTTTATTTGCTTTGTTACAACTTTGCCAAGATAAGCTCATGTAACTAAAGGATCTGAAAAGGCCTTTATATGTTGATTATTTATTCTGACAGTGTTTTATTATTTGTTATTTATTTTATTTATACTTTGGTTTCATATTAAAATTCCATACCATCATGTTGTTTTCTTATCTTATGTGTGATTTTATGTTGATTTGCCCTCTTAATTTTCATTGCCATGTGTGCAGAGCTAACAATGATGAGAAGCATAGACCGCATAAAACATGGATATAGTCTCAGTGACTTCAACCAAGAAATAGGTGGAGCTAAGGTGGGCCCTAAGCCTTCAACTCTTAGTCTTAATTCAATATTGCATACAAATGAAGGAATAAACTATTCAGACTGAAACTGTTACTTTTAACCAGGCTGTAAACATTTTTAATTTAGCTGTTAAAAAGGGCTTTTTAACATGGGAGTTAATGGGGATTCCTCAACTTTTGCAGCCAGACTCCAGTGGACACTCTGGGAACTGCAGCTTTTTTGCACCTTGGGCCTAACGAAGGATGCAGCTTATAAATCAGACATTCAGATTCTTTAAATATTTATGATATGCCAATTAATTTTGCATTTGAACAGCATTAACAGTCATAATTGTTAAATGTCCATAATCATTTTAATTAACCCATATTCCTTGCTCTCAAAGACTGGCGTGACTACAAGGCTAACTTATCTAGGAGTTAAAACTGAGCGGGATATTGCTGCCAAAGTTACTCTAAAAAACAAGGTCTGACTGTAATTTATTTTAATAAGCCTCTACCAAATGTTAACAATCTATTTCTTTTCATAGATTGACATCTTCAGTAGAGACCAATAGCTCGGGGCTCATTGGTGCCAGGGGCAAGGAAGCAGAAATCATTAAGCATAACACTTTGTGTGAGTCGGTCTATTAATGGTAATTTTAAACAGTAAGAAAAACACAGAGACACACTCCAGTTATCATAATGACTTCAAGTGTTCTGGTTTTTATATCACTGTTAGGACTTTCACTTTCTGGTTTTAGTGTTGTTGTGAGGACTATGACTTATTTTGGGATTTCATGCCTTTATGATAGAACAGTGAGGAGACAGGGCCGTACGTTGGAATCAAACCCAGGCCGCCCACTAAGTCGGCCATAGCCTCTGTATATTGGGCGCGTGATTTAACTGCTAAACCACACCAGCACCCCATTGTGGGACTTTCATTGGCACACATTTTCTGGTTTCAGTATCTTCCACGGGACTATGACTCATGCTTTCTGGGTTTTTTTTTTCATCATGTGGGAACCTGTAATGAGACTTTCTGGTTTTTATATTAATTAAGTAACTTTAACGTACACAGTATCTGGTTTTTGAGCTGTTATGCGGACTTCAAATGAAACCCTGTATTTAGAATTTTTGTTGTGGGGACTTTTCCTTCCACATTTCTAGTTTTATTATAATTCTGGGGACGTTCAACCAACACATTTTGGTTTTTATAATATTATCAGGGCTTCTAATTTCACATTCTGTTGTTTTATGAGTTAAGGGACTGTTTGCTGACACATACTAACTTGTTTTAATACTGTTGTGGGGACTATGACTGAGGCATCTGGATTTTTTATTGAGGGGATTTGAAATAAAACATCCTGGTTTTTATAATATTATGAGGACTTATCCTTTTACTCACTATCTAGTTTTAATACACTTGTGAGGACTTAAACTGACACACACATCCTGGTTTATGTATTGCTTTGGGGGTTTTACCATGATGTGTTTGTTGAGGAGACCTTACAGGACACATTATCCTTGGTGTGTCTGATACACAATTTCTCATCTGAGAATGCCTCTGTCTTTATATGCGTGTGTACATGTGTGTGTGTGTGTTTGCGCGCTCGCATGAGTGAGACGGGGCTAATGCCTGCGTTGCCTAGCAACGGTGACATGTAGGTACATTGTTTTTATCACACTCGACCACACATGCAGACTGCCCACACAAAATCCTAGACTTCAGTCTCTTCAGCCAAGCTCTGCATAAGCTAACAGGACCCAAAGGATTCACAGTGTTGAAGGGTTGAGCCATCAGCGGTATGTTCTCGTGGGGGGGGGGGGGCGGGGGTGGCAGGGGATAAGACCTACTTCCTGGCGGACAGGAAATTCAACTTCCTGCCGTGATTAATGGGGGGACTGTTGGATCACACAGGGGCACTGAGGGGGCCTCTGGGCACACAGAGCTCCCACGTTTCACCTCAAATGTCAACCCTGTTTTCAAGAAAGTGCTTACGAAACACCAAGTTATTTTGGAAAATGCAGATAAGCTTTTAACCGCTCATTAAAATGTTCCAGCACAAATTGTGACAGTAAAAATGTTTATTTCTCAACCTTCTCCCTTAACTATCAACCTTGGTGCATGGGTGTATTTTGTTTGTGCATGCATAAGGGTCCGGATCCAGTAAAACTGGTGTTTCTCAACCTCAGGAGTCACATCAGGGCGAAGAATGTAAACAGAGCTTGGACTCCTTGGAGCTGGAGGAATGCAGCGAGTGGCAGTGTGCTCTGCAGTCACTCACTAATGGGATGTTCGACTTGTTACAAACCAGGGAACGTCAAACTCAACTGACCAGCCAGCCGCTTCACAATGCATCTCACTGATGAAAAGTGTGAGAGGGGGCGTAGGAAGGGAAAGGGGAGGAAGGCCACGAAGGGAGGGAGGGAGGGAGGGAGGTGTAGAAAGGAGAGAGGTGCTTTTTAAGATTTCATGTTCTCCTCCAGCCCCCACAGTTTGCAGATAAAGGTTGCCGTTGCCAAGGTGACTTGACAGAGAAAGGGAAAGTATCTGGCTGTGTTTTTCGCCTGTTCTTGTGCAGGAAGCTTAGAGAGCCAGAGGCATAGATAAGATGATTTCAGTCCCTCCTCCACAGAACAAAAGCCGTACGCATGATATACTGCCTTAAATACCTCAGGACACTTGGGCTGCTGTTTTCACTCCAGAGCAGCCTAAATATGTGAAACATGCAGTAATGAGAAGGCGGCGCTGAAGCTGCTTCTTTCATTAATAAACCCAGAGAAATCAAACAGACAGCATGTTCCAGTCAAGAGGAAAAAACTCTTATGTTTATTAGCCATGAATTTCACATTGTGAAAAAAATCACATGTACAAAATAATGCCATAAAAATAGAAATTAAACTCTTACATGACAGTCAAATGAAACTGATGCACACTGACAGTATTTTTTTCTGTCTAATTTACATCATCATGTGAGGCAAGATTCTGCGCTCCAATGTGAGCCAGCTGGATTTTCCAGATAAAACACAGGATAAAGAGGAGGGCAGGAGCAGGAACAGGGAAATGCCACTCAGCAATTAGGTGCAAATTGAAGGGGGCATTCATTACTCGCTGTTGCTGGGGAAACTTGGGACCTATGGGAAGGAGACGCTCGCATCTGATTGGTCGAGCCAGCCGCTCTGTGTTCAGCGGTCTGAGGAGGTCAACATTATGGAGCCACAAGGGTCCCTATAGAAGGCTTTGGAAATGGCCAATAAAAGGATGAGCTCTTGGGTGGCTTAAGGAGCTGAGCAGGAATTTACTGAGTGTTTTTTTTTTTCTTTCTACAAACTGATCCCCACAGATTTGATTTGATTGGATGTATGACGCCACAAGGAAGGACATTTGAAAAATATATACACATCCTACCAAAACATTACCTCTTACATTGAAATTCAATGATTACATTAATATTCAAATGCAGAACGTCAATGCTCAGGTCACAGAGACAGACACACAGACAGAAACACTGATCAGAGTGAACAAATATGCAAGTATTTTAAGACATTCTCTCTTTTTGGTCTTTAGGAACTTGCAATGTTTTTTCTTTTTTTCTACTATGTGCATTATTGAGACTATGGTGAAAAGCACTGCGGTGTCTGCCCTTATCAATGCACAGCTTACTGGATTCAGCTCTTCCTCATTCTGATGGAGAAGAAGAAGAAGACAAGGGGAGGGTTAACTCTCTAAGAAGCCAAGTTAGCACATGTGACAGTCCTCCAGCTGTCCTTGGGACAGCTGCAGAGACTGTCGCATTCTTCACCGTGTCAGGGTCGCTGTGTAACGTCCCTGATAAATACTGGGTCACACACTGCATCATTCCAGCAGTCTTATCTGGTTTTATGGTTCATACCTTCTTGTTGTGTTGAACCTATTTTGGTCCAAATAGAGGGATTTAACCCTAAAACTACCAAAGCAGTCATGTTACAACTTTGCCAAAATAAACTCATGTAACTACAAGGGTCTGAATGGCCCTTTATATGTTGATTATTCATTCTGACAGTGTTTTATTATTTATTATTTAATCTTATACTTTGGTTTCAAATTAAAATTGTCATACCAACATGTTGTTTTCCTATCTTATGTGTGATTTTATGTTGATTTGCCCTCTTAATTTTCATTGCCATGTATGCAGATTACAATGCTGAAATCCATAGACCGCATACAACATGGATGTAGCCTCAATGGCGTCCACAAAGAACTCTTACTCTAATTCAATATTGCATACAAATGAAGAAATAAGCTATTCAGACTGAAACTGTTACTTTTAACCAGGCTATAAACATCTTTAATTTAGCTGTTAAA
Organism: Notolabrus celidotus; assembly: GCF_009762535.1. Taxonomy (NCBI): domain Eukaryota; kingdom Metazoa; phylum Chordata; class Actinopteri; order Labriformes; family Labridae; genus Notolabrus; species Notolabrus celidotus. Next base: position 5,863,729 of record NC_048290.1, read on the forward strand.
AAGGGCATTTTAACATGAGAGTTAATGGGGATTCCTCAACTTTTGCAGCCAGCCTCCAGTGGACACTCTGGGAACTGCAGTTTTTTGGACCAAACGGAGGCTGCTGCTTATAAATCAACCATTCTAATTCTTTAAATATGAATGACAAGCCAAATTATCTTGCATTGAATAGCCTTAACAATCTTAATTGTTAAATGCCCATAATCATTTTAATTAACCCATGTTCATTGCTCTTAAAGACTGGCGTGACTCCAAGGCTAACTTATCTAGGAGTTAAAACTAAGCCGGATACTGCTGCCAAAGTTACTCTAACTTTAGAATATGTTTAAAAAAGGATTAATATAATCACTCTCTAAATCAGCGTCTGGTTTATGTGTTTCAGTGACAGATTCTATAATGTAGTGCTTATTGAGAGGCTTTTAAATTACCCATCCAATCATTAGAGATCCATCTAATGTCAGAATTTATGCATAATGCTAAAATTCACATGTAAGTAATGTTTAAAAAAGAGGTTAACTTTGGGTATTCTAGTAATTTTAGACTTTTGGTAGTTTTAGTGTTAACTCAGGTTTAGACTTTAAACCCCATTCAGTCTTATTTATGGCTTCACAACATCAGTAACCCGAGCCAGCCTTCCTCTTCCATCCACACTCTGACATAAATGAAAATCCTTGGAGAGGATTTTGAAAAAGAACAAGCTCCACCTGGGAAAGTCTGAACTGTGCAAAATGCAGCCCAACTGAGATTTTAAAAAAGAACACAACACCTGGCCATGCATGACATAACCCAGACATACATTCACATAAGAATGCAGGCAGAGAAGAAATAAATAGGATTAAACATATTAACATAACAGAGTTATCATTGTCATATAAATTAAGACTACATTGCAGCAAGTTTTTTAAAAAATAAACTGATTAATTCTCAGTTTAGGGTTAAGGTGACAATATTTCTGCGAGCACAGAGAAGAGTTCATGCCAGTTTCACTGAATCACTATGAGTGGACATGCTCTAAAAACGATTCAGCTATGACTCAGCAAGCGAGCCGCAGCTTTTATCAGAATAACAGAAGCACAGCCGGTCCATTACAGCATTAAGCATACAGCTGAATGTGACAGTGTTGAATCCTGACACTGAATACTGCCCCTGTGTGCAAGCGGGTTGGTTAACCGGCACTCAGCGGGCGTTAATGCGTAGCCGCAAAACAGCAAACATTTAAGGTCGTGACCCCGAGGCACCTCGACCCCCGCTATCACCCTCAACCTCAGCTGGTGTCGGTCATCGACACCTTGAGGCTCGCAGCGACAGCAAGAGAGGAGCACTCAAAGGTTTGTTCTTGTGTCAAAGCATGTCTTCAGAAGGAAGGAAAAATGAGAAACAAAAGGGTCAGATAAAAGAGCTTATTAGAGGAAAGAAGGGGGAGATTAGCTCCTTCATTGTGCCTTTCATAAATCACCTCAACTCAGTCAAACAGAGTCGCTTTCTGTTCATAAGCACAGCAATCATTGCGTTCTCCCTCCTTCCATCTAAATAGAACATCCATCATGCTATACATTGCAGTCTCCATGAAAAGAGTATTTTTTTTCTCGTCAATACACACCCTCACAAGCCGATCATGACTAAATGGGAAAGTGTGTGATGTTTTTCGCAGTCCTCATATTGCAGCGTGAAAGCCTGATGTGCCACACGTACGCACAGTCGGTAGCCTGTGCCTCAAACAACAAGCAGCGGTGTGTTCGGTTTGTTTGTTTACATGGAGCGGCAGAACTGTACGCCTCCCTCGCAGGGACGAGACGTGACATCATTCCAGTAAAAGTGTCCAGCTGTACGTGTTTTTCTGCATCTGTTTCTTTGCAACGTCGAGATGAATGCGGGTGTCTGTACATCACTGCCCAGTGTCTCTTTTTAGAGGAGGATGGTGTGTGCTTCTTCACAGTCGGAGTCCAGTAGATGATGCAAAACAGGGAAATCTGAAAGAGAGAAAGGAATGAGTCATTAAAAGAGCTAATTAGATGCATTATAAAAAACCCTGCACTCAACGGTTTAAAGGCGATTTATGAATTATTTTAAGTACAAAAGACAATAGGACATATTTAGGAAAACACAGCTCATGCATAATGCTTCTTCATCACCTAAGCCTCTTCTAGAAATGTTATTTCCCATCATTTTTGTCTCTCTCTAAGAAGTTGGGGGCATACAGAGATGGATGGAATAAAATCAATACCTACAAAGTAACAAAATTCAGTGCAGTGACGTTATTATTCTTTCAGACTGCTGCTGATTTGTCTCTTTTAAAAGCTTTTTTTGTGCTGTGGTGTTGACTCAGACTCTAATTTATTCCCTTCTTTTAATCGAATACAACACTCACATAAACTGCAGCCAACATTGAAATTAACTGACACATCTCTGACACGGTCTAAACAAGAATTTAAGACTTAAATTCAGGCGCTAATACGTTATTTCACGTTGTAGAAATGTTGCTTTTGTAACAACTCTGCATCTCCTACTGGGCTCGTAGATTTGGTGAATCCACCTACTCTGTTTCCTCAGTACAGTCTGGCAGTCAAGCTTCTTTTCTCCACCTCAGCCTACTATACTTCCACACGAGTATGATTTATTCTCAGAATTTCACTCTGACCTTTCAATATTTAAAGCTTTTACTGAACTTATCCATGCAGCGCAGATGGTTACAGACTTCCTACAAAGCTAATATGAATGTAATATAATCAGCTATCCCTCTTTGGAGGAACAGGTCTTTCTCTTACTATTAAGTGAATAAGTGAAGCCTGAAGAGCACTTTCTTGCCCGTAGCAATTTGGCTAAGAGTGAAAGCTTTTTTTCCTGGTGATGCCACTGCCTCTGTCTTTAAAGTAATGGAAAGCAAAGTGGACTAACTTTTGCCCTCTTCTTCCTTTGGTGCAGTTAAGCTAAACTCTCTCCCAAATGTACTCAATAAAAACGACAGAACATTTTAAAGGAAATTTATGACATTTTGGGGCTACACTTCATTCACTTCATGGCTGAGAGTTACAAGAGAAGATTGAGACCACTCTATTTTCACAGTAGACATGAAGCTACAGTTAGCAAGTGATTACTTGACATAAAGGCAGGAAAAGGGAAGCAGCTAGCTGGGCTCTGTCTGAAGGTAAGCTAACCTACTTGAATCTCTAAATGCAGCTTGTTAACACAATATATTTGATGTGTAAGCTTTAAAAAGGGGAGAGATAGGTGCAGACTTGGCCTACTGGTTAAGTTGCGCACCCATGTAGCGGCGGCCCGGGTTTCATGTCATTCCCCAACTCTCTCCCCGTTTCCTACACTATCCACTGTCCTCTCCCTCTATCAATAAAAGGTGTAAAAGCCCAACAAATATATGTTTTAAAAGGTAGAGATGTCACAGTTGGATTTTAGCTGGGGCTATGTCCAATTTGTTTCTTCTTTAACATGAGTTTCCTGAAGTTTAGTCTAAGTTGTTTGCTAGCTGAGAACTGGTGTAACTTAAATTTTTGTATATGTGGATGTATATTTTACTTTATTCACCTTTAAATGTAATAGAGATTCTGTCTTGTGTACTTAACAGACTTTGAGAGAGAGATGAATGTGGGTGTGAAGGGGTGTTTTGTTTGATTGGGAGAAAATAACACAAAACGACTTTTGCATTGTACAAAATGATTACGTAATATGTCTGTGTAATGCACAATGTACATGGAAAAGTCAATAAAGATATTGTTTGTTGTTTGCTAGCTTTCAGACATAGCGGCCAGCTCTACTAGCACTTCTTAATTTTAGTAATTATCAAGTTAAATGTAAAATATGTGTCCTATAAAACAACTAAAGAGTTATATTTGAATTTTAAAGGATACTGTTGTTTTCTTGGACAGGGGCACAAATTGGCTCAAGTTTAAGATAGCTAACCGTTAGCGGGCTTTGGTTAGCTTACAGATACTTCTATGGCTTAAAGCATAAAGATTACTTATTTGCCCAGAGATGGGGAAGTACATGGTAGTGGTCGGGAATCAAACCGGCAACCTCTGCAACGAGGACTATAGCCTCTGTATGTTGGGTGCTTAGACCGCTAGGCCACCAGCGCCCCACATACAGAGGCTATAGTCCTTGTTGAAGAGGTTGCAGAGGACTATAGCCTCTGTATGTGGGACGCTTAGGACGCTAGGCCACCAGCGCCCCACATACAGAGGCTATAGTCCTTGTTGAAGAGGTTGCAGAGGACTATAGCCTCTGTATGTGGGACGCTTAGGACGCTAGGCCACCAGCGCCCCACATACAGAGGCTATAGTCCTTGTTGAAGAGGTTGCAGAGGACTATAGCCTCTGTATATGGGGCGCTTAGGACGCTAGGCCACCAGCGCCCCACATACAGAGGCTATAGTCCTTGTTGAAGAGGTTGCAGAGGACTATAGCCTCTGTATGTGGGGCGCTGAGAACGCTAGGCCACCAGCGCCCCACATACAGAGGCTATAGTCCTTGTTGAAGAGGTTGCAGAGGACTATAGCCTCTGTATATGGGGCGCTTAGACCGCTAGGCCACCAGCACCCCACATACAGAGGCTATAGTCCTTGTTGAAGAGGTTGCAGAGGACTATAGCCTCTGTATATGGGGCACTTAGACCGCTAGGCCACCAGCACCCCACATACAGTGGCTATAGCCCTTGTTGAAGAGGTTGCAGAGGAGTATAGCCTCTGTATGTGGGACGCTTAGGACGCTAGACCACCAGCGCCCCACATACAGAGGCTATAGTCCTTGTTGAAGAGGTTGCAGAGGACTATAGCCTCTGTATGTGGGACGCTTAGGACGCTAGGCCACCAGCGCCCCACATACAGTGGCTATAGCCCTTGTTTCAAAGGTTGCCAGTTCGATTACAGACAGCTACCATGTACTTTCCAATCTCTGCTTCCCACATTTCCTGTCTCTCTTCAGCTGTCCTATCATAAAGTCCCAAAAAGACCAAAAACATAAGATTACTTATTTGTATTTAACTGGGGACTATGTCTGATGTTATTTTCTTGACAGGGGTAGAAATGTCCTTGAGTTTAGGCTGAGGTAACGAGTAGCTGGTTGTAGCTTTATATTTAGATTAATTGTCAGGAAGGAAGCAAATAAGCTTGCAGGAATTTCATTACGTATGAATCTTATGAAGCTGATCAGGTTACTTATATAACTCATTCATTGAGATACGACTTTCATTCACTTAGCTTAAAGGTTAACATTCCTCGCCCAAAAAGCTGCATTTTTGTTCAAATAATTCCCCACATGGAGGCTCAGCAAAATAAACAATGAATGAATATTTGGTTAGTCATAGGATCCATGTTACTCATAATGGTGTCTCTGTGTGTGAGACACTTCCGAATATCTCAAAGCAACCCTGAATGTAGAGCTACATTTAAAACAACAAGGAAGTAAGTCATGGAGTCTGTGTTATGTGGTTTTGTGGTTTCATTCAACCCTTCTTTAAGCTTTTCCAAGGAGAAGAAAGATAAAGGGAGGATTCTCAGACAAGTTGTCCCCATGAGAAAACTGTGAGAACTTCTTTTTTTCGCACAGCTACAAACTCCTTCTGTGAGGTCTGAAATACTTCATTCCCCTTTCATTCCTAAATAGTCGGCTTTCTTTTATATCTCTTCCCATTTTTCACCATTTTCACTGAGAAAACTGTCACTTGCAATGACAGGCAGGCGCTTCAAAAAACAAATTCTGTATTAAATCAGTGGCGGGATTATTTCCCTCCCTGAGCACAGAGTTGCACTGGCCTAGAGATAGTTAAAACCTTCTGTCTAGCCTCTTCCTTTCAGAGATGAGTCACTGAAAAGAAAAGGAATAATGAGTCTTAAAACATTTTTCATCCTGTGGAGAAGGGGGACTTCACAGTGAAGCTGCTCTGAGCTGCTTCCTAGCATAATCAAATTGGAGGCCGTGCAGCTCTGGACAGCTGGGGAGTCACTCTAATTCCCTCCTTTTCTTTCTCAGGAGTCTAGGGCCTCCAGCCATTTCATCAAATACAGCGAGATGGAAAGGACTGCCTTCATGGTGTATGTGAGGGGGGGCATCAGCGTGGGCTGCAGAGATTGTGCGATGTGATGTGATCGTGAGCCGGCAGCATGAGGAAAGCTCAGGTTTGCCAGCTGACTAACCATGCTCCACATACGTCTGGGCTGTTCACCATCAGAGCAAAGGGAGCAGGGTTTGAATGAGGCCAGGACGACATGATGGAGGTAGAAGAGACGGTCTCGAGTTAAACAGTAAATTCTCAGAGCGAGACCACCGCTCTGAAGGATGATGTGTGTCTGACTGAGCAGAGGAAGGGAGCGCTGACACTCTCTGTAGCCCTACGACTCACCCTCCTTGCTTGCTCCTGCTGCCACTTCTCTCAGCCACCTCTGCTTGTAACTGATGATGAATGGTTTCCGACACGGCGTGAGTCGCCCGACTGCCTCCCTCTCACCCAGTGTAAAGACCATAACCTCATCAAAGCAAGGCGACTGAGAGTGGATTAGCCTCGCCAGGGTGTTGTAGCCTGCTGGTGTGTGGCTTGTCTAATTGGCAGACCTCCTTTTCCCCGCTTAGAGGGATTTCCCCCACAGGAGCAATAAAAGTATCCTATTCTCTTTCAATTACCCTCTGTGTCCTTCGGCCCATCCCCACAGCCACATAACTCACTTAACTAACGCAAACCCCTATCAATCCCCCACAGCGGTTCACCCACCCTCCCTCCTCAACAGATACTCCCTCCCTCCTTTCCAGAGGAATGTGCCTATTTTTCATTATTTCTATTATTCAGAAATCCAAAAGCCTTAGGGAAGCATTAAAAGCCTCTCAGTGCCTGATCAATGATTGGTTTCTACGATTGTTAGCATCAGCTTGTACAACCCAAATTCCAAGAGTTGAAAAGCTGTTTAAAATATTGAATGTAGACTTCTTAGAGCCTGAACCCATTTAAGATGGACTGAGGCAAAGTAGAAAACCGTCCAGTGGTCTGAAGAATCAAAACTTGAAATTCTTTTTGGAAATCGTGGATGTTATGTGCTCCACTTTAAAGAGGAGATCAGTGCACAGTCAAGGTCTGTGATGGCTTGGGGATGCATAAGTGCTCATGGTAATGGTAGCTTATAGGGATGCCCGATCCGATCCTGGTATCGGATATCGGCTAGATCGGACTCATAAAGCCAGATCGGATATCGGTGACAAGGAGCCGATATAAAGTGCCGATCCATATGGCAGATCTATTCATCTCAGTTCTATGCTTTTCTGTGTTTACAACAGCCATGTGCGCCTCCTACGTCATCAGCGCCGGCCGGTCTGTGCATTTTTGCCCGGTAGAGCATGATGGAGGATAACTACAGAGGCTCTGCAGTTTAGCTGCATGTCACGCTTCTTTTGCTAACAACTCCGCTGGAAACTTGCAACATGTGCAGCGGTAATGTTTCGGCCGTTAGCAGTCGCGCTGAAAAATATAGTGGAAGACCAAAGGAGGAAGTTTACGTCAGCTGTAGCCGACTGCAAATAAGCAAGAAACCTTCTATTGATGGTTTCAAAGTGTGAAAAAACGGACAGGTTATTGGATTAATTGTTCCGGATCCTTGAAATTAAGGGATTCCACCCTCTGGTTAGGACTTGGAACCCAGGTTCAGTTCACCATCAAGTCAGAAAACCCTGAAGTTGCCAAAACATGATTCTATCCTCACATTAAGGAATAATGGATAAGGATCGGCTAGTATCGGTATCGGCAGATACCAAAGCCCGATATCGGTATCGGGACCTAAAAAGTAGGATCACCTGAGAAGGCACCATAAAGATGAACAATATATACAGGTTTTGGAGCCACATTATGCTGCCATCCTGACAATGCCTTTTGTAGAAGAAGAGTGCAGATGCTAAAGTTGCCTGCCTGCCTGCAGTCCCCAACTTGTCATCCACTGAAAATATTTTATTCATGATGAAATGAAAGAATTTGACAGAGGAGGCCCTGAACTGTTGAGCAGCTGGAATCCTACATCAACATTTCACTTTCAAATATTTAGAAACGGATGTCCTTGGTTGCCAAACATTTACAGAGTGTTGTTAAAAGAAGAGGTGATGCAACACGACGATAAATATGCCCCTGTTCCAACTTCTTTGAAATGTGTTGCCAGGATCAAATTTGCACATTCTTTCAATAAAACAAAGGTTTTTCAGTTTCCATATTTGATGTTGTCCTTGCAGTATTTCTAATTGGTTGTACGGTTTAGATGATGTGCAAACCATGACGATGCATTTTTTTATTTGCCACTGCCTTCCTATCTTAGCTTATTTTAACTCACTTTAAATGCACATTTTAAATTTACTTTTAATATATTTCTAATCTTCCTTTTCTTTTCTATGTTTTATTATATTTTTCATTTTAATTGTGCTCTTTTATGCTTGTCTGGATGTTTCTAATGCTTTTAATGTTTTAATGTAAAGCACATTGAGTTGCCCTCATGTATGAAATGCACTATACAAATAAAGCTGCCTTGCCTTGCCTTTTATTTACCTTGTACACAGCAACCCAATTTTTGGGGAATTGAGATGCAAAGTTGACATGGTAGCAAAAATAACTGCAAGGCATTTGTGTTTAATACATTACAGTTTTCTCCTTCACTTTTATGGTAGATCTTAAAATTAAGATTCTTTTCGTTATATTTGTGTGTCATTTTACAGGTAATATTTATGATTCAACTTCCTTCTATGTTAAAAGATGCTGCTTCACTATGCATCTTTGCTAGACTTGAAGGATCCTGGCCACAGAGATTTTGCAGAAGTGAAATGTTTCTCCTTGAAAAAGTAATATCAGCCAACAGATCTTACTCTGAGAAGTCCACGTGGATTTAGTTAATGAACAAATACTGGAGAAATGCATCAAATTGCAAGTTAATAACAATGTTTTAAAGTTGGTTGTAAAAAAGGGAGAAGGTGCAGCTGTCTCACACTTGAAAGCAAACACCCTCTGTTTACCATTTCCCTCCCACAACAGTCTGAAGCGCTATATCAGTGCCCTATGTGCAGTTCTTAAAAAATCAATGACAATGCAGCACAGACAGAGAGTTTTAAACATTGGAGTTTCCCTGCCAGACAGAGAAACAAACATCAGATTCCAAACTTACCTCATGAAAAGGGTGTGGAGGTTTTTGGGGGGCTCAGGCAGGCAGATGTTTCCAGGTGCTGACAAACGCAGTGGGGATGAGCGAGTACGGCACGGTAGTGATGCTGTTCCAAGCATCCAGTGTGGGGTCGTAGCAGTCCAGAGTTTTACACCGCTGCGTACCAAAGTACCCACCCACCACATACAGTTTATTCCCCGATGCAACAGCCTGGCAGCTCATACGCTTGGCTGTTACATCCCCAACTTTAGTCCACTGGTAGGTGTCACTGCTGAACTTGTAGGCTGAGCATGCAGAGAACTCGGTATCCCCACCCATGACGAAGATTTGGTTTCCAAGCACAGCAGCGGCGGTGTAGCGCCAAGGTTGCGGGCAGGATGCGGGTACAGTCCATCGGTTCTCTTGCGGATCGTAGCACTGCACTTTAGGCAGCTTGTCGTGGGTGACGCTTGTTCCTCCGAAGGCGAAGAGCTTGAGTTTGACGCTGACCACTGCTGCATTACTCACACCCTCTCTCAAAGGAGCAACCATGGTCCACTTGTTCGCCACTGGGTCAAACTGCTCCACCTGTTTGAGTGATACTGATGGAGAGGCTGGAAGGCAGCCAGTTGCTGCAGTATGACCTCCTACAACGTAGAGACAGTGTTTCAGCTCAGCAGAACCATGACCAAACCTTGCAATGAGCATTGGTGCCGCCTTGGACCATTCCTCCTGGACTGTGTCGTAGACCCACACATCTTTGGACACGCCATTCTCAGAGCCTCGACCACCAGTAATGTACACTTTACAGCCGATGGCACAGGCGCTGAACTCTTTACGAGGGCTTGGGATGTCAGCCTTGGGGATAATCTCTTTGGCTTTCTGGTCCACCAAGTATAACTTGTCACACATGAAGGTCTGCCCACCCAGAAGGAAGAGAGCATGGCTGGTTTTTCTCGGCCTGGCACATGGACTGTTAACGACACCATCATTTTGCAGGATCTTCAGCTTACACCTGATAGCTTCGTCCACAAGCTCCTTGCTCTTGGCCTGGGCGTTGATCAGCTCTTCTGTGGATACGTTCTCCATCAGAAAGATGGCCGGAAGCAGAGCCAGACGAACGGTTCTCAGGAGTTCTGGAAGGTGGCAGTGCCTCTTTTCCAAATCATAGTTGATCCAGTTCAGGGCAGCTTCATAAACCAGTCTCTCATCTTCAGTCTCTAGCTCCTCATGTGACAAAAGCTGCACCACCATATCTTTGGGCAGTTGGAGGAAGTCCTCTGTCTTGCAAATAGCCGGGAAGTTGCTGAGGCACATGCCCCAGGAGAGCTCTGACAGCTTGGTGCACTGGTGGGCATCGGACAGCAGCAGCATGCCAAGGCAGTTTGACGGGTGGAGGTTCCTCTCGAGGAATTCAGCACAGGCATCTCGGATGTCCTGAAACTCCAGCATGTCCCCTGCCTCTAATAAGGACTCTGCATTCTCTTCGTTGATGACAACACGTGACGAGTACGCATAATCCAGCAGGAGCTCTAAAACCTCTGGATGAATGGAGTCTCGGAAGTCGACCTCGCTGGCCTGGCTCTCCCTCAGCCCGCCGCTGAACATGGCCTCAAAGTATCGGCTACAGGCGGCCAGCACGGCACGATGGCAGGGGAAGGAGCGACTGCCAGCATGGAGCAGGACATCTGTGAAGAGCCGTTGCTGCCTCAGTGAGTTGAGGTGCATGAGGACGCTGTCAGCGTAGGAGGACTTGTGGAACAGGTAGATGTTCATCGAGCCAGTGCTGGCTCGTGATTTTCTGTTCTCATGGACACACACGGACATTTTCATTGAATCCTGAAAAAGAAGAGAGGAAAAAAAAATCTTGATTCAATGCATTTCATGTTTTAAGTACATTATACAAGACTCTATGTGTTTTGTAAATGGTTGGTGTGAGTCACTGTGTGGGTAGTTCAGGGCAGACACTGTATTCTTGTTGCTTTTCAGTCTATAAACTCATCACAATCATTTCTAATTTTTTTCGCCGGAGGTTGCTACCATTATAAAACTGATCCAGTCACTGAAAGAGGCTTTTTTACTTTGGCCTAAAGCAAAGACAGCCTCTCAAACAGCCTCAGTCCTTTTCAAGATCCATGAAAGAATCTCAAATAGTTTAGAAATTCAATCACAGAATGACTTCGCTGTGCCAGGATGACACCCAAGGGGAAGGTCCTCTGTTGAAAGAATGACTCACAGCAATTATATCTGCTAGTTGAGGAGCATTTTATAACTCTCTTGGTGGTAGTTGAGAGTTTAGCAACAAAATAATGAGTTTCCCGTAAAGAGGGGGCAAGCTTTCAGTAACGACGTGCAAGTTTGTTTGAAGTCGGGACACGGCAGAAGGAAAGAAACTGGATTCCTAAGCAGTTATATGCTATCATTTGAACTCTATCTTAATTAACTGAAGATCTTTAGCCTCCTCTTCTGCCATCAATTTATCAGTACCTCGAGTATTCTTTATAAAATTAATTTCCAAGCTTTTCCCCCTCAAGATTCAGTTTGTGTGATGTGCTTTGTACAGAAATAACACTTTTCCATAACCATTTATTTGCATGCTCAGTTATTTTACATTGCAAATATGCATTGGGACTTGTGCAAAAGGATGATGTCATCCATGTAAATCAGCTTAAGTACATCAATCAGAGAGGATATGCTGTTTCCCTTTGAGTCAAGTGAAAGCAGACAGCTCTGATATTAAAAAAGGCCTCATTTTCCTTATTGAATTGTGCACACAGCAGTAACTGTTGTGTATGAACACACTGTGATATTGACGCTGACATATTATATTCTGCAGCTCAAACATAATGTGATAAATGATGTGCATTTCTCAGACAGTATTGCAATCCTCCCTGAGAGATACAGAGACATTTAGCAAGAGATCTAGTGATTACAACTTGCAAAACAGCATACTTCTGGGAGTTAGGAAGGTCAAGTAGATAACACTTGTCTTCCAAGCAGAGACTGGGAGGCTTTTCCATTTCAATCCCAAGTACCACTAATCCCCCTTCTTTTAGAGATACCACAATTTACATGTAAGAGTCTCTTTGCAGAGCTCTTTAAGAAGAGAGGAAAGAAAGAGACAGCAGGAGTCTTTTTAAGCCTCTGAGAAATGCACAGAATTTACTCCACTCCCCCCTTCCAGAAAGTCACAGCTCCCATCTTCGCTGTCCTTGTCTTGTCCTCGCTCAGAGCTAGCTTTCATTCCACCCAATTTCCAGATATGTCAAGTGCCTCATGCGCTCTATTTCCAGGGGTACTGAGTCCTCATCTGACCCTGTAAATACACAGCTGTCAGATTCTTTGACTCAGTTTGTTTAAAGACTCTCCAAATTATTTCAAAAATAATAGAATAATGTCAAATCTTAAAGAGAAAAATAGAAGCCTAATTGTATCAATATATCCGCCCCGAATCTGCCTTTTTACTCTCAAAACAGGCGTGAGTTGGGTTTTAATGTGTTGCAGTTTTCTCATTTATATTAACAGCAGAGAGCCACACTCATTATTCCGTTAAATTAATCCAATGAAGACGAATTTTATCAGTACAAACAAGCATGACAACACACATTACGCTTGCTGCTACGCTCAAGCTGCCCATTTGTATGCAGTGTGTCCAACTATGGTTAATATCAGCCTCCTGCAGAGCCTTAGAGCTTCAAATTAAGTTATAAAATGGCACAAACATTGCATATTTGTGTTTTAAGGAACTGTGAATATTCTGGTACCAAATTTCACCTTAAAGCTCTTTGTAATCACTGCTGAGCTCTCTGTCTGTTAGAAAATGTTTTACAAACCCACAGGTGGTGAAATAGATTTTTCATAAAACATTACTTCAAGACAAATAGAGTTCAAATGATCCCAGGGGTCATAAATAATTTCTCTGCTGCGCATATGCTGGGAGGAGAGGACAGCTTCAATTTTCTTTAAATTACATCATCTGCTCAAAAATCCTCCAAATGCTGTCTCATGAAAAGATAATCAGGTATGAACCCTGCACATCAAAATGAAAGGCTAGTAGGTCCTTGTGGTGAGCAGTGTCCCTCAAGCATTTCTGTGGTTTCAGAAGAAATGCATTGTTCCTCAATGAGACGTTCAGGGACATGATGAAACTCCAGTTTAACTTAGAACACAAAGGAGCTTGCCTGTACCAAGATACTCAGATTGGGTGTATTGGTGAAGCTACCAGTATGGATAACAACACCTACAGCATGTTTTAACAACTACTGGCACTGCTGTTAAACCTAAGCCTTAAACGCTGGGGTCAAAACTGGAACCAGGTACAGACACGATGTAGATAAGTAAGTATGTCTGTGACTAATATAAAATCCATGTCTTAGCTAATGGAACGTCCAAGTCCATTGATAGTTTAGGTTTTTCTTGCACCACCTGGACGTTCAAAAATGTGTCCAGAATTTTAGCTAATGACCAAATTCCTGCAAATAAAATTAAATATCCATCCACCTTTGCTGTAGTTGGTGTTAAGTGCCATTTAGAAAGCTTATGTTGTGTTCACGCCAGACAGGAATGAAATGAAGTCAATTTAAAGACCTGATAAGAGAGTAACAAGAAGTTCTGGGCTTGAACAACTGGTGACAAAAAACAGAAATCCTTTGGGTCACAACTTATGATTGTCCAAATTCTCAAATGTACACCATCTTAACATAGTTAAGATAGCATCAGGATGTTAGCTTGTAGTTCAAGGTATACCTCTGCTAAATTACAGCCCAACATTTGCTTGGCCAGCATGACTGGAAGTTTTGTTATTCTTTTCCCAATGACTCATCAAAGAAAAATCTGGAGTGATATCGAAACTACATCTTCCTTAAAAGAAACAAAAGAAGGAACAGCCTTTGACGTACAGTTTAGAGGAATAAAATATGGTGAGTACTGTTGGCCTTACTGCTTTTAGGTACTCCTCAGTATCAATATGGTCTGAAATTCAACTTTTGTGTCTTCAGATTCACTGTCTTAGAAGTATTTTGAGCATGGATGAAACTCCTCGAGAGAACTGGATTCCTTAACCACATTTCTTAACAATAACTGTCAAGAAATATTAGGTAGCATAACTTAATTAAATACAAACCCAACCGCAATATTGGTTCAACAGGATTTATTGCATTCCAGCACTGACAAAAACTTGCGAACCTCATCTCTTGGCCTCTGGCTGAGTTACAACAACCAATTCTCACCTGCATGTGTCACCTCCTACACACACACACATACTCACACACACTACTGATACTGCAGCTTATGTTTTCTAATTAGTATTTGTAAGTGCCTTAGTTTGAAGAAGTGGTCCTAATAAATCAGACCTAATTAATTGGAGAGGGTTTGCATATACTGATAATTAGCGTGTTAATGGGTATAACCTTGAGTGGTCCAAATCTGAAGCACACACTGAGGGAGATAAACACTCTGATTAGTCCAACAGGAACATGATAAAGTCATTCAGAACTGATGTGATTATTTCAGATGAGGGTGTATTATGTTCTCCTGCCCATGGGATGGATTAGAGTTGTTTGGATACAAGTATCAGAAATTAATTATTGAGTATTAGCCTTTACAAAACTCAGTAAAGTAATGTATTAGCACCTAAAAATATTAATATTGTTAATGGTTCTCAAAAGCCTTAGCCTACATAGCAGTGCGGTATACGCTTTGGCTGATGCTAGAATTGAAGAAGCTGAGCTGAGGTAAGTTAATATGTGACGTTAGCAAAAGAGTGTAACATTATTCATAGCTAGTAAGATTTCAACAATCAACGTTTAATATTCACATAGTTTAAGGCTCTAATTGTTCGTCTTCAGACAAAGGATAATTCAAGAAGGCAAATATAGTGAAAAACGGTATATCAAGAAAGACCATGAGCTGAGCTATCGCAAATATTAACTCAGCTTATTCCTGATAGCTCAGCTTATAATGAATTCTTTGTTGTACTAGCAGTAATGTCTAATTAATACAAGAGTAGCCTTCAAGCAGGAGAACACACTTTGACTTTAAGGAGCAAAGAAACTAGGCTGAGCTGAGTTAATATGTGATGCTAGCAAACAACAACAGTGTGATGCTAGCTAAAATAATTAGTATTCACAAATTTTAAGGAACATTTTAAAGAGAAATAATATCATTGGCAGTAGTTTAAAAAGCAGTAAAATGCAAAATGGCTACACAACAAACAAGTTGAAAGCTGAGCTCCAGCTAAAGTTCACTATGCTTTTTCTGTAATTGCTCAGCTTGTTGGTGATTGGGAATTCTTCAGTGCACTTGCAATAGTTTCTAATGCATACAGGGCTTATTGTAAACAGCTGTTCAAAAGCATTATTATATTAATATGAATTATTTGTATTGCACTGGAATTAAATGAGAACTCTAGTCTAGACATTTGTATCTGCAAGGGGCATAGTAAAGATATTATAGTAAACTCAAAAGACATACTTTCTCTTTTAGAAAATGGCCGAAGAAAACAATATTTCTGATTATTTTCCAAATAAAAGTTTGAATCAAGATGATCAACTTATCCAACAGAAATATAAGACTGAATTTTACTCGATACGCTGATGATGATGTGCTCAGTGTCAAACTTATAACAATCAAAGACATCAAAGCTTTCACATCATTTTTTAGGTCTCATACCTCATATGGATAAATTACATACTGCTCTATGCAATACTTATTTTTATTTGTATGCCTTATTCTTATGCCTTGTACAAAGAGAGCACAGCTTACCTAAGTCAAATTCCTTGTGTGTTCAAGCATACCTGGCCAATAAAGCTGATTCGGATTCGGATTCGGATTCTGAGTGTTTTTCTTATATAATCTAAGTTTTGCATTTAATCAAACAGCCATTTCCACAGATGATACTCACACACATACACACACATACAGTGAATGCAGGGGAGCTGAGCAGAGAAGAGGAGTAAACTGGATACTTATAGAATTTGCATTCTAAAGGATTAAGCCTGGATTACCCACCAGGCCTGCAGGTCTTGAAAACCCTGTCTTCATATATTTGTAATTTAAATGAGAATTTGTGTATTGTTACTAATGAGCCTGAACCCAACATCTGTGCAGTGGAGGGAGTGGAATATATTTCAGACATTGGTTCTGGTAAATGTTGTTTTCCAGTTCTTCTACTCTGAGATGTAATTGAGACGTGTAGCTGTATTTGACACATATATCTCTGACCGCATGTAAACACGGATTACTGAGGAAATAAGATTACAACAACCTGTAGAACCACTCGAATCATATCATTGCTTCAGTCTGGCTGTTCAGTCAACATCCTGAGGGGAACAAGTTGCCGTGAAATTCCTGACAACTGTCTGGCGGACATGACTTCTCGTATTTCAAAACTTTTCCTTACTTTAGAGAGAAGTGCTTAGAGCTGAGATAATCGATTTGTTGATGTGTAATATGGATGGATGTCAGGCTTATCAGACATATGGTTACAAGGCTTTTATTAGTCTTTTACTGGCAGCTTTATAACATTGCATTTTGGACTGTTAGAAATAAGAAACAAGCAATTTTAGGATGCCAACCTCAGGAATTGGTACGGACATTTTTCACTTGTTCTGGCACTCTGAACAAAACAACCACTCACACAATCCAGGATTAGCCAATTAATCCAAAATAAATCAAACTGATATCTGCAGAACTAAAGCAGTTTAAGATAAGAAACTAATTTGTGAAGCATCGAGAAAACTTGGCTTTTATTTACGTTTATGGTTAAGGAATATTTCAAAAATGAAAAACTAGATTCTGAATTTCCTCCGCCACTTCCCTGATGCTCTCATCAGTCGTTTGGAACTGGTTCCATTTTGCAGCGTCAGACTTTGAACAAACCACGGTCCACTGCAAAGTTTCTTCAAGGACTGTTGCAACTAAAGGCAGCAGCACGACCAATTTATTTCAACATCTTAAAACAGAGGCATGTAGCTGAGTCACAGAAATGTGTCTCACTGGGAGATGCACAAGATCGCTACAGCGAACAAACAACCGTTAAAAAGCAGCCAACATTCTTCCATTAGCGGAATCATTTTAACATTGCGTATGACAAGAAAAGAACACAGTGGAAAGCGATCACTGATGATGGTGCCCGTATACACAGTGGAAAAGCTTGGGTTTATCCACATGCTTAAAACTATTGACCCCAGGTATGGACTCTTTCGCTGAAGTTGCCCTGCTTCATCTGTACAACTGTGCACTACCACACATGCAGTCCAGTGGAACCATTCAGCCTTGCATGAGTTTGACGGTCAAGGATTTAATCTGCAATGATTGGACTCTGAAAGTGTCTGCCTCAAAACAGCTTACTCTCCTGATGACCAGAAAGTTGAGTTAATCATCTAAGAGCTTAAAACTTGTTTGGAGTCATTTCTTTGTCTTTTTTTTCCAGAAGTAAAAGAATAAAACTGAATTTGATGAGTAAAAAATCTGATATTTTATTTTTAGTCTTAAGTGGTGAAAAGTTAATACAAGTTTGAGACCTTTTGCCTCAACCAATTAACCAGTTGGAGCTGACTGACTGTCCTAATTCTGCTCTTAATGACAACAAATAAATTACTTCCTCATTCCAGGAGTGCCACACTGCCGGATGCAAGGCTTGATAAGAGTGAAGAAGTAAACATTGTCAGCAGTTTGTATATCATTTACGATGGACAATAACTGGCTGGAAGTGTGAGTCATTATGTGAGAGTGAGATGTGAACGATGGGAGGTGTTACAGCGCAGTAAAGGATTTCTGCATAACAATTGTCCATAAATTCTCACTGGAACTCCTCAATGAAAGAGGGAAACGATGCTATGGAGTGAGTCTCATCCAAAACACTAACATCCCCTTTATGATGGACAGACAACTAATACAGATATTTTCAGACATTTGACTGAACATCCATTCAATGTAAAACAAAGCACACTATCTGCTCCAGCTACTTTAATTTGTGATGATTTGCAGCTTTTCTTTGAATCAGATCACAGTGACCTGACTGCATGTGGGTTGTGGACTGTTTGCCAGACACAACAAGCTGTTTGAAGATGACACATTAAGCTCTATGAACCAGTGATAAGCTTTGTTTAACAAAGATATTGCAGATTCAACAGTTTACCTATCAATCCACAGACTTTTCAGCAGACTCCCTGATAATGAAGAGGAGTTTGAGCCCTAACTCACACCACTTTGATCCCATACACTGCGCAGTCTTTGACACAGGAAGAAAATATGCAATCAGAGTAAGGGTGAAAGCCAGAGCTGGACACCTTTAAGAGATGTCAACTTTGTCCCCTCACAGAAAACAGATCCAGAAAGCACAAACATGCCACACTGAGGACTCACACACAGCAGAGAGGCATGCACACGCACACAGCTCTCTATATCTGAGGGCCTGGGCTGCCTCTCAGTCTGTTTAAAATCATTGCCAGGTGTTCACAGTCAACCAGAGACTCATGCAGGAAGAGGGATGGGAGGGAGCGACTTCAAAAGTAAACACCACCAACATTTCTCTGAGCCTCTTCTGTACATCTGCTGCTCGGCAGAGAGAAATATTCAACTAGATGCAAACAAGAGGACAAGAGAGAGAGGGGGTATTGATCTGTGCGTCTGCATCTGTTTGAATCTCTAATTTATGGTTCCAAGTCAGCTCTCCACACATATCTGAGCGAGGTTACAAGGAAATTCCTGTCAGTGTGAAACAGCTGCCAATGACCAAACATCCCCAAGAGGAGCATGGCACACCTGATGTTGCCTTTAAAATATGTTAAACATCTCCAGAATGCAGGGACAAGACGCACAGAGAGGACATTTGGAGCAACAATAGTAAAAATATGATACATTTAATGGCCACATTGTAGGAATAAGATCATGTTGCTAGAATGAATGGGTGTCAGTGAGAATCCTGTGTGTTCTCTGTGCGCTTTGGTTTGGAGTTTCCATCATCAGGTGTTCAGAAAAGCACGCAGCGGTTGTCACCCATAAAGATATTTAAAGATCAGCATGTCAAGGTGGGTTTTTAGAGTTGAACTTACCTCTTTGGGTGAAAGCAGGAGTTCAATAGTGCCCGTGGTATCCCTCGAACATGCCACTTCTGGAAGAGCCACGATGCAAGCCTGCGCCCGGGGAGTGCGAACAACTCCGCGCGTATTCCCGAAAATGCTGGCGTAAACTCGGACAGTGTGGGGACGTTTTGTACCCCCGGATAACGAGCTAGACACTTGATTCTCTGCAAAAAAAAATTCTCTCCTGGAGTTGATTTTAAACGTGAGAGAATAGACAGGGTTCAGCGTAAAAGGATGCGCGGAGGTGTGTGGAGGCGTTGCTCGTGCGTCGCAGCTCTGCTCCTCAGTGACGGTCCTCCTCCTGCGCTCCCAGTGCTCCTCTCACTGGAGGCTGTGGGTGTGTTTACAGGGAGAGGGGGAGGACCGTCACCCCGCAGGAAATGAAGAGTGAGTGTGTGTGTGTGTGTGTGTGTGTGTGTGTGTGTGTGTGTGTGTGTGTGTGTGTGTGTGTGTGTGTTTGTGTGTGTGTGTGTGTGTGTGTGAGAGAGAGAGAGAGAGAGAGAGAGAGAGAGAGAGAGAGAGAGAGAGAGATTATTTGTATTTATTATTATTATTATTATTATTATTATTATTATTATTATAGAGATTATTATTTTTTGTTGTTGTTGTTGTTAGTATTCTTATTTTTATTTTTATTATTTTATTATCTTTATTATTCATATATTTTCTTTCTTCTATACTTCTATACAGCTCTGTTAGTTTAACATTGAATCTTATTATACTGTAATTGTTTGTAATTTTGTGTTCTATTTCTTTTTAAGCTTTTAGCAATGATTACGTATGTTTTCCATGCTAATAAAGCCCTTTGAATTGAATTGAATTGAATTGAGAGAGAGAGAGAGAGAGAGAGAGAGAGAGAGAGAGAGAGAGAGAGAGAGAGAGAGAGAGAGAGAGAGAGTCAGTCTTCCCACACATCCCCAGTGGTTTCAAATTCTTTCTGCTGAAGCGTATTTATGATTGGACTCAAAGTGTTGTTAACAACTGGTCAAATTCTGCTAGTTCTGACCTCTGGGGTCAAAGGTCACACTTGCTCTGCACCAAACCGTGTAAAGAAAAACATTCTAGCTGAGTTTTGTGTCACTTGAGAATTTCTATCTTCTCCAAAAATGCTTTATACCTCCTCCTCCTCCTCCTCACAACATCTCAGAGGTGAAGAAGCTTTCCACTACTCTACAGTGTTTGAACCTACTTCCATTAGTTACTCTGAGGCTCTGGCACAAGAAGACCTCAAATCTTAAACTCCAGTGAAAGTACAGAATAGTTTTTTTATCGATTCTGAATCTGCTTCGGTTTTAAAATGTTGTTGACTTTTAAGCCCTGTAGTGGATCAGCACAGCCTTAAATTAGCAGAACTTTTCCATGTCCAGACTCCAGCTGGAGCACTAAAGTCTGTGTTTTTTCTTGCACTTTTTACCTTGTAAAGCACTCTTGGTCAATATTGGTTGTTTTTTAATGTGCTATATAAATAAAGTTGACTTAATTCTGGTCAGATGGTGTTCAGTTTTAAGGTTGATGGCTCCTCCAAGGGGTCAGAAGATACATTTGAGGGGTTGTGAGATGATGAATGGTTTATGAAGACCTAGAAAGATCTGCAACTAAAGTTTTTTATGGATCATGATGGATCTGATGGACATAAGAGATATAGCTTTGTCAACAAGGGGTGCCATAATGGACCAATCAAAAGTTCCTTACAGGAGCTTTAAACAGAGTACAAAAGACGTCAAGTTTACTTGTCAGAGAGTACTTCTTTGACTGGAGACAAAATCTGGATTGTCTTTCCAGCCTGTACTTAACCGCAGCAGGAAGAAAAATCAATACGATCTCTTCACAAAAGAACATGTTATCCCTAAATCATTATATGAATAGCTCCAAAGAGAACTAACTTCTGATTTTATTGCGCTAGCTGATAATGTACCCTGTGTTTATTTTCAAGCAGTAACCCCACTGGTGCTGAAAAATGAAGCCAATGTGCAGAAGTGCAAAACACTGTAGCTCTTCAAGTGCTTGAGGCAGGCTGCAAAAGCCAAAGAATCCCCATTAGAGCCCATGTTAAAAATGCCAAACATTAAACAAACATGTTTACAGCCGGCATGGTTCAAAATACATATTTTGGCATTTGGATTATTTCTTTAAATCATACACAAAGTACTTGAGTGATTTTTCTTTTTATAATGCATCCATTGAGATGACATAACAGGTAGGAGTTATGCATACATTTGCATTAATAGAGAAATGGCTGTTGCTGACTGACAGGTGGATGCATCGCAGCTGTCTTCCAGGAGCCTAAAGCCTGTCTCAGATCCACCTCTGTACCTGTTTTTTAATCAAAAGTTGAGTCAGCATTTCCAATATGGCACCCCCCATCTTTGGCCTTCAAGAGACTGCATCCATGTTCATGGCTGATGTCAGTTTGGTAAATCACAACAGATCATGATGGTGGTAAGGATTACCTCTATGGTCTTATTGTTATTTTTCTGTAATGTGTTTCAATGTAAGACATCACCCATTACAGTAAATACAAAAAAAAAGAAGTTTAATTTTGTTCACAAATTAAAACTGTGTAATAAGTGATATTGTAGTCAGCTGATCCTGTAACCATGAGTTGTTTTGAGTTAATGTTTTACTTTCAGTCATTTACCCTGACTAAAATTAAATGTTAAGTTAGTGTAAGACCAAACAAGTTCATGTTTCTCTGTAACTGAAACTAATTTAAGTCCTTGTTTCCATGTGTGGAAAAGGCCTCTTCAGTTCCTAGAAGGTAGCGCCCCTGGTGATGTATCTCCTGACAGTGCAGCATTCATATAATGAAAAGCAACCAGTGACATCAAATCTGAACAGAGCTGGAATGTAACATTAGAGAGACGAGGACAATGCGTCAACGTTTATACCCATGCCACCTGGTACAGCTAACACAGTGTGTCAGATGTTTATCTGGTATGTCTGGTCTGGTGTTAAATTAAAGTATAATTTTCAACAGGAGCTGCTGAATCATAACTATGTCCAATTGTTTTCAGGTGATAGTTTATACCTGAAGAAAATCCAACGTTGTGATCAGACAGCATGAAGAAAAGTACATTTATTCTTTGTATTGTGCTTTAATGAGTCATACTCATAATAAAAACACCCAAAACAACACCCTATATGATAAACCATACTGTCTGACTCGCTCACAGTTCACATAGGAACAATGTAAGTCCTATAGGATTATAAAGACATTGTGGTTTCTGGTCGGGGTAGCAGGAACGGGAACAGGACGTCCAATTTTAACCCGGGTCATTGTGTGAGTCACATCAGTGCGGCTTGTTTTCTGTACTTCAGACTGTGACTAAAGTCTTCAGTGGACCCTCGAGGACATCTTCTCATTATTTTGTTTGTTTTTATGTGCGCTGTACTTATGTTGTGGTGATGTGAGCGGTTACACACTCACATCCAGTTTCTTTTCCCATCAACTGTTTGTACCATGGAGGAAATTACATTATAACTATAATTACAGCAACTTTATATTAAAAACAACACAGCACTATGTTCCTGAGAGTGTGTTTAGCTGTAAAGAAAAAATTTGAAGGAAGACAGGGAGTGGATTCATAAATATGACAAGAGAGACATCTAGTGGACAAAATGCTCTTTGGAATAAACTTTGAAGGCTGACATGCCTGGAAACAGACACTAGACTACAGTAGACTTGACTAGATTAGGACCTCTTGTTTTTGAGATTACAAATCATTGGTAAAACTTGCATGTATGACAAACTTCCTCATATTGTATTGTGTTAAAAGCCCTAATGGTGGCACTGATGCAACTGTTTATATTCAATCTTGATTATATGTATTGTCTATACAACATATTTGAAAAATTAACCTTAAGTATGGAGCAAATTAGCCATAATGTGTATATGCCTCACTCTGGAGAGAAGTGTAAAATATATTATTCAGTTTTTCATTTTAAAAATCTGTAAAATGTATGGAAACAACGTCCAACAACATGTTTTACTTAATTGACAGTTCTCTAGAATAACCTCAAAGGTACTACAATCTTCAGAAATAAAATAAAACATAGCATTGCAAACTCAAGCCCAACAAGCAACAATAGACGGGAATATTGACCATCTATTAAATGGGTTTAATGTATGCATTTTAGCTTGTCCATGTTTATTTGGGACATAATTCTCTATTATGCTGAATGGCATTTTAATGCACTTATTTACACTTTTGTGTAACTTATAAATGCTCTTGTGATGTATTGTTCTTTTCATTTTCATGCTATCATGCACTGTTTACATCTGTTAATTATCTTTATCGTTTGTTTTAGCTAACTCTAGCATATTTACATGCTTTCTACACAGAAATTTGAATTAATATGCACTGCCCCTTGAAATAAATAAATAAATAAATAACAATAATAGTAAAAGTAATACTGACAATTTAGTGTACAACATAACACCTGTGAAAATTAACTATACATCACATGTTGTATTAAGCAGCTCAACCATAGACTGTATAAAATATGGACGTAGCATCCGTGATGTCACCCATCTGTTTCTGAAGCGCTGTTTTGAGGCATATCGTCGGCGGCAGCCATATTGCTGCTGTCGAGCGATTGTGACGTAAAGAGGCGGGCTTTGAGCCTCCTAGCCAACAGCTACAGTGTTCCCGCCTGTCAATCAAGTCAGCTGTGCCTCTCATTGGAAGACTCGTAATCCCACTATCTTTGAAATTGCTGCGTTATGAAAAAATTCACCCCCCCTACAGTGTGTGCCGATCGAGAAATGAGCTATCCAGACTACACTCATTTTTTGTAGCAGGCTGTAAACATGTTTATTTCTGCTGTAAAGATCGTCTTTTTTGAATTGGTGTGTATGTGGTTTCCGGTACTTCTGGAGCCAGCCTCAAGCGGATCCTTGATGAACTGCAGTTTTTTAGCACTTCTGCATTGGACTCATATTTTTAGACCAGAGGTTGCCTCTTTGTACACACACACACCATGGCCACCCCTACCTATGTGCCCTAGTTGGGCCAACCCAATCTAAAAAGTCTGCACACGCCCCTGTCCATAACCAGGTAAAACCTCTACATAGGAGCTCTCACTAATCAATGCATTGAAGAACAATTAATTTCGTGCAAATAATGTTAAAAATATATATAAAATTAAGTGATGGCAATGTTTAAAGCTGCTGTGAGGAACTTTTGGTTTGTATCGATTTTGGCGCCGCCTTGTGGACAAAGTGATACCTCTCATCTCTTGTCCTGTACATGCAAAATTTGTGTCTTCAGACAATAATCGCATCCTGTTGCGTTTAACATACAGATTTATCACACGGTGTGATTATTTGCCATGAAAACAGCCAAAAAGGATGTTTCTAAAGCAAGATGTCAGTCATCTGATCTGATACCTACCCCCTCAGAACAGTTTCAGGCATTAAAAATGACAACAGATAAGGTGTCAGTGTTGTTGTGGATGGTCTTGTTTGCTTTTGAGGGTCATAAAGAAGCATCAGTATCAGTTTCAGTCTGTTTCTCAGCCAGTTACAAACTCCTCATAGTGCCTTTAAATAAAAACTATAAAGACCAATATAGTCATACAATTTATCATAGTCTGTTATCATTAGCTTTTCTATGTAGTCCTTGTATTTTTTTTGCCTTGATTGTCTCTTTCTATGCTGGGACAAAAAGTAAATGTGGTCTAATGCAGTCTAAATCCCAGCAGCTTGGGTTGTACTGTCCCTTTAAATATTTCCACAACACTGACTTCCGCATTGGAAGCCCCGCCCATTCCCCCCTCCACATAATGCTGCTGTGTGATCATTAGGTCTTGTGACTTGTTCTGTCCTCAATCAGCATGGCCAACACTCTGAAGTTCACTGTCCTGCTGCTGACCCTCGCCTCCTGTCGGGGGCTTCAGCTTAACCTCATCGATGACTATGAGGAAGAGTCTGAGGCCGTTTCTCAGGGCTCAAAGTTCGGCTCTCTGTGGCCTCTGCCGCAGAAAGTGCTCACCACAGAGCTTTCCTTTAAGTTGACGAGCGCCAGCTTCAAAATAGTGGACGCCAAAGAGTCCTCAGCTGGTCCGAGCTGCAGCCTCTTGAAGGATGCATACAGAAGGTAAGAACTTGAATACATTCTTTTTATTTTATCTGGTGCAGTTTTCAGTTTCTTTTCAGGTATTCGTGCTGCATTCAGGGACCCATAATGGCATGGTAAACAACACCACCCCTCCTCTGTGTCTCCTTTGACAGGTACTATGAATACATGTTTGGCAGCACAAAAAGACAGCAGCTTAGCAAAAGCAGGCGAACAGACCCCTCTGAGCTGACAGAGCTGCAGGTGTGGATCACATCACCTGATTCAGAATGTGACGGATACCCCAGTGTGACTTCTGATGAGTCATGTGAGTCCTCTTCCCTTCCTCATTAATAGTCCTATCATATTTCATAAAGGTCTTCTGTGCAATGGGGAAATAAAACAAGGCACATAAGCTCTTGTGCAATTTAAAGTGCATGATTTGAGCTAATGACCCCTCCTGTTATCTTTGTTTCTCTGGAACAGCAATGATGTTCCTGGGTCAATTTGACCCGGGGCATATTCAATTATCCAAAAGTGTCAGAACCCTGAAAAATCCCAATACAAAATTTTTTTAAATCTAATTTTGAAACCATTACTAACCATTAAAATCAAGATTTAGTCCATTGGTGTTCTTTAAATCTCACAGATCATGGTTCAATGAGGATTGTAACTATAACTCATGGTCATATTACATACCCATATTTATTTGTATTTATTGCTTAATTTGTCATTACCAACCATAAACACTCCATGTCAACCTGTCACTACTGAAACATTTTTAATACTGCCTGTAATTACTTCTATTTAATCTAAATTCCATTGTAACATTGTATATATCTAGCTTTATTTATCTATTTTTATTTTTACTTATTTTATTTTATTTTATTTTATTTTATTTTATTTTACTTATTGAAACTTCTTCTTCATTGTACTTACGTCTGGGTTGCTGTAACAACTGAATTTCCCCCCGGGGGATCAATAAACTAATATCTTATCTTATCTTATAACTCACTCGTTTTTCAATAAAACTAATGTTAAAACTTTATTTAATGTACATTGGAAAACCCTAAATATAAATACAATAGTTTTACATGACATAGATTTTTGTTTGTTTTATTTTACATTTTGAATTTTTTTTTTTTTTTTTATGAAGTGATGTTGATAAATTAGCACAAGACCATTTTAATGCTGCATTTAGCTGGTTTGGATGCATATACTCCCTAAAGTAGACTTTTAAAAGGGTCAATTTGACCCGCAACACAACAGGAGGGTTAACTTTAGCTATCTTTTTACAGTGAGACACACACTTCAGTTTAGTTGTACTAAAAAGTTACAGTAGTGACGGTGTATATCTGTCTTAAATAGGCTTCTTCATTCTGATTGGTCAATACTCCATAGCAACAGTCAATTATTTCTCAATAGCAAACTGCTACCAGGGACAATCTGATTCCTGCTCGTCAAATCAGTTCCCACCAAGATATCCCTTATAACTATCCCACTGAGCGTGTCTACATGCACTCTAACCCCCAGGTCATAATTGGGTTTGTGAGGTGTTGTTTTGGGTGTGTGTAGAGATATACCAAGATAAGCCTTTAACCTGGTTCTCAGAATCCTGGATCAGCCACCTGAAGTCCTCCAATACAAACCAGGATACTAGAGCATTAGACCTTATCAGGGTGTTTGAAAAAAATTTGTTGGCGCACACAGGAACGTTGAGAAATCTAGGTCATGTAACAGTCATATTTACAGTGAAATGAGGAGCTAATTCTAATGTGTGTCTTGTGAACGTCATATCCTGAATAAGATCAAACCAGTATTTCAACAAAGGTACTGTCTGTTTGATACATGAGGAAGTTTGCAGATGACACAGCGACAGTAAGTGTGTTCCGGGAGAGTGATTAAGCACTCAGCTCATTGGTTAAAGACTTGTTGTGATAACTGTTACTCAGTATTGGACCCTTGACAGATATTTCATAGGTGGATATAATCAGGCCGATGCAGACTTACTGTAGATACTTCAGCAAAAGTGTGTATGCTTTCTGAGGTGTGCGGGTGACTTGATAACTGTTACTTACTATTACAGTCAGACAGATATCAGTCACTGATATTATTGGGCCGATACAGGCCTGTAACAAATATATGGGTGTGTATGTTTTTAGCTGTCTGCAGCCTTCTCTAGTGTTGAACATGTACTTCCAAAAACAACGTTTAGAGGTGATAAAGTAACAGTGTGATCAAGAAGAAGTGGTATCCATAGTTTATAATACTCTCTGCACTGTTGCACAACATGTGACAGAGCATCACCCACTTAAAAAGATGCATTTTAATTTAACTATAGTGGAACATAGAATATATCTCTGCATAATCTGTACCTTACTTTTTATATTTGACATTATGCTTACACTTTTTGCTTATTTTTAGTCCTCCAATTTTTTTATTTTCTAATTAATGATCTGAATTTTCTCCTCAACTGCTTTATTGTAAATGGAAGTTGCAATCTCTTTTATTTAAGCCTCTATTGGGTCATCTTATTATTTATCTTTGACTACACCAGCTTTCTTTCCAGGTCAGGTAAAGGTAATTTTTGTCATTTATGGGATTGTTTTAAACTTGTTATAGATGCACTAGTATTTTTATGTATGAATAGATTTTCAATACCTGGATAGCATGGAGCATCTCTCCATTCCTCAGCTCTACACACAGCTAGTGGCAGACTTTACACTGAATGAGTTTCCGTCTGAATTAGAGCCTAACTGGATGATACTGTAGGTAGCAGGATTACCATGGCCAGGGTCAGACTAAGTCCCCCTGAGTGCTTAAGACTTTTACTTTAACACCATAATCACCTCCTGCAAAGCTTTGACACCCAGTGGACCGTAACTGTACACATGTGATAAACAACCGTCTGTGTCCACAGATGATCTGTTCGTGGATCAGCCATTTGCGGTCTTGAGGGCACCGAAAGTCTGGGGAGCGCTGCATGGTAAGATTTCTTTGCAACTATTTCTGCACCAGAAGCAAATTCTCCATTGTCTGTCTTTAATTAATCAGAAGATAACAATCCTCAGAGCTGGAGGTGATGCCTCTTTGAATGTGTGTTCAGTCACACCAGCAGTGTAGAGGTTAAAGTTGCAATGATATGAGATGAGATATGAGATGAGATATGTGAACTTCCTGCTTTTTCTAAGAGGAAGGAAACTTTTTTTAATCTTTCTGCGTCACAAACAGTTCACAGTAAGAGCTTGTGAGATACAATCTAACTCAAGCAATAAATGAGAACACTGACAGTGTGTCGCCATTGCTATAGAACCTTTTTCTTGTATGTAGATGATGCAATAGATAGAGATAGATGTTTACCAAGTTGTATGATACATAGGTTGCTAAATTGTGTAATTTTATAATGTGAAACAAACTTCTAACAACATAACATGATGACATACATTGTGTTTACATTATTTCAGGTCTGGAAACTTTCAGTCAGATGGTGTATGAAGATGAATATGGAGCTGTAAGTGAAGAACAGTGTGATGTTTTATATTTAAATTCATTATGAGGACTTTTTTGTTGCACTTCAAATGTATTCAATCTTGTAGAAATGTATATTTTAGGTTCAGTTTTGCCTTTAATAATAATAGCAAGAATAAAATGTCAGGTTAGATTGTTTATAATGAATTGTAATTAACAGATGTAAATGAGCTGTAAATATTGTCCAATATACAATGAGTTTAAAAAATAATTTACTCCTTTTTTTTTATGTGTTCATAGTGCACATGTACAAGTGTGTGTAAAAACAAAAATTCTAACTATTACTGCTCTTAATTTGAAATTTCCCCTTAAACATAGAATACACTTATAATACTTTTTTAGACTTACATATATTAAGTAAGTATATGTCTTCATTTTAATATAGTATTCTAAAAGTTTGATTTCTAACATTTCTAACTGTATCTTTTCAGAAAAGCATCAATGCAGCAGAGATCAGTGACTTCCCCAGGTTTGCTCACAGAGGCATCTTACTGGACACCTCTCGGCATTACCTGCCCATCAAAGTCATCTTGGCCAACCTGGTGCGTCTGCTTCACCTTCTTACACCTTTATTTTGTTCCCTTATTGTTCATTTACTTTTGTCTGAGTATGTTTTGTTCTCGATTCATGCAGGAAACGATGGCGATGAACAAAATCAATGTTTTCCACTGGCACATCGTGGACGATCCGTCCTTCCCTTACCTGAGCCGAACGTTCCCACAGCTCAGCCAGCAGGTCAGTAAGAAGTTTGAACGGATCGTGGTTCAAAGAGAGTTCAACATTTTCTATTTGTCAAGAGCTTGAATGTTTTTTGTTCCTTGTCTACAGGGAGCTTATCATCCTTACACACATGTTTATACACCCGCTGACGTGAAGATGGTGATTGAGTTTGCCCGTCTGAGAGGCATTCGTGTTATTCCAGAGTTTGACACTCCAGGACATACGCAGTCTTGGGGCAAAGGTGAGTTTTAAAAGTGCTGGTGTGAGAAACTTTTTGAGTTGCAGCCATGTTTATGACTCCAGCTGGCGAAAAGGAAGCAATTCAAGTTATGATTTCTTGAAAGAAACATTACAAACAACATGTCTGAGCCTTCTTCTCTGTTTCTCCTCTCAGGGCAGAAGGATCTGCTCACACCCTGTTACTCTGGCGCCACACCCTCTGGCACCTTCGGACCAGTCAACCCCATTCTGAACACCACCTACGACTTCATGAGCCAGTTCTTCAAGGAGATCAGCACTGTGTTCCCTGATGCCTACGTTCACCTGGGAGGAGACGAGGTGGACTTCAGCTGCTGGTGAGATTTCATCCATAATGTCAGACTTACTTTGGGCGTTAAAGATCAAACATGAGTTAATATCAGCTGCTGTTTCTCTGTTTCTGCCCTGAAGGAAGTCCAACCCGGACATCCAGAAGTTCATGATTCAGCAAGGCTTTGGACAAGACTACAGCAAACTGGAGTCATTCTACATCCAGAAGTATGTTGCTTATATTTAACAATATTAGAATGCTTATGAATAGTTCAGTCAAGTTCTTATCCTTATTCTTTTATTTGACAGACTCTTGAATATCGTCACCTCTACTAAGAAAGGCTACATGATCTGGCAGGAGGTCTTTGACAACGGCGTGAAGGTAAATAAACAGAAATATCATGCATTGCTATGTAATACTAAAGTCATAATCATACTGTAGAACTTCTGTATGCTAACTAGAACCTAGACTTTGATGTATAATATCCGTGTTAGATTGATTTTAAGGTTATCATTGTTTGGGTCATTTTTATTTTTCCTTTTATGTTTCTGAAGGAATAGTTTGACATTTTGGGAAGGATTTTTTATTTGTTTTTGTATCTAAGTTTGATTTTTTTTTTCAAAATCTACATCAGTACCATTTCTAAATTCTTAAAATTAAGCTAACACATGCAGCCAGTTAGCTTAGCCAACCTAAAGCTTTAAAATCAAATAAGTGGCTAGCCTAGCTCTTTTCTAATGTGATCAAATATCCCTACTAGCACCCTAATAGTCTGTAAAAATAAAAATAAAAATAAAAAAATAATCAGCTTTTGTTTTCATTCTAATGATATGATGTCATTTTAACCTTCCTATTATCCTTGGGGTCAATTGGATCCCATTCAATGTTTAGCATCTCTAAATTAATGACTAACATCATTATTTGGCTTCATATTTCATGACTTTTCCTAGTTTAATGGGGACGACGTAAAATTAAAATGTTGATATGTTGCAATTTCCTGTAAAAAAAATTACGCATCAGTGTTCCTTGGGGTCAATTTAACCCCAGGCTGTTTTAGCTGTATATAACATAAGAAATATCATTTAACACACATTTGTTTTGGTTGTTTTGGATGATATTGAGGTCACTATAACCAAGGACACTGCCGCACGTGACTGTCTCTAAAGACGTTCAATGATGCATCCTGTGTCATACGTTTTGATAACATAGAAACATGGCAGGGCCGATGAGAGCACGACAAACTTGCAACAGTTTGATGTTCTGTTTTACAAATAAAGTCCTTCTAAATGCTTTTGAATTATGTTTATGCTTGAAATATATTTTATTTAAAGGTAGTCAACAAAGAAACATTAAGTACCTGACACAAATGCTTAAAATGCTGGGGTCAAATTGACCCCAAGGATAAACAATGTTAGTAAATTTCAGGGTAACAGGAGGGTTAAGGGGGGAAGTTACTGCTGCCAGCAAGCTAACTCGCCTAGTAAGCTATCTTAACTAAGTAGCTTAGTATTGTCATGGCATGGTCAGCACCTAATGTAACCCCCTCATCCTGATTAAACTATAAATTGAAGATTTTTTTTTTTGCATATATCACAAGAAAAGATATAAATAGATTTTATAATGATTTCTGTAGGAGCGTGTTAGCTGTTTCCAGTCTTTAGGCTTGGCTATGTGAGGCTAGCAGCTGCTACTCTAGTATGATACAAACATACAAACTTACAAACGTGACAGAGGTTTTATCTTCTTATCTAATTTCGAGCTACAACCTTTTCCAAAGTGTCAAACTATTCAACCAAAACCAACAACTACTGTAGTATGGAAATTTAGCACACTAGCATGGTCTGCAACTATTCCAGCTAAACCCAGACACAGTAGTGCATGTGTGGATCGGCGGCGGGTCTAATGATGAGATGAGCAGGGTGACGGCAGCAGGGTTCACCACCATCCTCTCCGCCCCATGGTACCTAGATTACATTAGCTACGCACAGGACTGGCAGAAGTACTACAAGGTTGAGCCACTCAACTTCAACGGTCAGTTGTTATAAGAATTTGGCTTCTTGTGTTGAATCAATTAATTTGGTGGAGGGGAACTCTAATTTGGGGTTTGATTGATTGATTGGAGTGAAAGAGAAAATTCTGGATTTTGTTCAACAGGCTTACCAAACATTTAAAGTGCACAGCTGTGACAAGGAGAGCGAGTCAGAGAGATGAAAAGATGGGGCAGTGTGGTTGGTGGATTTCAGATGGTGGTACCTGGATGACTTATTGCTAGTTCTGATCTCAGCCTTAAGTTTTGTCAGTCAGCGGAAGGTTGGAAGCCTTTATTTGAAGCAGGCTTGTATTAGGGGCATGGCTTTAGTTCCAATTCTCTCTGTTAGAACCGTACAGTTGGCCAGTTTTTGGTACAATGGGTTGTTGAGGTGTATAGGTCACAGATAAAAGTACAAACTAAAGCTCCTAACATATCGGTGAGGGCCACAGCTCCTACACAGAAGTGAAATTCCAGGTCAAAAGAGAGCAAAAGGAACATCTATGTCAATATTTAGGACCTTTTTATTTTCGTTCCACCCCCTGAACTTTTTTTCCCCACTCTGCTGAAACTGATATTTTTATGTGTGTGCTGTGTAGCTCAAGCCAGACACAATAATCCACGTTTGGAAAGGAAACCAGCAGCAATACCAGAGTGAGATGGCAAATGTTACAGCAGTAGGGTACCAGACCCTGTTGTCCACTCCCTGGTACCTGAACCGTATCTCCTACGGCCAGGACTGGAGTGGCCATTACAAGGCCGACCCTCAGGATTTCGATGGTTCGTGTCTGCATGATTGAATGTATTAGCTTTCTTTTTCTTTTGCCCATTGCAACCATCACTTTCAGTTTATGCTGCAGCTTCTTGTCAGTGTTTATATTTGCTTTGCCGCCATCATATGACTCTTTTTTTTTTTATTGTTCTGTTTGTCTGGTAGATTTTATTATTGTGTTGTTTGCCTTCTGACACAGACTTAATGCCATAAAGTCACTGCTGTGCGAATATGTGTAAGCCTGTTGAATAAAAGAGGGAATACATCTTTATTTTTCTCTATCAGAGGGTACAAAATAACCCCACAATTGCTTTTGCATTTTCTTTCATTCATTGCTCTATCTATCCTGAGTCTAAGACTCCTTGGACTCACCTGATTTCATTGAATGTTACATTTTGAAACAGGAACCGAAGCTCAAAAGAAGCTTGTGGTTGGTGGAGAAGCCTGTTTGTGGGGAGAGTATGTAGACGCCACCAACCTGACACCCAGACTCTGGTATGGCTCATGTGATTCCTCAATAAACTCTTTATCAGAACATTGTTATTTTGGACCTTGACACCCATGTGACAGTAGATTGAATTATATCGTTGATGTTTCATTGCTCTCAGGCCTCGTGCTAGTGCTGTGGCAGAGCGGCTGTGGAGTGCCAAGGAAGTGACGGACATCAATGATGCTTTCAACAGACTGTCCTTACACCGCTGTCGTATGGTGGAGTGAGTATCTGACCTCCTTTTACACCACTCATTAGTTTAAGATTAAGTTTGTCCTCAAGGCACAAATATTCATCGTCTGTCTTGTTCCACTCTTAGGCGCGGAATCCCAGCTGAGCCATTGTTCTCCAGCTTCTGCCCTCGTGAGTACAAAGGCATCTGAAAACAAGCTCACTGCGAGCATACTAAAAGGGAAAAAGGAACAAATCCATACACGATCAACTTCACAAATGCAAGGAAATCCATAACTAAGCTGCCTTTGTAGAAATGTCACTGTTCTGTGCTGATAAATCTGACATACATTTACATTTTTGAACCTGCAGATCATGTAATGTCAATTCAAATGCACTCTTTGTTTTTTATCGATGTTTGTTTGATGATTGTGAATAAACGTGTACAATTTTAAATGCATGTCCAGTGTTTCTTAGTTTGAAAAACAAGGAACAAATAATTAGCCACATATTTATTTTGTAGCTAGCTAAAAACAGGGTACAGTATTTATTTTTCCACATTTCCTGCAGTGGATGTTCATAGTATAAATAGCAGACTAGCCTTGAGTCCTCAAGTCTGATATTCAAAATATGTTTTGGAGATGTCTGGGTGTTTGCCATGCTTCTGTCTCAAAGTCCATTGGCCCAATTGTTGATGAATAGTTGCTCAGTGTTGAACAGGAAATCACAGCAGACCAGCCATCCGTTTAATGAGGGTGTTTTGGTCCTGAGGGTTCATCGTCTCATAAGTGTCCAGCTCCAGGGAGAAAGTGGCATTGCCGGATGTCAGCGTTCGTAGGACGGTGGAATAGCCCTTTACAAGGAAAAAACAGGCATTATTACCAAGTAGTTGATAGGGTGACCCAAAGCTGCACACATCTTTTAAAGTGGATGTAATCTCACCATCATTTCTGCCAGTGGCACAGTCGCCAGCAGCACCTTGTTGTCATATCGACTCTGGATATCTCTGACAGTCCCTCGTCTTTGAGCTAAGTCCCCCAGCACAGTGCCGAGCTGCTCCTCCCCGACTGTCACCTCCAGGGACATCACCGGCTCCAGGACCTGGCCTCCTGCAAGCTTCAGGGCCTGTGTCCACACAAACATAATTGTCCCATAATCTACTGATAATCCACTGATAATCCTGCAGTTTGCTGAAGACACAGGAAGCTGTAAAGGTTTTACCTTGAGCATGCAGCGGGACAAACAGGCCGACACCATGGCGGGAGATGTTCCTGGTTCCATGGTGACACTTTGGATAAGTGTGGACACACCCAGTAAAGGATAACCTAACAATGGACCTGAGGGTGGAGATATGCATGGAGAATAATAAGCACTTAATTGGGCGCAACTACTTCTTGAAGCTGGAGAAGGCAACTATGAAGAAACTGAGATTAAGACAGGTTTCAATGTGCAAGTCTTTAATACGGCAAGATCTGTAAAAAGTTACATAGAGGTTCCACTCTGAAGGGGAAGTGATATTTACCCCTCCTGCAAATACTGCCACACATAATTGTATCAATTAGAGCCAGGTTAGGTTCTCTTATATTTATACCTAGCCTGTCTTTAATTAATACAAGTATGTAGAAAACAGGGCAGCACAAGTTTGCAGGATATGAAATAAGTCTTGTCTGATTTTACCTTGTAGATATGAGCTGTTCACTCCATTCTCTGTTGCTTCTTTAATTTCTGGAGACAGCTGTTCTTTCAGTTCCTCTGTGAAAGCGATCTCACACAACCCACCCATAGAAGTAATTTCCTCAGGTGTGACAGTCAGCTCCACGGTCACGACATGTCGTCTCTCTCCAACAGTACGGTCCAGCGTATCTACATTAAAAAGGGCAACAATTTAAAACAGCATGTAATATAATTATAATAATTATCTATATTTAAACTTTAAACTTTACAATGACATCGAGCATATAAAAGACACATTAAAATGCATGACAAGCAAATAAAAGATAAAACCTTAGAAGAATTATGATCAATCAAAAACAGACAACAATTAAAAAGTAATGTTAACACAAATTCTGCTCAAACAGGTACAATCAGAGGTTAAAACGTCTAAATGTAAAGATTTAAAATGACTCAAAGAAACAAATGCATTAATTTTGAAGGTGCATTAAAGTGATTTTCATGCAGATGGTGCAAAAAAGCCAAATGCAGATCTTCCCAGCTCTGAATTAACCCTGGGAACCTGGAGAGTGAGCCAATTAGTGGATCATGTGTGTCGTGCTCCAGAGGACCAAACTAGCATGGATGATAAATATGAGGGAAGCATCCCAACAAGCGTTTTATAAATAAAGAGGTATGAGTGCAAATCACGTCTTTCAGTCAGAGAAGACCATCTGACCTTTTTGTAAGGATGCAGCGATGAGTATTGTAGCTAGTTTTAACGTGGAGGCTGAAGCATGCCTGTACAAAATGTCACCATAACCAAGCACTGATAAAAAAGTTGCCTCTACCAGGGTTTTCCTACAGTGCAGAGAAAAACACAATTTGTTCCTGTAGAAAAAGCCAATCTTTTGTCGAACTGGACAAATTTAAAATATGACTTTTAAGAGAAACTTTCTCGTCAATCCAGATACCAAGATGCTTCTGACTCACTTCATTCATTTAAGAAACAGTTGAAAACTTACCTTTTCAAACAGGCATTCCCCACACATTAATTATTCCACCTCTTCCCTTGTCGTCTGCTTGTCTATGTCTTTATTGTATTTATTTATTGTCTCTCTTGTAAAGCGTCTTTGAGTTCTTGAAAAGCGCTATATAAAACTTAGGTATTATTAAGATATTTATAAACCTATACCCTTTCTATATTGGTGCCTGCATTAGAAGTGATGATGAAAGTTCTCAAATCAATGAGAATTCTGTTGTAACTGATAAGAATGAATTCTACCTCCACTCATTGTAGTTAGCCATAGTTGATGAAATGATTGTACCTGTTGTTGAGACCTCATGGAGAATAGTTTCCCTGTAGGCCACCTGCAGTGGTCCAAGGTGAGTCTCAATGCCATACTCTCTCCTGATCCGATCATGAATGATCTCGATGTGCAGCTCCCCCATCCCACATAGAATAGTCTAAGGAGAGAGAGCAACATAAATATAGCTGACTCATGGAGGCAGGTGATCTGACTAAAGGACCTCCTGACTAATCCAATGATGGTATTACCTGACCAGAGTCGGGGTCGACTCTCACTTTGAGGCTGGGGTCTTCTCTCTGGAGGCAGTTTAGGGCGTTCTCAAGATCTTTTAGGGAGAGAAAAAACAGTGTGAGTTTTAACAGGACTGCTGTTGTGTGTAAAATACAACGATGATGTCACTGACCTGCCTGTTTGGCCATGGTGGGAGGCTCTATGGTGCAGAAGAAAACGGGATCAGGGACCTCCACCCCTGAGAGGATCACACTGACTTGTTCGCCACGTTTCTTTGCCGCCTCTCCGTCGTTCTGGGCTCGGCGGGCTGCAGCTGCTGCAGACGCCTTTGAGGAAACAATGGTGTCCCCTGTGACTGTCTGAAGTCAAAGAGGGAGAAAGTTAAAACTCATGACGGGGAAAATCTTACAAATGACAAACTGAGAATGTGAAGCTTTACCTGCTTCAGTCCTACAGTCAAAGCGATGTTTCCGGCCGTCATCGAGGGGATTTCTACATGTTGATCAGCAAACGGCACCAGCAGCCTGCTCATCCGCTCACTGCAGAAAAACATAATGCACAAAAATATTGGTTGATGGTTGATATTTCTTCTCTTAAGACAGATCTATCTTTTTAAGTACGTACACGCTGTTCCGGTTGATGTTGTGGACAGCAGTCTGTGATTTCAGAGTGCCAGAGTAGATCCTCAGAAACACCAGAGGACCACGCTGCTTGTCGTGGAGGACCTTGAAGGCCAGAGCACACAAGTCATCCTTGTACCAGCGCCTGGAATAAAATAAAAAACCCAGCTTATGGCCTGAAAGCATGAAATCAATGCACACAGAAATCTATTGCACATAAAAGCGTGGCCATGAAAGACTCATTATCGTCCACCTTGCATCCAATCAACATAAATTACGACAACCCACTTGTTTGCATCTTGAGAGCAGACGTTTATAGAGTCTAAAGAGATTCTAAATGTGGCAGACTCATGTCTAAATCTCTCATCACTGCCACTCTGGGTCTTTTCTCATGTGAATAAAACTGTTTGAATTTTCTGGATGCTAGATTCAAATACCAACCCAAGAAAGATTCTCTACTGCCACTCTGTCCCTAACCAAGAAAGCCTTTATGCTACGGCTGTTCCAGTACTTATTTTGTAAAACAGCAGAGTACCAGGAAAATGCAAGAGGGTCTGATAGAGGAGCATCATTCTAACGCAGGATCTGAGACCCTATCCTGCTTGAATCCCCAGTCAACTCAGCGCCATAACAGTTTTAGTTAGAGTTAGTTATATATCACTCACACCAGGTCA
Organism: Notolabrus celidotus; assembly: GCF_009762535.1. Taxonomy (NCBI): domain Eukaryota; kingdom Metazoa; phylum Chordata; class Actinopteri; order Labriformes; family Labridae; genus Notolabrus; species Notolabrus celidotus. Next base: position 5,901,703 of record NC_048290.1, read on the forward strand.
TGGTGTCGTTCGTCGGGTGCAGGCAGGTACGAGTTGATGGCATCCAGAAGAGGCTGAACACCTTTGTTTTTCAAAGAGCTCCCACAGAGAACTGGGACTCCTTTACGCGCCAGAGTCACCCGCCGCACAGCTTCCTGTAGCTGGAGGAACATTAGCAGAGTTTATTTGCATTCACAAATAACTTCTTCAGGACTTTACTGTGGTATCATGATATAAATCACTCACTTTGATGGCTGGGACATCATCAAAGTTGTCACCAAAGTCAGTCAGGAGCAGCTCAGCAAACTCATCGTCCAAATCAGCAACCTGGGAATGAAAACTGAAGATTAAAGCTGGAATATTTAAAGTTTTTGCATTAAAATGATCAACACGTCGGCACGTACCTGCTCAATTAAAGCTGTCCTGGCTTCATTGACCTCCTGCGAGAGTTCTGGCTCCACTGACGGGCTGAGAGGTTTGCTTTCGAACATTCGTCCATCATCGTCCATGGCTCTTTGCTTCCATGTTAGCTTCTGGTTGGTTAACAAGTCCACCACACCGGAGAAGGCTTTACCACTGCCAACAGGAACCTAGAAGGTCAGAGACGACCATTAATTCATGAGTATTTATATGATTGCTACTTAAATGCTGCAGCAAAATGTATCAAAGTAATATATTTGACTGCATCTTAGAGTTATCCTTTTTTATGTTTAATAACAGTAGGCTCACCTGAAGTAGGATTGGATTGGCTTTCAGCTTCTGCTTTATGCTCTCGATAGAAAAACTTAGGCTGAGAGAGGAAAAAAACAAAGTGAAAATTTGAAAATATCAAAAATATATTTTATTTTGATGGACTTTTAATCACTCACTTTGCTGTGGGCTTATCCATCTTATTCAGGAAACACACACAGGGGACATGATGCTTCTGTGCTTGTCTCCACACAGTCAGAGTCTGAGCCTGTTGGAGGTTTTCAAGGTAATGGAATAAAATGTTTCAGGATAGAGATCTCTATCATACAACACAATGCAACACATTTTCCACTCCCCGTTGACGATAAGATAAGATATGGATTTTGGAAGAGAAGAAATGACCACTAGCATGTTACATGAACATTTTCTGCCAAGTGTGAATATGCAAAATCTACACAGGAGGCTGAAGTTTAGCTTAGTAAGCACTGAGCTCACCTCGACACCAGCAGACGCATCAAACACTGCAACAGCGCCATCAAGAACACGAAGTGCTCGCTCCACCTCCAGTGTGAAGTCGACATGTCCTGTAATCACACACACATACACACAGGCTGTAATATCTACCTTATTACTTATTTAACTGAAAAATATCATACACACTAAGACTCAATTCTTACCTGGTGTGTCTATAAGGTTTATTCTATGACTTTTCCAGTCGAATGTGACAGCTGCAGACTGTATAGTGATTCCACGCTCCCTCTCTTGAGCCATGAAATCTGTGACTGTGTCTCCATCGTCCACATCTGAACGTGACAGAGAGACAAATCAAAGAGACAGGAAACAAGCATGTACTTTGTATGTACTGAAGATGTTTTAAGCATACTGCTCACCTCCTAGTGATCTGGTGTAACCAGAGTAGTAAAGCATTCTCTCTGTGGTTGTTGTCTTTCCTGCATCGATGTGCGCCATGATGCCGATATTTCTGATCCTGCAGAAAATAGATAAAAATCATGTTAACACAAGGCATAGCTAAAGCTAAATAGCATTTACAAGTAGTGAGTGCATGCATTATTTAATGACTTACTTGGATATATCAGGGTTGACCACAGACCTCAGTGATTTGACATCGTCTAGGAGAGTGAAAATGAAGCAAAATCAGGATAATCTCATTGAACAAGTGATGCTTTACATTTCCTTTTCTATTTCTATTACAGGCAGTACTTCTATAATCTTACTGACTGATGGAATAATATTAAATATAATGTAAATTTGTATAACATATGCAAAACAGTAAGCTTACAATGAAGATGTGTTTGCATGTAGTGCAAGCACTCCTGAAAGTACATTTTGAGTTTCACATGTGATTTCACATGTAGCATTTTAGTTTACTAGTTGTTCTAGAGCTGTCAAACATAATGTTTTATTTCCACTAGCTGGTCATTGTCATGTCCTGATATGATCTTCTTCAGAGTGGCTTTTCTCACAAGTGATCAAAAGGCATGAACATCTAAATTCCAGTGACAATAATGCAACCCTTCATCTGCTCATTAAGATCATGACATTAATCAAAAGCTACACTGCTGAATAGACCATGCAGCTGTCAGTCTGATCAACAACATATGAGTTCTAATAACTTGAATCTTAATACAGTCATTAAACAAAAGCAAAACTTAGACCATTAGATGTCTCACCCTAGCTGTAAAACTCTAGTTTTCTAATGCTTGCATTATCAATATTGTTAATTGTTTGATTATAAATTGCAACGCACCTGGGAGAAAGCTGTAATGTCTTTGCACATGCCATCTCACTCTACATCTGCAGCACTGGAGTCCAGCAGTGAGTAAGTACCTTCCCTGTTCATGATACAAACGTGTTAAGAAGTTAGGTGGAAGAAAACACTCATATTTGCAGAATGTGATTATTTGTGCAGTTTATATCTTACCCAGATCATCCTGTTTAATGTCCGAGAAGCTCCAACAGACATATTAAAACTCATCTCTCACGCCTCTCCCTCATAAGTCCAAGTCTTTTCCGGAACATAGTGGAACCACTCTGCAGTCTGTCGGACCTGTTGTTATAACATCATAGATAAGTACTTCTTTCATTCAATACTTCATGGTTTAAATACCCTTCAATACAACTAAACCTTTCTGGCTGTCAAATGTCACGCTTTCATAAGACACGACGCCAAAATACATCCCGAGAAACAAGAGCGTGAAGCTAACGTTCCCGGGCATAGAGGAGAAACACATTTAAAAATTAAATAATACAGTTTAAAATGATATAAGTATATATTTTTATTCTTCGAAATACAACCAAATAATAGATAGAAAATATAATGTATTGTCCCTCACTTTCGTTAATTATAACGGTTATTAATTTTTTCAGACCGAAGTCGGACATGTTAAGCCAACGGACAAATCATGACGTACTTCCTCTAAGTATCGGCTACGGGGAAAATAACATCGAAAGCTTCCCCAGCCTCAAACAGAAACATCAAATAATCAACGTCTTTACTAACTCTTACCACCGTCGACGAATTCATTGAGACACTCAACCCACCCAGCACAACATGGTATGAAGACAAAACGATTTTAATTTCATTCTATGAGTTTTTTCAGGCAATTTAACATAATGTGTTAGCATTAGCTTAGGTTCACATGTGGCGGAGTGACGTGCTGCTCTGCTGTAGTTTTGTTTATAGTGTTTTTATTGAAACTTTGTCACCTTATAAATATGAATACTGTTAGAATCAAGCTTTAAGAACATTTAAATTCATTGTTTGTGTGTTAATGTACCTATTTACCAACATTTTACTTTAGCTCGAGATGTTTTGAAGGCCGTTTAGTGTAGCATATGCGCACATCTACATTGAACTAACATGTTATTCAGTGTGTGCCATTAACGCACAATTTACATCAATCACAACACAAGTTATTTGAGTATATCATGACCATTTTAGGATTCCTGATAGTTTCATTAGACTTTTTTAATTGTAAATGTAGAAACTTTATATTTACAGACACATCCTGACTCCATATGTTGTAATGTCAAGTTGTATTTAAGGCAGTTTGCTCAGAAATTGGAGCTCTTGCTTGATGCAGTATTGCCAATGTGAATTATTCTGTCGATACTGATCAGTTAAATTGATTCAATGATTTGATAACATTGAATTAAAGGGATTAGAATGATCCATATCATGAATTTAGAGATAAGTGAACAATTATCTAAGTAAATAACATCTATTAAGTGAAGAATTGTCTACTTAAATGTCTGGTAGAGTGTAGTTTTACAATGGTAAACATGTTTGAGTTGGCATTTTAAATCATCTCTTATAGATCACAGGCCACTTACCTGAAAATAATAACATTGTTGTCATTGGAGGCTTGTGTTTACAAAAAAAATTAAAGAAGCCTGACAGTAAATGTAATAATGAATCAGTTTAACATTGTTGTTAAAACACCTCTTTGCAGCAGCCTCTGCAGTACATTCTTCTTGAAACATTAAAGAAATCTGTGCATTTCTTTCAGCTTCTATCTGGTTTAATTTTGCATGTTGTCTGCTTTCCCTTTATAGCCTCAGAACGAGCACATTGAGTTACATCGCAAGCGGCACGGCTACCGCCTCGACCACCATGAAAAGAAAAGGAAGAAGGAAAGCCGTGAGGCTCACGAGCGCTCCCACAAAGCCAGGAAGTTGATTGGTTTGAAGGCCAAACTGTACCACAAGCAGAGACATGCTGAGAAGATCCAGATGAAGAAGACGTAAGTGATGATAGATAAAAATAAATATAGACTTGATTTATCTTTGTGGATGCTGGCAGTGTTTAAAAACAAAGAACTGTCTAATAATTCTGACTTGTTTCTTTGTAGGCTCAAGATGCACGAGCAGAGGAAGACCAAACAGAAGAACGATGATAAGACACCAGAGGGAGCAGTGCCAGCATACCTGCTGGACAGAGAGGGACAGTCTCGTGCTAAGGTTCTGTCCAACATGATCAAACAGAAGAGGAAAGAAAAGGCTGTAAGTACCTGCTGAAACCTGCATTCTGGCAGCCTCCATTTAGGGGAGTTTGTCCAGTGAGAATCAAGGTTCACTGATCGGGAATCCATGTGTTTCATTTGTTATTTATGATAAGTAGATTATTTGACATAATGTTGTTTTGGTTGGATTTCAAACACAAATGTGATTTTTTTTTTGTGCAGGGTAAATGGGAGGTACCGCTGCCAAAGGTGCGAGCACAGGGAGAGACCGAAGTTCTTAAAGTCATCAAGACCGGAAAGAGGCAAAAGAAGGCCTGGAAGAGAATGGTCACCAAAGTTTGCTTCGTCGGCGACGGCTTCACCCGTAAACCTCCAAAGTATGAGCGTTTCATCAGACCCATGGTAAGAGAACAGTGTCTGCAGCATCTGAACGTGCATTCAAGATTTCTGCTCGGCAGTCAGATTAACTTGTGACGTCTCTCTCTTCTTCACACTTCAGGGTTTGCGTTTTAAGAAGGCTCACGTCACACATCCAGAGCTCAAAGCCACATTCTGCCTCCCCATCCTCGGCGTGAAGAAGAACCCCTCCTCACCTCTCTACACCTCCCTGGGAGTGATCACAAAAGGAACAGTCGTAGAGGTCAACGTCAGCGAGCTGGGCTTAGTAACACAAGGAGGAAAAGTTATCTGGGGTGAGCGCTCATCTATTGTTTATTGTTCAGTATCATCTATCGTTACTGTACCCTGCTTATGTATCTAATTCACATATCAAGCTTAAATGTTACTGCACAACACAAAACTGAAACTGTGGACAAAGACATGTCTGTGTGAAGACTGGAGATGTGATTATGTAACTAAATGATCTGTTTCTCCTCAGGTAAATACGCTCAGGTGACAAACAACCCAGAGAACGACGGCTGCATTAACGCGGTTCTGCTCGTGTAAGACTCTTGACCTTTATACAGACTGTGCCTGGTAACTCTACTTTTTACACGAGGAGTGTTGAAGACAACAAACAACACAGAGACGCAACAAGCAACCGCCTTCAAACAACAGGAATGGTGAGAAGATCACCCAGGTCGCACTTGGCAAAACATTTTTTGTAACGGGAGGATCTGAGGAAAAGAAAAGTGGTAATGACTTTGAAATGTGATATAAATAAACTTGATATAACACCAGATAATATGGGTTCTTGTCATTTTTTTTCATAGATGTAAAGTGTTCTCATGAAATATCCTTATAATAAGATTAGCTATACATGGATTAATTAAATGAAGGAAGTTAAGACAAGCAGGGCTTCTCATGAAGATCATGGTTTGAATGATCCTAACAAGTCAGCCAGGATTTAGATGTTTCATATCAAGTCATAGTTAAAACTGAAACACACCTAGCCTTGGGGCAGCAGTAGCTCAGTCCATAGGGACATACTGGTTCGAGTCCCAGTATGGACGAAGTTTGGCAAGTGGACTGGTGGCTGGAGAGGTGCTGGTTCACCTGCCTGGGCACTGCCGAGGTGCCCTTGAGCAAGGCACCGAACCCCCAACTGCTCGGGGTGCCCTGGTTGACGGCAGTATCCTCACTCTGACATCTCTCCCTAAGCATGTTCACTGCATGAGTGTGCATTTGTATGTATATACCAAAAAAACTATGTGTAGCATGTCCAAAATAGCATGAGTGAAAAAATTGAATTTCCCCCCTGGGGATCAATAAAGTACCTTTCTACAAAATAATGACCCTGCAAGATATATGACAGCATCTTTCAGATTCCTCTATCCTCTTTTAAGTTAAATTGATAAATGCATTGTATGCCTTGGAATAAGTTGTTGACATGTCTGTTATAAGTTACCTTAAATGTCTTTGTAACCTATCCCAGAGGTAGCAGTGCAAGGGGAAATAATCATACTTACTTCAGGTAGTAGTCTGGCTATACTAAGTAATAGTGAACTGTCTCCTTTGTAGTTATCTGGAGTGACTGTTGTCTCTATGTTGTGTTTTAGCAGACTCTCTTATTTAGATACACCCAGAAAACTTTGTAAACAATGAAATAATTAACAAATCAAATAATTTTGACTTCCAAAAAAAGACAGCTTGCAGATATTTGCACTTCACCTTCAACTATTTTTCTGTTCAGTTCTTCTGAAATAGTTCCATGTGCACATAAAACGTCCTCATTTCCGCATTAACCGTACTTCAGCTTAATGTTTAACTTCCGTGGCAGAAGTATAAAAAAATGTGGAAGCACCAACAACGTGAGATTACAACTCCTCTCTCTAGTTCAGTTTACCCTTGGACCTCAAACTGCACTTTGCGCTGTAGAGTTTTGCAAGCTATTTGATTGTTGCATAAGTTCTATTTCATCAAATTTCAACTGACGCTTTAGACTTTAGTCAGGTTTGCTACCTTAACGATCAGAATATTCACAGATTACAAGTGGAGCTCTTAAAATGTGCCAGAATTTAATCATTACTGATCATGGAATCAATTACTAATAGGCTTCAAATTATTGTTCTAACTGTATGCTATATGGATTTTGCTTCTAGTAATCTAGTATGTTTTGCTTTATGCTTTGGGGTGCATGTTTTATGGTGTAGGTACTACATGTTTCATTGACAGTAAAGCACTATTACAATAACAAATAGCTAAGCTACACTCACTTTAAAGAGCTGTTATCGTGCTTTTTCATATTTTACACACAAGTATTCGGTTAAAATGTTGGACGTCAATACTTAACATGGCCAAAGTTTCAAATTGTGAGGTAAAAGTGTGTGTCAAGAGTTATCCCAGGCTCCTCTGAACAGCTTGATTAAAAAGTCACAAGATTTATGTGAGTGGGACATGAGATTTGCTCAATCTGTGACATCACAGATTGGTGAATCTCGTTAAAACAGCACAATGAACCTGAAACGTACCAAATAGAAACGTCCTATGTTTTTTGTTGCTGGGGATTTTTTGGGTCCCTTTCCAAACTTTAAGGGTCAGATTTGTGGTCCAAAATGTACAGCCATACTTCATAATTTATGATTTTATATAGAGAAATGCAACTTTGTAACATGGCAGCAGTGGGGGAGGCTTCTGGAGTGCTGGGTTCCAGTAGCTGAAATGAAGCATGTCAGACAGAGGCTGAAATAAGGGTTTTCTAAGACACTGATCTGAGAGAACTAAAGAAGTCTAAGCTGTACAAAGCCTTCAGACGGACAACATAAAGCCTGAAAATGAGCATACGACTTCTTCTGTAATTAAGAGTCAAACTGTCACTGTGAGGTGCACTGCTTTAGCTCAGTTGGTTGGGTGGGTGCCCCATATATAGAAGCTGCACTGGTGGTAGAATCTATTCCTGGTCCTGACATGATTTGGTGCATGTCATCCCTCACTCTTCCCACATTTCTTGTCCCTCTCTCAAGCTGTCCTACCAAATAAAGGCAAAACACTCCCAACAATAATCCTGCTGTTAAAGAAACATGCTAGCTTCAACACATGTCTTTTTATTATAATGTATGGGAGAGAAAAAAGTCGACAACTATTGAGTAGTAACCTTATTTCTATGGAGGAGTGACACCTACAGGGTGCAGCACTGAGGCTTGTTAGAGTCAGTTTCTTTCAAACAGCTCATTAGGATGTACCTTCTATCTGTCTCCCTTCATGCTTACACCTGAATTAAAAAATGCATCAGAAACGACGACACTTCAGGAAAAATGTAAAATTTTATTTTGTGATTTCTTTTCTTTTCTGTGTTTACAGCTGAAGATGTTCACCAACATGTTTCTTTTCCATCCACACAAACAGTCTCCCTTCACACTCTCTCTTTAGATCTTTCACAAACACGCCGACTTAGTGTTGAAGGTTCATAACATTTTTGTGACAATTACAAAACCTGACATCAATGAGCAGATACAGACGAACAAGTCCTTTCAAGTGAATGTTGGGTAAGATTTATATGACTCAGCATTTCCATACACACATCTTGTTTTTCAGGTTACTGTATTTTAAAGACGCCATGTTTCAAATTAAACAGAGTGTGTGGTCAGCCACTCTGTTACCTAACACATCTATCATTTTCAATTTAAAAAATTGGTAAAAATTTCATTTGAGTGTTAAGAGGATTTAATCCTGAGTATGTACACAGTGTCCAAACGCAGCTACAGCCAAGTTTCTATGAGGTGTAAAAAACCATAAGGCAAAATTATTAAGCAGACATTTCTCTTTGAGTACACTCATACTCATGGAAAATAATAGTGTGTATGTAAATCATAAATAATCTTTTTTTTTTAAAGCTCCCATGAGGACTTTTCAGCTGGTAATGAAACAGACTAAAGTCAATGTCTCTATATGACCTACGAAAGCAAACAAGTCCATAAGAGAGTAGATTGATTGTTCCTAAATACTTATTTTAAACAATTGAAGCCTCGACCACGGGGTAGGTGTCCGACAATGTGAGATTATTTCCACGCCTCTCACTATAAATTAAATAAAGGACATTAAAAAGAAACATTACCTACATGTGTACAAGACGGCAAAGAGATTCATCTTCCCGTTTTGTCCAGAGGGGGCGCCAAACTCCACATGACTTCAACGTTCCTCAGAGGAGCTTTAATGTGACGTTAACCAAGTAAGAAAACATAAAAGGCTTAAGATGATGTTCTTCCATTACATATGAACAGAGTAAGGCTGTGGGAGCGATGATGCTAACCATCAATAACACTTGTTTAAAAACAGTTAATTTCACATTCCTCTGACATCAATCAATAATAAGGAGGATGAAGAGTTGTTTTTTTTTTTACCTCCAAACATATTCTTAGAGGATCTCTTAGTCGTAATGTTTTTGGTATTAGCATGCCATTAATTTTTTAGTACTGCCCTTGTGGTTGTTTTCTGCTGTGTAATTGGCAATAGTTTAAATTCTACACTTAAATATGGCGTTCTGCATTTTGTAACTTTGACTTTGTTCATACAAAGGACAAGTGTAAAGACCTTGGATATAATAAAAACAAAAAGGAAATCGGGATAAAAATTAAGGCAGGGTGTTTCCACATTAGAAAACAAAAGCACATGGACAGTGAAATTCAGAGTCTCACTGTGGAAGGACACCTCAGGAGTACAAAAACCGTCTCAGACTCTTTGTGCGGGAACACAAAAGCCTCGTAATCAGTCGGACAGGATAGCGTTTCCAGTCTTATTATTTTTTCATTCCACTGGCACGGCGCTCTTTCTTCATCCTCATCATTCAGTGTAAGTGAGATGCAAACCTCCACCTGACCTCAAGGTCCTCAAGGTCACACCGATTAAACCTCTGCAGAGAGCTCTACAGAGTCCAGTCAGCTGGACTTCCTCTTAAGTCATTAAGCCGAGGATGTTCATTTTTTAAAAAGTGCACATAGTGCTCGACTGTGGCGTCCGTGAGGCGCTGGCATTATGTGTAGTAGTCCAACTTGCTCCCTATCGTCTTGCAGCCTTTGACGGAGAACACTCTATCTGCTTTAGGGAAGTAGACTAAATCTTTGGCCAGCTGTTCGGCCAGGTTCTGATCCGGCTGCCGCTCTGCTGCTATCATCTCGGCCATGGCGCACTGCACGACGTGACGGTACTCCAGAGGCAGGAACGGGACGAAGAAGTCCACCAGGTTCTTGTCGATCAAGCTTGTGTGCCACAGGCCACCTTGAGGAGGAGGAAGAAGAGAGGAGTCAGAGCTAGACACTGATCTCAATGAACACAGCAGCACTAAAAAGCATGTTCTCTTCATTGATACTCACTCTTCTTGTTGTTGAACACTGAGAGAGAAAGCTCCGTTTCCAGGTCTCTGAGCTGGATCTCTTCTCGATCTCGTCCTCCTCTCCAGAAGTCCAAAGCCTTTTGGACGATGCTGTCCCCTCCAGCGTTGCTGAGAAGATGAGCAGAAACATTAGAGTTAACCTGATTGTATGTTGTTACCACAGTTTGGCTGCAGCAGCGAGGTAAGAAAGTGGCCCTGTGCTGCTCTTTAGTTAGTGACGATGTGGTTCTCTACCCACTTGTCTCTCCTAAAACAGCAGCAGGTGCTCTTCTCTATGGACATGTAAGGGCTGATTTTTGAGCAGTTAGAGGCATGTCGGTAGAGAAAGGCACACACGGTGACATGGGCACAGCAGGCCATCGGGCACTTTTGGATCTTGCTGTCGCCCCAGTTTGGGTCCCAAGATTTACGTGAGCGGGACACGAGGTGTGTCACTGAGTCCTCAGTTAGGAGATATTATTAGGCTGATTTGTGCCTGGCACGGACATCGGTATCAACATGTGTGCTCTCAAATGATTCCCACAACTATGATCTTGAGTAGACAATGACCCAGAGCACCACTTTATAACTGAATACATCTCAACTAAGTGCAGTAAAAGCATCCCAGATGTTCATCTCCCTGCCCTGCCCTTACCTGAGGAAGATGAAGATAGCTTTCCGGTAAGACACTCCATCCAACTTGTCGTAGTAGTCCAAGTATGGCTTTATCCCGTCAATCAAGCCCGGGTGCATCTGGTCCATCTCATCAAAGATGAACATGGAGTGTGCACAGTTGGTAACATTTCCTTTGATCCACTGCTGCAGCTGAGACTAAGGGGAAACAGTGACACATCCATGTTGAAGCTGAGGAAGTAATTTCATTCATATGTAGAAACATCTAGTTCTGTGTACACACACCTTGTAGGTTTCCAGCTGACTTGCGTGTGGAAAGTGAAGCTCCGATGTGAAAACATGAACAAAGTTGCTGTCCATCCCCTCTTTGTAGATGCTGTCAGCAATCAGCTGACTGACAAAGTTCTTCCCTGTGCCGGTCCAGCCGTGCAGAGAGAGCACCAGGGGCTTCTTGGGGTTGCTGTTGCTCATGAATCCGTTCACGGCTCTCAGGATGATGCGTGACGCAATGTGCTGTCCGATGAGTTTTCTCTCTAGGTCGGCCTTGAGACCTACGGAGGGGACGGCAAGACGTCAGGATCAGTGGCTTTAAATATCAGTGAAGTTTGTCCAAACCAAAAGACAAAGTGTTACTCTAATAAAGTATTCATTTCAGACCCTAATCATTTTCCCATTGGTTTACATTCATTACTAGTGTGCACATGCTACTAAAAATGTTATGAACAATCTTGTTTTCATCAAACTTGTAGTTTTCAGGAAGAATTTGCCCTTGGTGAAAGGTTAACGTCAGTGAAAGAGAAACCAGCAACCATTCAGACATGATTGTTTTTAGTGAGCAAGGGTTTGGTCCGGATGTTTGAGGATGAGCTGCTCTTCTTGTTTGCTTTAGGTCAGGGCGGGGTTCCCAAACTTTTCAGCCCGCGACCTCCAAAATATAGGTGCCAAAGACTTGTGATCCCCACTGTCCCTCAAAAGGGATTAAATGTTGCTTCATACTACAAAATGAGTTTACCTACATGCACAGGTAGGTGTGTCCCCTGTGCTGCTGGGAATTAACCTGCTGCTACTGAGCCTTTTGTTAATTAACTGTTAGCTAACCCTAACTTTAGGAGTCATCTGGCAACAAAGAAAGGCAGTAAAACTAATGAAATATACTTATTTGCAGGGTTTTATTTCAAATTAAACTACTATTATTGTCTATATTTTTACAATAATGGATAAAATAAGCAAATTTAGATTACTTAAAAAAAAAAAACTTCTAGAAGACATCCCCAGTGGATCCCGACCCACACTTTGGGAACCCCTGCTTTAAGTAACAGTAAACTTAATATCTGTAGAAGCCTCATAAGTTTGTTTTTATATTGCAGGTCATACAAATGTGCCATTGCAGACGCCTGTCAGCAAAGTTAGCGGGCATCATTTATAATTTTAAACTAAATTTGTATGAAAGATTTTACACAACAACAAACAGTTTAATTTAGTCAGAATGTGTGTTATTTGCAGCTCTATTTATACAGACATATGTTTTATAATTATAGGCGTCTGCACCACTGCAATGAAGTAATATAAAAATGTAATTAGCTTTAACTAAATCTAAAGAAATAGAGTTGATAAAGTTGACTTGTGCTCATTTTTATGATCAAGTAACCACACAGACAGACCACTTTCGATTTCTGTAAACGGTCCCTCTCACCACCCTAAAATATACTACATTGTTTACAAGTCACCAGTGCCTCCATTTATCAATCCTGCATGTCCTCACCTGTTGCATTGAAGGTGATCCATTTCGGACTGCAGCTTTCGTGTAAATAATTATAGATCTGTCGTCCCAGTGAGGCACCGATGCCCAGCACCACTGTTGTTGTGATCGGATCAAATGCATTAACCAGAACACCGGCTGTCAGAAAAACGTGCACCAGCAGATATAAGTGTGCTACTTTCATGGTCGAAAACACTTCTTTAATGACATCAGTCCTTTTTAAAAACAAGTGAAACACGGTGTAAAAACCGCGCTACATCAGGAGGCTAGCTAGATAGCTACCGCTCTATGAATGTACAACGGGGAACTTCCGCATACGTCATAACAACGCGACAACATTCAGTGAGCTGCGTTCAGGAACAAAACAAATAGTTTGTCACTTTTTTTTCTTCCCTTTAAACAGTTACACCATGCTTTTCTCAACACTATAAGCACAAAACTTAATTTTCCAACTACAATCACCAAATCTCTGACTCTTCCTGCAAAACCAAACAATCAGATCATAACCCAAGTCAATCAAAATTAAAAACAAACTGAGCAATCATTACACACTACATGAAAAATTGAAAATAATGCTCAGGACATAAAGCTGCAGAAATAATGTTTAGTGTTCACAGTAGGCTACATGAATGTAGCACCTGTATACAGTCCAAATAAAGTGACAACAAATATAAATGAGAAGAACATGGTCTATTTCATCAGAAGTTACTGTTCTTTGTCTTTCTCAAATTCGCTCCCCTCCTCTTCCTCCTCGACCCCCTCTTACACACTCTTCCTCTGCCTCTCAGATTATTTCTGTCCATTGTACAACCTTCAACAACCAGTGCTCTCTGAACTGGCCTATATTGGTTTCCTCTCATCATCAGCCACAAGCTTGATCAGTTTTGAGTGGTTGTGTTTAAGCTGTGACACCTGTGCTTCAAATGTGTTTACCTTTTGCTATCTGTGCTTACCATGATGCAACACAAGTGCATCACAGTGCAACATGTGTTTTAGTGAGTGGGAATGTGTTTGCAAGTTGTGTCTAACCAGGTGAAAAGTGCTGATGGTTTTGCCAAAAGAGTGACTGATTCAATACATGGGTTCAGGCCACTAAGTAATTGGGTTCAGACAATAAGGTTTAGTGTTTTAGCAACTGAGAAAGACTGTAATGCTCTTTGCTTTGCCCTGCAGATAGGACCAAAAGGCTTCGTTCAACACAACACCAGACACGTGATGCTGATTCGTGTCTATGGCTTCTTGGGTAACATTAAAAAGGTTAGGTTTGTATTTAAATACTATGTAAAAACTGTGTTTATAGTCTGAAGTACGGTGGCCCTGAAGTGCAAATCACAACGGCAAATCAGAAAACACTAAGACATTAACCAAACCGGAGTGTTTTTTGATTTGCCGCAGTGTTTCCTGATTTGCCGATTTGCCGTAGTGTTTCCTGATTTGCTGTAATGATTTCTGATTTGCCGATTTGCAGTAGTGTTTTTTGATTTGCCGTAGTGTTTTCTGATTTGCCAATTTGCCGTAGTGTTTCCTGATTTGCCGATTTGCCGTGGTGTTTCCTGATTTGCTGTAATGATTTCTGATTTGCCGATTTGCAGTAGTGTTTTTTGATTTGCCGTTGGCATTTGCACTTCAGGGCCACCGTACTGAAGCCTTCAATAAGTCATCTAGTCCTGGATTTCCCAAATCTGAAAATCATTCTCTCTAGTCTGTAGACCAGATATGAGAAGTCTAGGTATTATAGTTCTGGAACAGGACCTGGTCCAATGTGGTCTAGACAGATTTTAAAAAATTAAAACCACAATTTCTTACATTTTCACAAATAGAATTAAGCTTTCACCAATTGATCATGAGTTGCAAGAGTCTGTAGATTCTTTCAGATGATCTAGTCCAGATGTGTCAGGTCTAGGTACACTGGTTTTGGATCAGGACCAGGACCTTGTTTCCTCTCTGTAACAACCGAATCAGAGGCTACGAATAAGATGCTAACTTCAACGTCATGTGACTAGTTTGAGAGGAGATATCACACACCTTTGTAAACAACAATGCAATAGAAGATACAGCTCTGCAAACAGTTAGCAAATACCTGGTACAAGCCACCAACAGGTGAGAGGGTCAGGACATCACAAACAGTCATTGCAGGGTGAGTGTGTGTTAGCTGTGTTACCTGTTCTGTTAAAGGAGATCCACTCGGGTCGACAGCACTCTCTGAAGTAGTAGAAGATGTTCTGGTAGCTGGCGAGGAACCCGGTCAGAGCTGCAGCCATGCCCACAGCTATACTGGTGCTGATGGGCTCGATAGCCTCCGTCATACCGGAGCAGATCAGCATCCACAGCAGCAGGACGTGGCTCTTCCTCGGCTTCATCTCGCACTGATGTGGGGTGATAACCAACCTTAGTTAAAATGAAGGTAAACAAAAGAAGAACCTCGTGCCTGTTGGGGGTTTTAAACTATCAGCTAAAGTGGACCGAGTCAACAGACTGGAGCGACAACTAGCGGTTGTGAAGGAAGAACGTACTGCGTGGTTGCCAAGCTCACATGGAGGCGTGATGACGTCAGAGTCCAAAGGTGAAATTCAGGAAATGAACCCCGAAGTCGTCCAGGTGGGTCACACGTGTTTATTGAACTGGTATTTTCACACTACTTCAAAATGTTACAAGGCATACATTACAATTCTTCCATATTAAGAAAGTTGATTGAAGCAACAAATAATGACTTACCTTTGTTTAATTAATATCAGTATTTAATATTTACACTGTCCAAAATGTGTCTCAAAATAGTTATTTTCATTAAACATTTGGTCTTTTAAGTAAATTAATTCAAGATTTGAAAACACAGAGGTTAATTATCAGTATTTATAAAGAGATAGACCTATATTATATCACATTCTTCCTGCAGTGGTCAGACCCTATAATCAATAATATATATATATATATATATATATGTATACATATATGTGTGTGTGTGTGTGTGTGTGTGATTTTAAGATATGCTCATCTTTTACCTCTTTAGTTTTGATTTTAATTCTAATAGCTAATAACTTTTTAATAATTGTTCATTTATAGGCTCTTGTTTGCTTTATATATTTCTTTTGCACTTTGTCTACTCTGTTACAGTAACACTTGAATTTCCCCGTGTGGGATGAGTAAAGGAATCTCTTATCTTATCTTACAGTTGTGCTCATATGTTTACATACCCTGGCAGAATTTGTGATTTTTTTGGGGGGCCATTTTTAAGAGAATATTAATGATAAGAGAAAAAAATGTATTTTCATTCATAGTTAGTGGTTGGGTACAGCAATTTTTTTATCAAACAACTGCGTTTAGTCTTTTTATGTAATAAAGACAACAGAAACTACCCAAGAAATCATAAATTCTCCCAGGGTATGTAAACTTATGAGCATAACTGTACATATACAATACTCAATACCTCATGTGAAATATTGTCATTTAATCCATAACAAGTGGTGAACAGTAACAAAGTCAATTTACTTGAGTACTGTACTTTGCTTTGAAGTCAGCTCATGAATTTCCTTCTCTTTTCTGAAATCTGATCCCTAAACTGTAAAATGTGTTTGTGTAGTTCTGTTTGTCTCAGTGGTTTAGCCGTACCTGTATATCATGCGTCTCCACTGTTGAAGGTGGAGCAAACACAGAGCAAATTTCACTCAGATTCAATAATGATGGCTATAATTCTCCACCTGAGCACCCATGGTCGTATCTTCAGCCCGTGTTAGAGGTTTTTGAAATGAAGAATGATACGTATCATTTGAAATGTTCTCCATGTTTCCCACTCTGCCCAAACATACAAAAAGTCAGAGTCCAACCTGAGAAAGTGTGTTGAGCTACGTAACATTTGTTTCATTCCAAATGAACATTTCAATCTAAGTTGTCTGTGCTTGAGTAACTTAGTGTCTGTTTTTATTCCATGGTATAGTTTTTAGAGATTTCAAGTAATGGTTTCTAAATAAACATGATGTAACCGAATGTACTTCTATGTATTCTTGACTGCACTCATGTATCGTGAAAATACAACATATTGAGATATTTTAAAAAGTACTTTGAATACTTCAGTATTTTTAAAAGCAAGTACTTCAGTACTTTAACTCAAGTAATAATTTGACAGAGCAACTTTCACTTGTATTGGAGTAATATTTGACATGGAGTATCTATACTTTGACTTAAGAAATGAAGCTGTGTACTTTGTCCACCACTAATTTATGTCTTTGAATATTACTTTTATACTTCTTTGTACTTAGAATTTTTAAATTTAGGTTTCTATATTTTTTGTCCCTACTGTCTTGTTGTTAAGGCCCGGTGTCCCAATCACCATGTCAAATTCCTTGTGTGTGTGAGCTCACTTGGAAATAAAGCTTTCTTGATTCTTGACATTCATACCTATGCAACCTGCTGTATCAAAATAACAGAAGGGTATGCTTAATATGGAGCATGAGAGGTCAGTATAAAACCAAAGCATCAAACCTGCCACTAGAGGGCAG
The DNA here is from genome assembly GCF_009762535.1 of Notolabrus celidotus. Classification (NCBI taxonomy): domain Eukaryota; kingdom Metazoa; phylum Chordata; class Actinopteri; order Labriformes; family Labridae; genus Notolabrus; species Notolabrus celidotus. Next base: position 5,918,986 of record NC_048290.1, read on the forward strand.
CTCTACACCACAGATGAAGGTTTGTATGGAGGGCAATAACATTAATAAAACAGCATAAAAGTGGTACTATAATTCTAATTCATTCACCTGGGGTAATCATATTGTAGTTTACACATGCTGTAGAGATGCTAATATATTATTGATTTAATTATTATCGTCCAGCTGTTGCCTTGCGACATATAATACAAGAAAATAAATGTTCCAGTGTTGAAAAAATATGACACATGGAATTAATGCTAATTCATGTCAGGTCTTGTTTTTGATTCCAATGGTGCCTCATGGAAGTGTTATACTAAAGAGAACAGTTATCAAGTAAGAAAAATAAACATTATTGACTTTGCGTTTATCGTCACTGAATCAATGATCTTGTTTCCTTCGAGAGAACTGAGTTTTTGACATGTTCTGTAAACAACATAATCAGAAACTGAAATATTTGTGTTAAGACTGTTTTGTTACTGATCATAAATTATGTATTTTTAACCCAAAGCATTTGTCTTGGAATGACATGTTGACAAGGACCTGTACAGGACTATTTGTACACATACCAGATTCTCACAAAGGTATGACTCTCTGAGGTTTTAAATCTTCTCAGAGCAAAGGGGAGCATTATAGCTTTGACATTTCTAATTCATAGCTGGCCAAATAGAACTCTTGACCTAGTTTATATTTGGGAGATTTGTCATCTGAGAGAGCCTGTGCAGGGGCAAGAACTGCTGCTTTGGCCTTCAAAGCCCTTTGAGACAATGTATGCAACTCTGGGCTATAAATACTGTAAACTTGTCATGACTTGGCTTGATGTATTTGAAATGGCAGATTTAACATTTTCTGGAAATGTTTTGTCAACATCAGATGAGGCACTCTTTCCTTTGTGCTCTAAGGTCATCCTCCCAATGAACCCCTTTTACCTTTTCTTACCTTACTGAATATTTATGTTTGTACTCTCTGCATTAGCCTCTACTATAGGAGAGCAGGGTTTATAGATACCAAATGTTTCCTCTTGTACCTTGCCCTTTTCGTAGCGTCTGTGACACACTGAAGTTTGACCAGGTTAGAGTTCATGATATAGCTCACATACATTAAATGACAATGTTCTTCTTAGGTGCTTCCCATATTTTATAAAACACCAAATAACAAAGCAAGTTGTGAAAGTGCAGTACATAAAGTAAAGTGATAATTCAAATCAGGCTGCTGACACTTTCCTCCAAAGGAATCACGACGCTCCTGGTCCAGGATGGTAAGCCATAAATGTGTCATCACAGACCGTCTCAAGAGGCTCAAGTCAAACAAAGGGCCTTCGTTTTTCTGCTGCTGCTGTTGCTTGTGATTCTCCTTCCTCTCTTCCAGCCTGTCACTGTCGCGACATGTCCTTCCTGTTGTGGATGGGGTCAGTCAGATGGTGTTCTTGTGTTCCAGAATCAGTTCCCTTCCTTGTGTTTGCTCTTCAGGGAGGGAGAGGGAAAGGAAAAGACAGCAAGGGGGCCGTGACTTCTGATGAAGCCCAGACTCCCTCGTGGACGCAGATAACTGCAAGAGAACTGGAGCGATGTGAGCATACTTTGACAATGCTGTGAAAGTTTTGAAAAAGACAAGCAAAGGCAGTCCAACATTCTCTCTGTTGTCCCTGTTTACATCTGTTAAAGACACACAGGAGCCAGATTTCTTGTTTCTTCCCAATAAATTCACTGACTTAAACATCATTTCAAGATGAAATACAAAAAATTTCATTTCATGTTCATGCAAGTCAAATAGTCAGAGATCACCAAAGACTGCAGGGTTTCTCCTCTGAGGACCATGAATGTAAAAACCATCCAATACTAGATATTTCACCGCAAAAATGAAACATTTCTATCTCATGTTGATGGAGAAGCAAAAAGTCAGAGGATCATCCAACCTTAAGGGGTTCATCCTCTGAGTATCATGCATTTTGTGCCCAAACAAATGGAAATACATCCAGTTGTTGGCAAATTTCCCCCCTGAATTTCCCTGTGGAAGGATTAAGTATCTGCCTGTCTAAATGTGCATACCATGTTGAATATGGCACAAATACACCTGAAGAGTTCAACAAAGAATGTAGGGTCTATCATCTGAGGACTATTAATGGTAAAAAATAAAGCTTTTTGAAGGATTTTACCAAAACCCCAAAAGTGTATCTTATTTTGGGACAAGAAAAATAGTCACAAGGTTAATAAAGACATCAGGATTCATCTTCAGGGAACCATGAATCTTTTAGAAAAGGAGTAATGGCAATCAATTAAGAAGTTGATTGCCAAAATTTCAGTTTTCACTTCATGTTGATGCAAGACTAGAAATCAGAAGATCACCAAGACACCGTAGTGGTGTTTATCCTCAGAGGACCATGAATGTCAAACCCTCCAATACTTGATCATTTACTGAATGACAAAACCTGGACACCCATCAATGTCCCCATCATTTTGCTGCAAATGGAAAGATAAAGGATTAGCACATCCAGTAGGATTCATCTTCAGGGAACCATGAATCTTTTAGAAAAGGAGTAATGGTAATCGATTAAGAAGTTGATTGCCAATATTTCACTTTTCTCTTCATGTTGATGCAAGACTGGAAATCAGAAGATCACCAAAAGACTGTAGTGTTGTTTTGATCCTCTGAGGACCATGAATGTCAAACCCTCCAATACTTGATATAAAAATATACTAAATGACTAAACCTGGTCACTCATTCATTTCCCAAACATTTTGCCGCAAATGGGAAATTCAGATGATTACCACAGCCAAATAATATTCAACTCATTTCAATTCAAAATGAAAGTTAATCAAGTCACCACTGACAGTGGGGTTTATCCTCTGGAGATCATGAACGCCTGTTCAAGACCTTTTTCAAACACCATTTTCCAAGTGTGCTTTTGATGCTTTCTTGGAACACTTGTTTCTGAAGCTGAATAAAACAACTCAGAGTAAAATGTTAAAATGCATCAACAGCTGTTTGTATTTTTAGCCATGTTGGAGTCGCCAGTGTAGTTTGAGTTTTTCTGTATTGTGATTGTAGTGTTACGTAACAGGATTTTCCGCACCACTAACCCCGGGGCCTGATGAGCCTGGGCATCTTCTCAATAGTCATCAAGGAGGAAAGAAAAAGTTTTTCTTGCAGATTAAAAAAAGCAACTCACAGTGGAAGTTTGACAACTCTGACATAGCAAAATATTTAACTTGTATACAGACGTTTAAGCACATAGTTACCAGTTGGGAAACTCATCTATCAGAGCCTGACTAGAGGTCTTTTCTTCTCTTTTAATCCCCCTAATTTCTCCAGTGCTGCTTCGTTCAGTGGCTACAGAATTGACGAGGGCACTTGTGGAGGAGTTGGACCTTTGAAGAGGAAACAAAGGGAACAGGTCGGCCTCTGATCTCAGTATAAACAGAGGGCAATACCCCCAAACACAGACCCCCCGGCCCTACTACACTCTCTGCACCTCGAGCAACTCTTGCCTTTACCCCCACTCTGTGTTATCCAGGCTGGGTGGCCACTTAAAGAATCAGACCCGGGGACCAAAGCACATTCCTGTGAAGTCAAGAGAAAGAGGAGCTGCAGGGAGAACATTAGAGATTTGATAAAGAGAATATACTGTTTACATATAGACACATACATTAAGCAAAGAATTGTTGTTTTATATTATGTATATGTGCTCACCATGAACACCAGGGGGGGCTCACTCCTTTGGACAGCCAACTGAATTCTCCTAACAGTGCAAAATTGATGCTTTTTGGGAAGTGCAGAGTACACAAGTAACTGAATTACAGTAACTGTAAAAGCTTTCACCACTGTGGTAATGGAAGGGAAACAATAACTGCAAATGATGCCAAATCATGTTGAAAAGGTCACTTTGAAAAAAGTTTATGACCCAATTTTTCTGATAAAACGAGCTTGTGGTCAAAAATGTATTTTTCTGTCAGCGACCCTCCCCTCAGATTTCTGTCTCAATGTTATGTTTGCCTCTCTGAGATTATGCTGCATCAACAGCATTCTGTGATTCCCTTTAATGCAACAGCTGAATAGTAAATAAACTGAATATTGCACAGAAAAAATAGTGTGCATCTTGTGGTGTTACCAGTAAAAGTATAGGGCTTAAAACCTGGGATCTTGTGATTTGTATACATTGCAGAGAAGGTTACTTTCTTTTTTATCTTTCTTGCACTTTAAAGCTTTTCAAAGACAAACCTCTGTATAAAAAAATGATTGCTGCAGAAAGTTACTTGGTATACTTGCTCAAGTCCTGTGTATAGTACTGTACTGCTACAAAACTAAAGGGTTTTTGCAGAGCGGACCCCCTTCTGGCACCCCCTGCCAAAGAAGCTGAAACTTGAGGAATCTAGATGTCATGTGTGTTCATGTCTTGTCTGTTATTTTTATTATCTTGAATAATTTATTGGCAGTGGTACTCCATGGCGACCTGTTCAGGGTTTACCCTATCTGTTGCATGAATTGAGCTTGGGTTGGCTCAAGCTTTTAGCTTGCCTGTGTATATTTCTTGCAGGACGCAGTTAACTGGTTGCAAAAATGACCCTCCCTCTCACTTGCTTTTTACCCTATTTAATATACACTACCAGTCAAAAGTTTTGAAACACCTTCTCATTGAAGGGTTTGTATCTATTTTAATGATTTGAAACACTGTAGATTAAAACCAAAGACATCAAAACTATGAAAGAACATATATGGAATTATTTAATTCACAAAAAAGTGTTAAACAAAGCAGAATATGTTTTATATTTTAGATTCTGTAAAGTAGCCCCCTTTTTCCTTCATGATAGCTTTGCACACTTTTGGTATTCTCTCAGTCTGCTTCATGAAGTGGTCTCCTGGAATGGTTTCTAATTAACATGAGACTTGTCAAGAGTTCATTTGTAGAATGACTTGCCTTCTTAATGTGTTTGAGACCATCTGCTGTGTTGATCAGAGGTAGGGTTAGTACACAATGGATAGCCCTGTTTGACGACTGTTGTAATCCATATAATGGCAAAACCAGATTATTTCATAGTTTTGATGTCTTCAGTATTAATCTACAATGTTTTAAATAATCAAATAAATTAAAACCATTGAATGAGAAGGTGTGTCCAAACTTTTGACTTATAGTGTATATTGTTTATCATCTCAATTGCTTGTCCAAAGTCATTGTCAACACACTGTGGAGGTCATTTAGAAATAAGAATCCCCTTTAGAATAAAACAAGGTTGCTATCAAATGAGCTCAAATAAAGATCAAGGCTTACCAAAGTGTTTCTGCTCTCTTGTTAAAATATGACTATTTTCTGGCAAATAGAGAAAAAAAGCAACAGGAGGCTTTAATACGTAGTCCACCAGTGTATTTTTGACATCATGGTCGCAAAAGAACGGCGGGTGTAGGTATTTATAGACTTGGGAATAAGAATGAGCTGACACCAACTCTAATACCAAGAAAACAAATGTTGTCGTTGAGGTAAGAACATATATTAAGTGTTTTTTATGAATTCAGGGAGGTTGAACATACTGCATAGTTTAAGTTATATTACCTGTTTTCACACGCCGTGTCTGTCATCTAAAATAGATGGCGGTCATTGAGGGTTCTTGTTTTGCTTACCAATGGATTCTCGCCACATGGTAGACCTGTTATAGCCCGTTTAAAATATGGTACAAATCACCCCAAACACTGGATCATTCTTCACCCAGGGAACCCAAAACAACTGAGTGAGCTTTCGCTCTGTTCTCAGGTTTATATCACAGAGTGGATAAAAGAGACGGCGAAGGAGAGCAAATGAGTCCATCAGACCGTCAAGACACTGACGGAGAGGAAGGAAGAGTCTATTTGTCACAGATAACCTGAAACACCTGCTCTCTGGTCTGTTCAACAGTACCAGCCGGGAAAGTCGTTCAAAAGTAATGTCTTTAACTGCTTGAGAATCCAGATTATTGTCTCCTCTCTGCAGGAGTGAGTTGTGCTTTCACCTGGCTGCCAAATAAATGTCAAGACCATGCTCGTGTTCACGTACTCTCCTGCAGCACCCTGCAGAAAGCTGAATGTCTCCCAGCAAAATAGGAACACAGATATCCCAGCATGCAATAAGGCAGTGTAAACATCAAAGAGCTAACTGGGGCTGCACTTAAAGACTACATGAATACATTTCTTAAAAACAATGCTTGTCGTCGTCATCTTACAAACACGCTCAAAGCTGTCCCTATTGTGTCAGGAGCCCCTGTAGTATATAAACATCCCCTCTGTATCCCATAATGACTATATTCAGACCCTGAGCAGGAAGTGATTTCATATCCAACATCCGCCTCAGACTTCCTCTCTCAGGTGGTCAACGTTCCTGGCAGCCGCCCTCCCAATCCAAGTGAGGGGGCGATGGAAAAAGGGCTGGGCCAAGAGCTGAAAGAATGCTAGCCTGGACTTTTGTATTTACATTCTACTGCTTACGAAAATTTGTTTGTTGGGTTTTTTGCTGTTCCCCATTTTTTCCATACTTATTAATTCATTTTTTCAGAAAACATGTTTGGCCTGTAGCAAAAATCTCAGCTATAGAGAGTTCCTTATATCATCAACTTATTTCATCATGGAAGAAGGTTGACTCTGTGGCATCGCTAACTTTCTCATGAACAACCTTTGTTAAGACGTGAGTTCAACAATTGGTCTACTGCCTTTATTTTTAGTTTTTTCAAGATAAAAATTATAAACAGACAGGATTTAGATACGAGAAACGAAACTAAGACAAAGTGAGAGGTTAGCAAACGCTAAGTAATCAGGTAACACTGGAGCTAGCTTGGCTAGTTAAACGTACTATAATCTACAGTACTTGTATTGGATGCTAATTTTGGCTAGCAAGATGGATGGATGCTGTAGGATGTCCATAACATCAAAGAACTTTTCACTCATGATTCATGCATTCTTTAGTAGGTTCATTGTTTAAAAAATGAAGGAATGGGACGCTGGTGGCCTAGCGGTCTAAGCGCCCCACGTACAGAGGCTACAGTCCTCGTCGCAGGGGTCGCCGGTCCGATTCCCGACCAGTTGACCACTTCCTGAATGTCTTCCCCCACATTTCCTGTCTCTCTTCAGCTGTCCTATAAAATAAAGGCAAAAAGGCCCAAAAAATATAACTAAAAAAAAAAAAAAAAAAAAGATGGAACATAATGGTATATAATTTGTAAAAAGAAAACTGGCCATTTTTTTTGATGAGTATAAATCAAATTTGAACTTAATCAAACCAATGACAGACTTTCTCTTTAACGGGACTGTGGTTATTTGATTTTTAAATATCATAATAATAATAATAACAATAATACATTTTATTTATAGTCGCTTTTCTGGACACTCAAGGTCAACTTACAACATACCAATAGTAGAATCATCACTAGTGATGGCTACATCACAAACCTTTACAGTAGCTATATATACACACACATACATTATCAAATACCAAGATGACATTACTGTTAGCTAGCTAACATCACCTTTAGCTTAGAGTTCACAATCCTGCTCTTAAAACATGTAACAGGATCAAATGCAATAGCTTAATTTGGGGGGGATGCTTACATAAACTAATATATTGGAGTAACCAGATGGCCAGATGTCCCTGCGGATTTTCAACATCTATTGGTTTTCATTACTGACCAAACAGGAAGCAGTGAAATCCAAAAATTTGAAGGAACTCAGCAGTATAATATTAGCCTCACTAGAAGAAAATGGCGGGAAAAGGGGAATTAGATGAGGAAATGTAAAATGAATAGCTGAATAAACAGTCTGTCTTTTTGAAAACCTCAAAGAAAGAAATTGCTTGCGTTTTACAAAACAATGTTGTGTTTTAAACTTTCATTTCCTGTCATCTCAGTTCAATATATATGATCTACACGTCTCTTGGCCTTACAACCAGATCAAATATAACATCCACTGTGGACCTGTCCGTTTGGCAAACACACTCAACTCCACTGATTACAACAGAACAAGTATGAAGTGAAGCCCAGGAACCTGCAGGGAGCTGACAAGCTAACGAAAAGGACTGACATGCTTGGCTGAAAGTCATAAAACTGTATGAGGGTACTATAAGGTTAAAGCTGAACCAGGGCCAGAATTCTTTCATTGGACTGTATTTCCACATACTTATCCACAAAGATGAATGTGTACACTCTAGTTCTGTGCACACATTTCTGTAATCATGATTGATAAAATCAGGGAGAAGGTGGATTTAAGCAACACACTGTAAGTTTTCAATCAAGCACACCTTTCCCCAGATTCTTTACAACACTATTGAGACACAGTGTGTTTGTAAAAGACAATAAATCACCCCTCCATTTCCAGGCCAAGCTCCAAAATGAGCCTCATTCTAGAAAGCATGAACCTGAAGAGTGGTGCCATCAATTATTTCAAAAGACGTGACGATTTGACAAATTTGACTTTAAGCTTTACCCAGAACAAAAAACAGTGTGGGAGGTTTTCAAGCATTCAAAACACAATTTACAGCAAGCTGTTTGGTTACTTTGCATTATGGTATAATATAGACTGTAAATGTGTTTGATTTATTTGAATGACTCGAGTCTGTGAGGGGCTATAAGGTCACATGACCAACATTTATGATCCAAACAAAGACTGCAGAGTGTTTCAAGGTGACAGCTGAGACAAAAAGGCTGCTCTCATGTGTAGACACAGTAAAAGGGGAAAAAGCCAAACACACCTGTGCTGACCTCGAGGTAACTTAACTTCAGTTTGCTGGGATGTGTGTGTGTGTGTGTGTGTGTGTGAGCGTGTCCTTGAAGGTTAAAAGCTAAATAAACACACACTAAACCAGGGAAGGTTAGGTGACTTCATTAAAGAGGCTGCTCCATAATTAAAAGGTGTCATGGGAACAAACAGAAATGCAATCAATGTAGTCGATTTGGACGTGTCATTATGTTCGTACGAATACTCTACTACTCAACCATGAACTGGATCAGAAGCACGAGTGAATTATCTCCTGACCATCTGTGACTCCCTGCTGTGAGGGGGTCTTGGGAAGAACCTGACACAGACAGAAAAGTGACGGATGAAATGAGTAAACCCAAAATAAATGAAAGGAGGAAGCAGGAGCAGCAGGTGGGGGTGAGAAACAAACAAACACAGGGCTTGTTTTACACCCACCTGCTCCACTGGCTGTCCTTTATCAGCTACTGACAGCAGAGCAGCGTTTGAGGATGGGCAAGCGAGCGGAAACAACAAAAATCTATCTGAGGGTTAGGGTTACTGGATGGAAAAGAAAAATTAGGTCGACAATTTATTGTTATAAGCTATATTAGCAGCCATGCAAGCCATATGTTGCAAATATGTCTCTTTTCATGAAAATATAAAGCTTTTTTGTTGTTTCATTGGTTGTAACATAGATGCATTTATGTCATAAGCATGAATACAAATATAGAATAGGATTATATTAACATATATATGATAGGATAGGATTGTAATAATCCTTCCCAATTAAAAAACAGACCCAATAGACTACAAAATATTCCTCTTTTGAGCTGCTTACTGCACCCCTTAAATGAATGCTAACTCATTCTTCAACCATAGTTTTTATTCTGTAACAAACAGAGTTTTACTTACATTTTTTTAACTAATTTTACTTTTTTTCTTGATCTTAGATTTTAAAATATTTTATGTTTTCATGCTTATGTTTGTTTAATGCCATATTTTAAATTGGATATTTTCTGACAAGGTATGACCTTATGGATTTAAGCTGATATTGGATCTATTAGATGTTGGGCATACGGGCACCCTGTGGGGGTGTCAAAGGGTCTGAGCCAGCTTCGGGCTGCGACTCGACACAGAAAAGACTCAATGTGTTTTATCACTCAGGTATCTGCTTTGCCACTAATGCACCCTTCCACACTCACCACTGCGATCTCTATAAATTGGTGAGGTGGCCCTCCCTTCATACCCGGCGGCTTCACCACTGGTTTCATTTTGTATATAAGTCAATTCTGTGCAAGACGGCTCCCTACCTGTCCTCTCTTCTTCACGTTGCCCATGTTTCATATCCCACTAGGTGAATACATCAAGCTCATCATCCCCAGTACTTCTACTATTTTTGGCCGTTATTCTTCTTGTTTTGGCAGCAGCTGACAACTGGAATATCTTACAAAACACCCTCAAACTTTCAACTTTGGCTCCACTCACAACCTTCAAGCTTAAACTTCAACAGATTGTAGTTGACTGTTGCTCCTGCTGATCACTTCGGACTTTACTTACATGCATACTTATGCATATACACACATACTTTTCTTACACCTCACGCACATTGCTTCTTACTCGTTCACTTTTGCTCTATTTTATGTTTATATGTCTATTTGTGACTGTAGTTTGGCCAGGTCATGTTTGTAAATGACAACTGGTTCTTAAACATCTTTTACCTGGTAAAATAAAGATTAAATGAAATAAAATAAATAGATGTGTGAGTCTTAATCCTTGGGAAGAAGTCCTGAGATGAATCGAATGATTAAAGGTTCATTTCGGTTAAGACAAGATCAGTTGTGATTCTGTGTCCGGCGGGACAGCAAGACTCTGCAAGTTACAGACTTCAGAGCAGTGAAGGGGGCTGATAATCTGTAATAATCCCTCCTAATTCAAATAAATAATAAGACCCAACACTGTTTACTATGTACCTTAAGTTACATAAGTACACAGAGAGAGAGAGAGTAGATCAAACATTAGTGGCCGCATATAAAATGTAAATGTTTTAAGTGTTTGCTGTATGTTTTATTTTGTTTTTAACTCTGTAAAGCACTTTGAATTTCTCTTTTATGAATGGTGCTTTATATATAAACTTGCCGTGCCTTGCCAAGCAACATCCAAACACCTTTAAGGAACCAAAACCATGTTCATTATTGTCACCGTATTCTATATTTTTAATTCCAACTGATTGAACAATCAAATCACAAAACCTCTCACTTCTCAAGTGATTGAGGTTCAGACATTTCTTGACTTTTACAGGTTTTTGGTTTCTGCTGTTATAATCAAATAATGTTCATTATCAACCCATAAGAAAAAAGTTATAATCCTTCGATAAGATCTGTTTTTGAATGTCCATGTTTTGAGAACACTTATTTCACGTGTTTAATCCTTTCCTGTACCAAACAGGACTTTCAAGCTGTCTTCTCAGGTTAGAGAACTGTCTCAACCAGATAAGTCCTCTCCTCACACACACACACACACACACACACACACACACACACACACACACGGTGCATCAGTCTCCCTTTAAAAGCTGTGAAGTGACACTGAGGGATTCGATGGACGGTACCAAAGGCTCAGCTGTGAGATAAGAGTTAATTGCTTCGAGTTTCCAGACGAAGACAGAGAGCGAGAGGTCTCTGAAGCCATCTGTAACCTTTATACCTCGCAACTCTGGGAATCCTTTTCATTTACTCTCCTTTCTTTGCTCTTTGACCCACCCCCCCTTCAAGCACTCATACAAACACACAAACACACGGTGATAGTAAATGCTGCTGTAGAGAGAGAGGGAGGCACAGTCTCAGAGTGCTGATTGAACTGTGAAAGTGACCCGGTGCAGACAGCCAATAGAGCATAAACGCTGATAAGAGCTGCTGGAGAGGCTGATGATCAATGGGCAAACTGAGTGTGTACAAGTGAGTGTCTGGATGTTTTGTGCCTCTGTTTAAACTCACCATCCCCCTTACAGCTATGATTAACTACCACCCACATACAGCAAAGAGAGGAGCACTGATAGTAGAAATTCAGAGGGACATCAGACTGTATTGGATAATTTTTCGGGAGTGGGTTGTTTATGCGAATTATTACACAGCTTTGTCAAGTACTTAATTGTGATTGATCATTACAAAGCTACATAACCATTATTCTATAACAACCTGATCACTATACATAATGCTTTACGTTGAGATGACATGGGCCTCAACCCGATGGAGTTCCTCTACTGTAACAAAACGCTCACTACACAGCATCTCACTTATAATAAATATTAATTTGTGTATGATTTTATTGCTTTAAAAATGATTTCAGTTCTTGATTAAAAATAGTCTGTTACACTCACAATGTTAGCTGCGTCCATTGTAGCCATTGACTCTGTTTCCTTCTTTAATTGACTTGTTCTTAAATGTTTGATAACTTTTGAACCGCTAATCCAATCAACATGCTTTCAAAACACAGTTCCAGGGGATATTCTCAGCCTTTCATTGATACCATGTTTGTCTCATTCAGCATATTCAAAATAAATTTAGGAGAGTCTGGCGCCCCCAAAAATGGTCTAGGTATTTAACGGTTGATCACTTAAAATTGCATATTTCCTCTGATGGTGAAGTAAAAAAAAAGGTGGAAAGCACTCCTATGAGGCTAATTTTTGCTTTCAAGTAGCAATGTTAGCTTTGAGTTGGTTGAATGCAGCTGTTGTTGGCCACCATTGGCATCAACATGTTAACATTCAGCTACTTCTGAGGCATCTAAACCGTTGAATAGTGTTTGGTACAAATAAAATACACTTTGGTGATTTCAAGCTAACTGCAGTATTAGCTAGCTTCTGGTTGATTGCTATGTTAGCTGACATGTCCAAGCTGTTGTTAGCGTAAGAGTGATCAAATATGTAACTTTATCCTGAAATATGATCCCATCTTCACTTTAATGTTGCTAACTAACATAACCAATAAGGATTTAGCCCTTTCATATGGAAATGTGTCACACTATCAAATGATAGTATAGCAAAGAAGTGGTTGAATTCTAGCATTGGATGTTGTCCAATGGTAGCGAATTACTAAGCTTGTTGTCACTAACACTTGATAAATATATGCAGTCCTCTTTGTTACTGTCATTTGTTCCTGAAATACAGTTACTTTGTGAAATGGGTCACAGTGATTTACTTGAAGTTTGTAATCTCTGAAATTTGAAGCTCTCCTCAGCTCAGATTTTGACTTACAGTTTCAAAGCGGACATACAATTTAATAATAATGTTTCTATGTAATAGCTTCATTATTTGCTTACAAGTTTTCTGAAAAGATAATGATGTGTTGTGTTCCCAAACACTGCCATAACGTGGCTAATAAAATAAAGTATTGCAGGAGTAGCTAAAGTTTTCTGTGCCATGAAGCTAATCACTGCAGGGACTCATGATGCAAGCTTGAGCTGGGTGTCAAAGGGCAGCTCTTTGTAGATCAACCCTCAACAACTAAGAAAAGGCCCCAATGAGCAAGAAGGACGCACTCCCTACCCACGAAAAAACCAAGCAGCTATAGTAGAAATGTCATTTCTAACAGACCTGTTCATTTGTAAAGGTGGTAAGTACAGCTGGAGTACAACAGGAAGCCAAACTTAAAGTTCACAAGGTTATAGTTAAGTTCAATAAAAACAGAGTTAACTGATACGTAACTTAGAGGCAACGCTGTGACGGCAACATCCCAAAATCATGTTAGGCCCCTTTGTGACCAGTAGCCTCTCGTGACGCCTTTTCATGTGAGGGCCGCTTCATTTTTCAACCAGATAAATCCCAGGGCACAGACTGACAGGCTCCCTGGGAAGACGGATGGGCCTGCAGAGACTTGTTAAAAGGGGGAACCTCAGTGCGCTCCTTTGGCCAAGACTAGAAGGGGGTGCAGGGTCACTCTGGAGGTCAGTGTCCCACCTTTTAATCCTACCACAGTCTCAAAATGCAACATGCATTCATAGAGTTTCTCTGAGGGGAAACCTGAACTCAAATTAATCTGTGTACATCTGCGCATGTGAGGAAGTTCTCTCTGTGCGGGATGTCAGCACTTCATTACGCTTTTCATTTTGGGTTTTTGCTGCTTGGGAGACATGTTTTTCAGTGTATACATTACATGCTGGGAAGTGGTGCAGATGGTGCCAATGACAAAGACCCGGGAGGATGATTAAGAGGTGGAAGGACAGAAACACGAATAACTGCATCCATGAAGCAGGAAACCAAGTCATCAGGCCTGTTTTGTGTCCTTGAATGCAACTTAATCCGGACCCAGTGGTCAGGAGAGAGTTGAATCTATTTTTGTTGAGTTGTTTTTGAAAATAAACTGACAGCACGTCCACGTACCTCCTGTGGTAGAACATAGACATTTAATCTCTCTTAGACTCTCTTTGAGGCCTTTGCGCTGCACAGGCGTTGATGCAACAATTCCCCCCTGCAGAAATCACAACAGACAGAATCTACTTTACACTCTTTCAGTGTTAGCAGTGCAGCTATGCCTCACTTTGACATGCTGCTGCCCAAACAGACCGCCCTCTCCGCCTATCTGTCCCGCTAAATCACAGATTTCTACTTCCACTGCTGCCCAGCGTGCTTTTGTACGACCGTTATCCTCGTCTCAGCCCGCCCTTCCCTCCTGTTCATCTCCTCATCTATCAGCCAGCACTGTGACTCATGTATTATTGTAGCGTTAACGCAGGGAAGCACCCGTCAACCCGGAAGATCTGCTTCTGGAGATTGAGGCAGTAGCTAAAAGACGCTTCCTGTCTCCCACCCTTTAACCCCCCCTCTGTAATGTGGCCTGCAGAACCATTAATGGAACTTTAAAGGCCTCAATCTAAAGCTTCTCTGAGGGTTTTTAATCCATTAAGACATTATATTAATGCTCTATGCTAACTTAACTTGTATTTAGTAGTAAAGTGAGCTGTGTTAACAAACTACACTTCTTAAAGGAGCAAACATGTTTGTGTTTTTTGATATTTCAGTGATTTGCAGATTGTGCATGGCTGTATGGAAGAAATTGTAACCATACAAAAAGATGATTTTAAGTCAAAAACTTTGTATTTCAAGTAAGTCTGTTATGCCCTTGTGAATAATGTGTTCCTTTGTTTTTAACTACATCAATTTTTGCACAGCAGTAGTGTCTGCCGGAGCTTGTTTTGTTTTTTTGCCTTTGATTCTCTGATGTAATTGACTCATAGACTGTAGAAAAACATGGATGTAGTCACAGTGATGTCACCCACTGGTTTCAGCCGTGGTGGTTGCTGTTTTGGAAGTGCTGACTCAACCTAACTTTAGGTGAATCTACACACAGGCACAGAGGTGGAGCTGAGGAGCGTTCAGCCTCCTGGCACAAAGCTACAAAGCAACGGCCTGTCAGACAAATCAGTCCTGCAAATTATGCAGATCAAAATGATGTTTAAGGCCTCTAAATATGCTGTTTGGTGTTTGAAATTTAGTTTAAATTGTGTCTTAAAAGTCAATCTTAACCTCAATTTCTCCAAAATGTTTGAGATATAAGATAGAAAAGTTTCTCCCCTACTTCCGACACAAATAAAGAAATGAGCTATCAGACTGTAACCCTTTTTATCTGTACATCCAGCCGTAGTTCCCTCTCTACTCTCCCCTGGGACTCTGCGTTGTGTTATTTCTGGGGATGTGGTGCGGAGAGAGAGAGAAAGACTGGACGCCTGGTTTTCGAGATGTGGTTTAGACCAGCACATTTAATCCAAAAACACAAAAGCAATATTTTAATATGGGTGTTAATGGGGCTTTTTTGGCTTTTGGAGCGTGCCTCTAGTGGACCCTCA
Source organism: Notolabrus celidotus (assembly GCF_009762535.1). NCBI lineage: Eukaryota > Metazoa > Chordata > Actinopteri > Labriformes > Labridae > Notolabrus > Notolabrus celidotus. The sequence goes on from NC_048290.1 coordinate 5,934,490, forward strand.
AAGAACTGCACTTTTTGCACCCTTGCACTGACTTTATATTTTTAACACTGGAGGCTGCCACTTGAATTAAACCCCATGTTACGAGCCCTGCCCTCTTTTTTCCAGGTCACTAAGGTCATGCAATAGTCATACTACTTTATTTTTTTTTTAAGTTTTATTTTTTGTCCTTTCTGCCTTTATTTGATAGGACAGCTGAAGAGAGACAGGAAACGTGGGGAGTGGAGAGAGGGGGAAGACATGCAGGAAATGGTCTACCGGCCAGGAATCAAACCAGCGACCCCTGCGACGAGGACTGTAGCCTCTGTATGTGGGGCACTTAGACCGCTAGGCCTCCAGCGCCCCGTCATACTATTTATTAGCGCGTTCTTCATGAAGTTATTGAATGCTAGCAAAGTATTTAACTGGCGTATTGAGAAAGCATGCTGGACGCATACCATATCATATTTTTTAAAGACAGAAAACTTTTATTTTTTTTCAATTTTCCATAAATTAAAAAGGCATTTAAAGGGACAGTTACTTTCTTTAAGTTGGGTTGTATGATGTACCTGTGAATAGCAAGTTCATGATACATGTAGGCTTTAATCTTTAATTTAGTTTTTTTAAACATGCTTTAACATATTTTTCTGAGTAGCATGAGTGAAGGAAAGTAACTTTTTCCTCAAGTAACTGACTCCCTAGAGAACTTTCCCACTGAGAGGAAACTGGTAGCTTGCCAATGTAAGCTGTCAAAGTTGCTCCACCAGTCTGGTTTCACCACTCCAGCTAACAAACACTGAAACGGCGATCATGTCATTTATTTCTGAACATATCATATAGTCAGCTAACTTTACATGTACAATGGTTCAGATGGTAGAAATGTTGATATTTTCCATTATGGGACCAGCCGAGGTTTGAATGTGTCACTAAAAAGAAATTGTTTCCTCGATGAACATTTGTCACATTCAAATGAATCGTGACAAAGTAAACAGCTGGGGGGAAAGTCCAGACTTTAAGAACAGCAAACCCCGTTCAGCTCTGCCAAAGACATTTTTTCTCATTGCCATTGCCCACCGGTGTCCCTGCAGCAGAATGCCATACTGTATGACTCAGAGGTCAGAGGTCACAGCAGGTTTGCATTGAATCAAGCGGCAAACACACCCTGACACATGTTACAGATGTATCCTCCACTTCTCAGCACCGATACATCTACATTTACGTCAAGGGAAGGAGGAGAAATTCAAGTTCGGGCCAAACAGGGCGGATAATCACAACCAGGCCGGGTTTGGCTGCGAAAGCGAGAGAAACAACTCAAGACGAAGAGGATCAAAGACGAGGAACAATTGAAAGATGTCGCTCTCTTGATGTTTAACAGCAGGGTTAACTGAACCCGAAGTGCGTGGATTAAAGGACAGGGCAGCAAATCTGAGCGCTTTTCTTAGCGTTGGTCAGGGTGGGGCCCGGGCGGGAGGCGAGCGAGTCTGCAGGACTGAGATAAATTCAGAGGGGAGTCGAGAGGAAGTGCTCTCACATCACTTCCTGTCTTTGTTTCAGCCGCTATTTTCAAGGCTTGGAATGTAGTTCCTGCCAGGAGGTGAAGGAATTCAAAACAAGTTCATTAACCTCTGCTTAGGGGAGAGCTGAGGTGGGAGAGGGTGTGTGTGTGTGTGTGTGTGTGTGTGTGTGTGTGTGTGTGTGTGTGTGTGTGTGTGAGTGTGTGTGTGTGTGTGTGTGTGTGTGTGTGTGTGTGTGTGTGTGTGTGGGTCGTGTTTGTGAATTGATGCAATTATAAAGAGGGATAAAAAAAGGAGTGTTTCAACTATCTTCTTGACTTTTTAAACACTCTTGGTAGAGCAGGGAAGCCCAACCAAGACGTATGTTTTTAAACAAATGTGTTTGTTGTGTGTCCTGTGTGTGAGTCTCTGGGTCTGTGGGAGAATGAGAAAACTCGAGCACCACACCCTCCTCACATCCTGTGGCAGGCCTGTCCTTGTGTGTCTCAGGCCGGGGTCCAGAGGCATACCAAAGCCCTGCAGTCCCAGCACACTGACATAAACACCGAGCTGGAGAAGGAAGTCTGTGTGTGATTGTGCGATGATGTGCGTACTTGTAGGGCTGCAAATGTCTTTGCAGAAAACGATCACCTTCATGTAAAACATTTATTCCACACACCCCTGCAGAATAGAGGAAAATCAGTAACAGGAAGATGTTTCCTCAAAGAAAACTTTAGTCCATAAATAATTGTAATTGCAACAATTTCTGCATTAATATGTATACAGTAAGATGCATTATACAGCATGCATCCTGCTCCAGTTATAAAGAGAAATCATTGGCTGCATGTAAAGATGGACGACACATCTCCACTACCATGTACAATAATGAAGCTCAAACACCCCAACGATTGCCACTGACGTATTATGCTAATTACGACATTTGCCTTCTGTGCAGTAGAGTTTGGTTCACAGAGCTGCAGTATTGATGAAGAGCAACTTAAGTAATACAGGTTCTATCAGTAACACTTTTAGTTTACAGCATCTGCATCTTCTTACAGTTATAGAAAGTTCAGTAGCTCTTGTGTTAGAGTTTGTTGTACCTCTTTTACTCTGCTAACCCAGTGCACACAGCACCACAGGAGTGACATTTCTTAAAAGAGATCTCAAATTTTCAAATTACCAGTCAAAACTAAACTTCTCAGAAAAATGAATATTTTGACTTAAATCAACGCAAGAACTGACAATAACTGAGACTACTTTTGACCCGTGTCCTTTCTTTTATCATGAAGGTAGCTGGTTTTATGACCTATCCTGCAGCCACCCAGCCGGAGTAGCGCCAAATGTTTTAGCTTCACTTTTGGGAAGCTGCAGTGTTGTTCAGCTTTTTATACAGTCAATGATTTGAAGAAAAAAAAACATAATTGTAATAGGTATGAGTTGAGGTAGCCTAAAAATAAGCTGTCATGACCTGAAATTCATCAAAGTTCAAGTATGCTTACTCAAAAGTAGGCTAGCGGTCTAAGCGCTCAACATACAGAGGCTATAGTCCTTGTCACAGAGGTTGCCGGTTCAATTCCCAGCCGCGACTATGTCCTCCCCTGCTCTCTACTCCCCAGGTTTCCTGTCTCTCTTCAGCTGTCCTATCATAAAGGCAAGAATGCCCCAAAAAACACAACTTAAAATATATATATGTATATATCAGAAGAGTCTGCATTTGATAGCTACAGGGGCTCCTATGCCACAGAGCAGGGGCTTTGCTACTATGCACACCCATGTTAACAACTTTCAGTTAACTTAGTTTTAACTTGCTTTAAAGTGTAACTCTGATATTATGTACATGTTAGCAATTTTTACAACAAGTTACTTTGCTAACATCAATAAACTACTGTAACTAAAATCTTGGAAAATAACAAACAATCTGTTGATCCCAGATTAAGATATTTTTGCAGATTATAGATCAACTCTGCTGCAGGTTTTAACAACGAAGACTAACTTAAACAATGTCAAATAGATGAATTTCTACATGTTAACATTTTTTAAGTATCCAATAATCTTTTTTTTTTTCTGTAATTCTTTTTTACTGAATCTGTAATCTTCTAACATTGTCATAGATTTTAACATTAAAGTATTCACTTGTGTTATAACTGACCACACATGCAGTATTATTCTTCTACATGTCACACCCAAGTCATCTATGTGTTTACTGAACCTCCTTCAGCCGTAACAAATGTTTCCACAGCTCCAAACACCTGGCGCTTCCATTGTGCTGCACCACTGAGGACAGGATGTCAGCCATGCCGCGTTTCCCCGCACTACGTCTACAGGCTTTTATTAGTAAGCTGGTACATCTCTCCTGGGACGTCTCAATAATGCCCAGTTCTCTGCTCGCAGACATCCGGAAATCCACCACATTTCTCCAACAGAGACTTCAGTCCCACTAATGACTCTCGAGGAAACGACAGTCAGCAGCAGAGGGATTTGAAGCCAAAAAGGAGCTCACTTTTTCTGAACGCAGTCTGACGTCCTCTCAGAAATGCATACATGAAATCCTGAGCAACTCAGTTTGAACTCAAAGGGGGGATTTTCCCAGCTAAGATTCTTCAATGTGAACAATTTGTCTTTTTTATTTTAACAACCCTGAACTTGTAAAACTATCGGGTGCTTGAAAAGAAAAAGCAGAGAATAGGCAAAAATAATATGCTTTTTGTCTTATTTCCTACCACATATACCTGATATGTTTCTTTTACTCTAAGACCTCAAGGTTTGGAGCCACTTGTGTGAAATTGCACCAACCAATTTAAGTAAAACAGCAAGGCATCAAAGACCACTTTTTGCAGGATGAAGATTAAAGAGGTTGTGTATTTGATTTGTGGCTACCTAAAATTATTAACCTTTAGCCTATAGAAGGTGATCAAACATACTGGTTTAACATTACCCACAAAATAACATAAATACGCACACAATTTAGTTCTATTATCCTCAAAGAACAGTGAGGCATTCACACTCCATAAACATTAAATCATGTTCAAAGCCACATTGTTCTTTTAGCTAGCAAAGCCCTGGTTGTACAGTTTCTCCATCTAAAACAATACTTGAACAGAACATGTATATTCTTTTGCTAACCCTGCTCCAGTCTCAGCTATGATTACAAAACATTGGCCAAGGTTACGTGATGTTTTTTAATTTGGAATGAATTATTCAGAATTAAGTAATTGGGAATTAAAGTATTGTCTTTCGTATTTAGGGCTGCACGGTGGTGCAGTGGGTAGCGCTGTTGCCTCATAGCTAGAAGGTTGCTGGTTTGAATCCCCAGCCAGGCAGGTGCCTTTCTGTGTAGAGTTTGCATGTCTCCAGGTACTTCGGCTTCCTCCCACAGTCCAAAAACATGCTTACCAGGTTAATTGGTCACTGTAAATTGCCTGTAGGTGTGCATGAATGGTTGTCTGTCTCTCTATGTTGGCCCTGTGATAGGTTGGCGACCTGTCCGGGGTGTACTCAGCCTTCCGCCAGAAGCCAGCTGGGATATGCTCCAGCCCCCCGTGAGCCCTAACGGGATAAGCGGTCAAGATAATGGATGGATGGGTCCTTCGCGTTTACATGAGAATAGTAATTCCGAATAGAGGTTTACAAGGAAAACACGTTTAATCGTCTTTATTCAATTCGGCTTAAGGTCTGGGGGTTGGGAAGGGTTCTGATTGGACAGGGGCGAGCGTGATGTATTTACATCTACCGGAAGAAAACAGACTCCAGTTCCTGCTTCTTTTATTTTCAGTTAGAACATGGAAGACCACACAATTAGTACAATTTTCGCTCTGATGTTGATTATAGTTTTGAATAAGCAGCTCGACACAAACATACTGCTTCACTTCCGTCAGCTGAGGAGGAGAAGAGAGATAGAGCAGTGGTTCTCAAAGTGGGGTCCTGGGACCCCTGGGGGTCCGCGAACCATAGCGTGGGGATACGTGAAATAATTAAGATATATTTCTAATAAATTATATAATTGTGCTGTGTCATTAAAAACAGCATATACACCATTGTTATGATACCATTTAGTGGCTCGAAGGGATATGTGAGTCTTGCTACTGTTAATTTTCTGAAAGCGTTTAAGATCAATTACTTGAAAAGTATAAATGCTGTCATGTTGAGTCCACAAGGAATGAAATGACCCTCTGTTTTAAAGGATACAAGTGGTATTTACTTGATTCAAATTGAAGTGTTATCTGTTTATCACTATGGTACAGGTCTGAAGGATTTACATTGATACACTTTACAATACAAATAGTTCCAAGGGCATCTAAGAGTGGTAGTAAGCATGTGCTTAATCTATGTTATAATTATGAGGGGGTCCTTGGAAAATTTTCTCACCTGTAAGGGGTTCCTGGCTCCAAAAAGTTTGAGAACCCCTGAGATAGAGGACCGGAAAAGGGAGTGATCAGGGCTCGAGTCCAACGCTTGCTTTGGGCGGCAATCCTGGAATATGTGCGTCATCACGATAGGACAAGGGAACGAGCATGCGCAGAACGACCGGAATTAATTTAAAGAGGAATGAACGTATACATGATCATAGATCTTTTAAGACTCGCCTTAAAACACACTTTTATATTTTAGCATTTGAGTCCTCTAGCCCTGAATAGGTTCTCATTTCCAATGCTGTGCTTTCCTTGTTGTTTGTTTGTCTCTTTTTAAATGATTGCTTATTTGGTCTCACGTTGTGTTTTTTATGTATTGTACAGCACTTTGGTCAGCTTCTGCTGTATTTTTAAATGTGCTTTATAAATAAATTTGACTTGACTTGACTTGACTTGAGGAATTATTAAATTTGGATTTAAAATCCGAATAAACCAGACACTTACTTCGGATTTAAGTTAAATTCAGAATTGTCATTTTCATTCGGAATTAGGTTACAAGGTCATTTTTAATCCTTTTAAAGACGATTTCATTTTTATTCTGAATTAAAGAGGAATTAAAAGTCTCATGTAAACGTAGCCATTATGTCAAAAAAAAATTAAATGAATAAATCAACTTCTCCTGCTTGCTAACTTTTGTTTTTTGTGATTTGGCGCTATACAAATAAAGATTGATTGATTGGTTGATTGATAACTTGCTACACTTTAACAGCAGAGTTCTAAACATAGACAGTAATGTTGTTGCTTACAATCTCCTTTGTTCTGTAGGTCATGGGGACGCATCAGTATAAGAGTGAGACTATTCCAAAGTCAGCTAAAAAAACTCCTTACTGTGCCTTTAAAAAAATAGCGTCACATATCTTTAAGTCTGGGTGTTATTCACAAAGATAATGCCCAGAAATTAGCTTTCTTTTTTAATGGATACAATGGGAAGATATTTTGTGAAACAACAGTTTCATTTTCACCCTACAACTATTCAAGTAGCATCAATCAATCCAAATTTAAATGACGCCTTAAAAATGACCACAGACAACAATTCATTAGTCTACTTCTAGATGACACCGTAAGATCGATGAAGGGTTTGAACTCAAAATCTTTTCACAACAGAGAAGTACGCCTGGAAATAAACACATCCAACTAAACAATTGTTTCACTGATGGCTTGTTTATCTCACAATCAAGCTCAGCCTGCCTTCCTTTGTTTCTATCACCCTCCTCTGCCTCCGTTTATTTGTACATGCCGTCCCGTTCCCTTACATTTCCACCACGCTCGTCCTCTCAGTGCCATCGGCGCTGTTTGTGTGTAGACACTTTGTTGAGGGTGCGATGCCACACTCACACCTCTCAGATGCATTAGGGCCCCACTGCTAATGTCTTTGACGCAGTTGTGAGAGTGCCTCGCCTCATAAAGCCTGTGTGCAGGAGCTGTTAGGGCTCCGTCAGAGAGAGGCTTGTTTGGTGGAGCATTCTGCTGCAGAGTGTGCTAGACTCAACGCAGGTTAAGAGGTCAAACCTTCTGTTTTCATTCTCCCTCATTAGAATGACTGACACTGTTTGGAGAAAAGCAGAAACCACAGGTATATACTTTGAGTGTTTCCAGTCTTTTGAGGTACAGTATCAGACAAGCAGGTTTAAAGAAAATCTGCAAAAACTGTCACATTTAATTTGACTTGATTTACCCTCCATAACTGCACCAAATAATCACATATATAGGAAATGAACGTCAAGGACTGTGAAGCTTTGGATCTCTAGAAAACCAGAGACAGAGGAGATCAAATAGCTGAAATGCTGAGACTGTTGCACAAGGATCCCGGGGTTCAGCTGTGGTTTGGCATAAAGCTCCTCCGGAGTCGCTGTCTGATACAGCAGAACTACTTCTCAGCCATCTGTGCTCAGTTACAGAGCTACTGTGGATTCTTCTTTAATGAAGCCGTCATTAAGACCGAAGGAGAAAGAGAAAGCATAAGGCTGGTGTTCCCTCTCACGAAAATACAACTCAAGCAGCCGTGTCCTTCACACTGAGACGAACTGCAAGACTTCAAACAGACTAGACCGAAGAAAAATCAATAAGAATCGGGTTATAACCTGACAGAGAGAGAGAGGTGAGTCTTTTATGCAAACACCAGACATTGATTCTTATAAACCTCTCACCATCACAAGGAGTCATGCTGATCCTCTGACAGAAGTTCACTGTTGACTCACACTCCTCTACGTTCCAGTCAATATTTTCGCTTTTCGTTGAAGCGCATGAACATCTGAGAAGAAGATGAAAAAGGGGAGCGAGTTGAAGCCAAGCAGGAGGTGAAAGCTCCTGAAAATGCACTTTAATTTTCCATCGTTTTTGATTGTTGCAGTTAAAGCAAATTGTAGGAGACTTCAGTATAAAAAAGTCAAAATCCCGGGGCCACTTTCATCTTCATCTGCAGCTTTTATTTTGAAGATATGAAGTAATAGTTTTCAGAGAATCCGCCTAAATGTCCTTGTTAGCTGTAAAAAAAAAAAAAAAGTAATCTTTTTAAGTGCATTCCCAAAGCTCATAAGCTATTGTTTGACAAAGATGTATGTGAAACATTTTGAAACCTTTTTTTTTTTCTGCATTTTAGCCTTTTGTCTGCACGGGGTCATCCCTATGTTCCCACATTTCTATAACATTTTCAAAGTTAGATCTTGTGTTCCTATATTTCCCTTTCATTCAAGCCCTCTCCTCCCACAAGATTTTTTGGATACTTTATAGCACTTTATAGTAAATGAATGAATGAATGAATGAATGAGTAATTTTAGATCATCAGCAGCAGAAATTGTCACAGTCATTACAAGAAAAAATGAAATAAGAGATAAGATAAGATAAGATAAGATACTCCTTTATTCGTCCCACAACTGGGAAATTCATGGAGTTACAGCAGCAAACAAAAAGAAGAATTTCAACAAGAATATATATAGAAAAAAAATGTTAATCGAAGACGACAGCTTGGCCATAATTCTCCTGTCAGCCACCACCTCCACAGGGTCCAGGACTGAGCTGGCTTTCTTCCCCAGCGTGTTCAGTCTTGCTCTCCTGTATCCTGTCCACCCACAGCAGGTGAAATCCTTCCAATGTGGCGTTCGTGTCCGGTGTTAGCTCTGTTAGCATGATGCTACTATATATATATATATATATATAATAGGCTGATCGAAAAGGGTTTCAGATGCAGCAGAGCTTATAGATGCCAAACCCTTGTTTTCATTTCCTCAAGTCAGACCAAAAAAAACCAGATTGAAAAAAATCTTAGAAATGTGGGAACATATGCACGTTCCCGTCCTCATGTACTCCGACCTTCAGGTCACTGAAAATGGAAGTTTTCTGAAACGCCTTCCAAGGTGGAGATTTAAAAAAAAAATGCAGATTGGAGAAAGCACTGAGACAGACTTATTTCTAATTGATGGTGTCACCAGAGGAAAAGTCAAGGGATCACCAAAATCAGCAGGGCTCATCCTCAGGGTAACATTAATGTATGTCTAGAATTTCACTGCAATCCATCTCATAGACATTCAGATATGACAGTCTGAGCCGAAGTTACGAAAAGATGAATGTTGCAGTCCCCAGAGCCACGCCACTTGGGTGGCAAAAAATCCCCTTCTGCAAAAATGAAGATTTGCTGCTTTTTTCCGTTATTACTTTGGTTGGATGAAACAACCTTATGGAGAATGTGAAGATGACATCACGTTGCACTGCATGCTGGGATGCAGCACCATCCTCAGAGGTATGCACATGTGAACAAACTCTGTTTCCGTTATTCTGCCCATTTTGTTCGCCTGGAAACTTCAGGAGTGGACAGAGCAGGGCGGTGCTGCTGTTTGAAATACTGTCAGAGAAGTTAACAGAAATGAGAGTTAGATAAATATTGATTATGGGATGTGATTCTAACAGATTTTTCAAGCCTATAGATGACTCGCGTGAATCATGTACAGAGTCAGAATTTGTTTAGGAGGCGACCCCGGCAATGAGAAACACAGTTGATCAAATCATTTACAATAAAGACATCTTCTGTATCCCTCCTCATGATGGTCATTTTGTAAATATGATTCAAGTCTTTCTGCTGATATCACCTCACTTCTTAAGAAGCATTGTTTTGGGTGGTCTTGGTCTTAATGGACCAGCACTCTCTCTCCCTGAGGACAACTCTGGAACAGATGGCCGCCCGGCTGAACAGAAAACCTCCACCCTGTCTGCTCCTCCCTGATGTCACTCAGTCCCGTTTGAAGTTGAATCCCTGTATTCAACAGTGTGGACATCATACTTGAGACCAGACTGGGAAGCATCATCAGCAATCTATAAAATTGACTGGGCCAAGGCTTCTTGGGTTGCACTTATGTTGAGCCGCAGAGTTAAGGCACAAAGACGGTGCAGGACAGCCGGTTTACAGGTCAGGTTTTTAAAGAACGAGGGGATGAGTGAGTGGGTAAAGGGGTCATGTGAGGATCCCTGAGCAATGAATAGTTTGGTTAAGAGCTAAGAGGCGTCATCTTGTTGAAGGGAGTTCATTTGGTCTAATTGTCTCCAGATTTTGTTCTAACACAGAGAGAAAAGAAGAAAACAAGAATAGAGGAGTTTAAAGAACTGAGACAATCAGTGCCGCGTAATCTCCTCAAAATGAGTTAATTTATTGTCCACTTAGTAAAAGTCACGATTCTTTAAATAACTGCTTTGTAGTTGCTGGAGACCAAAAGACATTTTCCTAACACTTAAATCAGAGACAAGATAAGATGCTCAGAACTTCATGAAACTACAAGTTTTCTTGGGAGCAACACTGCACACATTTAATCTGTGCATCAGTGCAACTCCAGTGATACCAAACTGGCAAGTATGGATTGTCAGTTAAAAACTGAGTAATGTTAACGGTCCCAAGAGGGTGATTTAAAAGAATTTAGTAGTCGATGGTCTTTTTGTACAGCATCACCAGATGGTTAAATTGTTTTGGTCTGGTTAAAACATTTTGATAAATTCATGTTCCCCACAAGATGGATTCCTTCGACTATGGTGATCTCCTGACTTTAAGCCAACATCCTAGTTTTTATTTTTGTTCAAAACTTTTCTTTTAATCAAATACCTGAAAGGCCAACAATGTTCTCAATAGTCTCGCCAATACTTTCTGATTCATGCTGATTAGCATTCGTTAGCATGGTAACACACAGAAACAAGAGGGTAAACTTGGTGCTCATTACACCTTGTAAAATCAGCAGGTTAGTGTTGTTGTTGTGGTCATGTTTAAAGATAGGGTATGCAATTTTTAAGAAGAAGAAGAGTAAGCTAGGTTTGTAGGTTGTTAAAAGTGCTACCCCAAAAACATTGATATGCACCACCTCACTACTAATGCAGGACGAGACCATGAAAAATGACCTGAGGTGAAAAGGAGCTTAGTATAAATAAAAAAATGAACCCTCTGGATTGTTCTTGTTCTACTAAATTGTTAGCTTTAGCTTTTGGGAGTTTTAGCTCATCCAGTTTAGTGCCGGCCTTAAAGAGACAACGATACCAGATCTGTAACATTTAAGTTGTTTCTCGTTGTAAAGATGTTAATGTACTTCAATACATGTAACATAAGAGCCTTCACTCGAACCCATGTCGCCTTCTGATGTGCAAAATTATGGAATTTCCAATCTGCAATTAAAAATGTGATAAATCCATACACTGTATAAATAATGGACACAGTATTAGTGACGTCACCCACCGGTTCCTGAGTGCTGTTTTGAAGCCAATCAGTGGCAGCCATATTGGAAATGCTGAACTCAACCAGGCTGTGTGTGACGTAAAGAGGCAGGGTTTGAGCCTCCTAGCCAACAGCTACAGTATGTGTTCCCGTCTGGGAGTCAAGTCCGTCATGTCCTTATTTGAGCAAAACTTGTAATCTTAATATCTTCTGAACCGTTACATTAGAAAAAAATTCACCCAGTACAGTGTGTGTCGATAGAGAAATTAGAGAAGTAGAGCCAAGCCTTTTTTTGAACCAGGCTGTAAACATGTTTATTTATTCTGCAAATGTCGTCTTTTTTGAATGGGTGTGTATGTGGTTTCCAGTGTTTCTGCAGCCAGCCTCAAGCAAATTCTCGTTGAATTGCAGTTTATAACACTTCCACATGGGCTTCATATTTTGAGACCGGAGGTTGCCGCTTGGATGAATCGCAATAAACTATTGAATTCCTGCAATGAATTGTAAATTAAAGAATTAATCTTTTAACAGCACTAAACTAAACGCACTGCTGAAATAAAAAACCTGTTGTTGACAGCCTAAGAACAAATTGCCATCACATCTTGTGCTATTCATGCTCTCCAGATGATGAACCCTATTAAGTGTGGCGATCCTCTTATGGTTAATTAAACACCTCAAACATTTCATTGTTTCTCCATGTCTTGAAAAACTTCCTGCAAATAAAAATGTGATCTCCACATTCATGGTTCCCAGATGATACACCTTAATGACAAAAGTGGACTATCAACGCATCAAACATACTTGATTACATGTTAGCAGTTATTGATGTTGTAAAAGTTATGAAATATTCTTTTGTTTCGTGTCTTTCTAACCACTTTTGAAAAGACTTGTGTTCCCATGCCAGTATCACTTCCTGTTTGGTCTATTTCTGCAAAAATTTGAATACTAAGCCTCTGCAGAGATCTAAGGTCCGACCCCCAAAACACACGAAACAGTAGAAAGTAAAACATATCTGCTGACAAGCCATGCTGAAAGTTGGCAACACTGTGACCGATTTTATAGCCAAGAAATATTACATTTCTCTTCATGTAATAATATTCCTCGCTGTGACACATCACCCCGTCGAGGCCGTGCATATTTTAGTTCAGAAACAGAACATTAAATCATTCTGGGACAATCTGGGGAAAATATTCAGGGATTAGTGTGGCAGTGTGATGAGTGTCCACACTTGACACTCTCGCAGCCTCAAAGAACAAATGTTAGGGAGACGGCAGACCACAGTCAACACGACCACTGTTCCAAACATCAGCCTCAGAGCGGGAGGATTTGATTACTACGGTAAATAAGCCAATCAGACCCATGTGTGTTTCTGAGATGCCGAGTTTGATGGAATGTGTATAAACGTCCTAATCTCTCTGAAATGTTGATGACAGACCGACAAGAGCTGGCAGCCGGAGGACGGAAAACTGAATGACAAAGAGGGACGTTACAAGATTTACTTGCATTCTAAATTTGACAAAGAACAAAATTAGCCTGGGATATTTTGGGGTTTTGTTTGGCTCTTTAAAAACTCTGCAGCATCAGGTTTGAATTATGGATTTTGAAAGAGTCTCTGCATGTTCAGTGGAGCACAGGACCACCTCTAAAAGTCTTTTAAACCCAGGAGGTCTTTGAAGGAGCGCAGGCCTGTGCTCTGTCTAATGCGTGGTTTGAAGAGGAAGTGATGGCATTGGTGGCAGGCCTTGGACAGCAGGATGTCCTGTTTGAACGCTCAGCATGGAAATCCTACAGGACAGACTACACACTCATTCTTAGGTCAGTAGAGAATCAGAAGGGTTGATAACAGAAGGCAGAATTGCAGTTTTTGTGTAGACAGTTTCACTTGATCTGATTTCAAAATAATGTATGGAAAATCTGATCTTTGGCTCTCCAACTGCAGTGATTTCCATGACTCAGTAAACCACAAACACCATCAGACAGCTATAGGTCTGGCTTCACTTCTACAGACTGCAATGCAAGTTACAACCATATTGAAGTATCAAATCTCAAATCGCTGTAGGTCTATAAAAAAAACTGTTCATTCTGCTTCTGATAAAGTCCTCACTGGCACACAAGACGGACTGAAAATGGAAGACGTGAAGAAGTCAAATGAAGAGACTTCAGTTTTTTAAATGTTTCATAATGGGAATTTTGACATGGCATACTTTTACATGCAGGCCAGTGTAGCACCTGGAATCCTCTACTTCTGAGCCATGCTGTTGTAATTTGTGCAAGATGTAGTCTGGCATCTTTTTGCTGTATTTTGCATGGTCCCTGAAAACTGTGTTATCTGGATGGCAGCATATGTTGCTCCAAAACCTGCATATATTGTCCAGCATTAATGGAGCCTTCCCAGATGTGTAGGCAACCCATATTGTCATTGATGCTGGCTTTTGAAGAGTGCATTGATAACAACCCAGTAGTCAGTCTCCTCTTCAAAGGGTTAAGGGGTCCATGATTTCCAAAAAGAATGTCAAATTTTGACTCATCAGACCACAGGAAGACTTCCACTTCTCTTCAGTCAATTTAAAAAAAATGCTCGTCCCAGAGAAGTCATTCTTGTTTATATGCTTGGGGTGCGCTGGTTGATGGCAGCATCCTCACTCTGACATCTTTCCCTAAGTGCATGTCCACTGCATGTGTGTGCATGATTGTATGTATATACTAAAACTGTGTGTGTAGCATGCCCAAAAAAAATAACACAAGTGAAAAAATTGAATTTCCCCCATGGGGATTAATAAAGTACGTTTCCTCTCTTTCTTCTTCTATGGTTTCCTCTTTTTTTCAGTTTCAACCTGCATTTGTGGATGCAGCAACAAACTGTGTTCACAAACGATGGTTTTTGGAAGTGATTTTGACCCCATGCAGGGACTTCCACTGCAGAGTCATGTCTGTTTTTAATGCAGTAAAGACCAAAAAATCATGTCCATCCAGTATTTGTTTCCAGTCTTGTCCCTTTTGTACAAAGAATTCTCCAGATTCTCAGAATGTTTGAATGATATCATGTACTGTAGATGATGATATCACCAAATTCTTTGCAATTTTACACTGAGGAACATTATTCTGAAACGATTTGCTCACGCAGTCTGCCACAGAGTGGTGAACTTCTTTACTTCAGGGACACTCAGCCTCTCTGGAATGCTCCTTTAACATCCAGTCATGTCACTAACCAGTTGCTAACTAACTTCATTGGTTGGGAGATGTTCCTCCTGGTGTTTCTTTTTTGGCATTACACAACTCTTTCAGTGTTTTGTTGTCCCTGTCCCATTTTTTTTTTTAATGTGTGGCTAACATCAAATTTAGCATGACAGACAGAGTCTCACATACACAGACATCCGTGCACAAACAGCGCCGTTCAGTCCTGCCAGCTCTGTCTTTTATAGTGCCTCTGTTACTGATGCCAGCTCAGGAGTGGAACACCTTCACCCCACCATTACACCTCCATGGCATTCACATTGACTTTCAGATGCATAAAAAGTCTGGCCTTGAACTGGCACTGCAGAAGGGACTTCTGGCACTCTGAGCTGTACCTTTGGATTTGAATGACAAACAAGGGTAACATACAAAGCGGTCATCTGAGTCAATCTGAGTGCAGTTGGCATCGAATGTTGTATGACCTGTGTAGGCCTTGGCTGTGAAATTTACCTGACATGAGTTAACCGTACATCATGCAGAGGGTTAAGAGTAAATGAAAGACTTGGGTAACTAAGAAGATGAAGATGCACATAGCAAATGCAGGTCTCTCTGCTAACTCTGTGCAGGATAGTTAGATGGTAGTTTGATCATGAATTGTATCATTGGCCTTCTTGGTAAACAGACATGAAAGATTTGAACCTCAGTGCTCATAAATTCTGCTTTTTAAGAGTTGAGGGGCACAGTCAGCTGCCCTCTTGTTCATGCCCCATTCAGGGTCACTGCGACTGCCCTTTAGCAGAATCTGTCAGGCCCTCTTTGACGCAGATCCGTTTCCTGTCAAAGTGAGATTTTTATTGTTCCAAGGGAGCGGGCTCCTGAATCTCTCTCCTCCAGCCTTTTCCTGTTTCCTCACAAAAGGGAAGTGCTGCTCTGCTTCAGTTTTTTTTCCTCCTCCCCGCATCTTCTCTGGGACAAATCTGGAACATCGACTGCAAAACTTTGGTTGCGTGGGCCAAGTTTTGATTTCAAAGAATGAAAAGAGTTAAAAAGAGGAACACTCCCACGTTGGAGCTCTGGTACACAAGCTTAAAGCACACACACAAACAGGTTCTCACTGATTTTGCATCCTATACTCTAACGCCTGTTGGTGTGTGCTCACCTGCGACCCCGAAGTAAAGTGTTCCCATGGTGCCTCAGCACGTAGTCTCTTTGTTATCGCAGAGAAAATAGGGCTTTGTACGCAGGGAGGGTCAGATTATTCATATGGACAGGATCACCCCATAAATGAGAATGACACGACAACAAACACTACATCCAATTCAGCAGTTTCATTTAACAAGAAACCTGAGCGTGAAAAAAGAACAATGTACCAAAGTCAGTCCAAAATACATAACAGCCCTCTTACTGTGTATTTTAAGGTCTTGAAAACTTAATATTAATCATAGAAAAGTATTAAAAATCAGTTCCAATCCAATTTTAAAATATTGTCATTAAAGATTAGGGAAACTTTCCTGCTATGTGGTCAAATTTTGGCTTGATTAAGCCTGCACATTTATGCAAAAACATTTCCTTGAGAGTACAAAAAGGATAAATTGCAGCTGTTTGGTTGTTTACACTAATTATGCACAAAAATGTTATCATTGTGATTATAGTGGACAAAACTGTGATTTGAGATTGTGATATAATAAATGGTATTATGAGTCTACTTGCTTGGTTATCAAAGGAACATAAATTAATGATAGTTTTGAGATATGTAAACATAAAAGCAATTGTTTTATTCTCCCAAAAACAAATAAATGCATTCCTCCAAAGTGCAAAGTCCGAAGCAATGTGGCACTTATGAAAAATGAGGGTATTCTTTTAAAAACAAAGAGGCGTACTGTTCAAAATAAAGGCATTTCTGCAAACAGAGACAGTGTAAGCCTGTAAACTTAAAAAGGCATCCTTCCACTTGTGTGTGTGTGTGTGTGTGTGTGTGTGTGTGTGTGTGTGTGTGTGTGTGTGTGTGTGTGTGTGTGTGTGTGTGTGTGTGTGTGTGTGTGTGTGTGTGTGTGTGTGTGTGTTGTTCTAATGCATCCAGCTGTGCTTGTATCTGGTCTTGTTCTGTACATACTTAAAGTGAAAAATGAGTCCTGGTTGTCAACTGATCTCAGTTAAGTTGAGCGTAAAGGCAGAGGAGGAGCAGCCTGTCTGTCATACTTGAACGTGATGTCAGCTACAATAACCAAACGCTTTTAGGGCTCACATTGGAGACGGATGCTGACTCTGGGAAGACCCTGGCCCAACAAACTCTAGACCTCTATTAAGGCTGGGAAACAAAAAACATGACAAGGTCTTAGAAACCACTTTGACTAGTATTGTTGAACTACTACTATTACACTCTTCTCTTAATGCTGGATGAAACAAAAGCACTAAGAACATTATGCACATTGTGAGGATCTGAGCATAAGTATGTAAACAAAATGAAGCTGGATGAAATGTCTGCAGCTTCATAATTGAGGCATGATCATGTTCTTGTAAATTGACTGAAATATAAGGTTCCCAGAGCTGGATGTGTGCAGGATTTTTTAAGTTCCTCAAAACCAAAACTTACAATCCTCCAAAGTCTGCCTTAGGTCATGGCATTTTGAAGAGGATAATTGTTTCAAACTTACAGTTTTGTGAGTTAGGAAATAGTATTTGAATAGTCAGTCCTCATCCAAAGGCTCATTCAGCAACTTTTATGCTCCCTTAGAAAGTTCAACAGAAATACATCATTGTTTTATTTTCTTTGGAAGACGTGCTTTCAAAATTGGATTATCCAGAATTTGAAAAGTCATTCTAACCACAGTACAGCAAAGGGAATGAAATCAGTCATTGGATTTTACCACCACAATCATTACTGTAGTTTGGATAAGAGTGACAAAATGTGTATTATATAAGTTTTTGGTCAAAAGATTCCACAGCAGAGTCAACATCTCTGCCTCTAAGTTGCTCTGAGGCCCACAAGCGAAAGGAAAAAGGAGGGAAAGAAACTTCTTCCTTATCATGCAACACTTTGACTTAACAAGCTGCAATTTCACAGATGTAATCTCCAGGCGACTTTAAACGCAGTAAACATCAGCCTATATGAGGTCTCATCATGCTATAAGCTAAATAACTTAACTACTCTCCTGGACTGCAAAGGCAGCAGAAGGCTGCGAGGTGAGAAAGTTGAAGCCACTTGCCCCCTTTCAAGATGTCTACACTCTGCAACACAATGAGAGGGGGTAGAGGGGGGACAGAAAAATGCTTCAAAATCAGATTCGTGAAGCGGTTCAAGCAGGATGGAGAGTGTTTGTGCAGGAGAGGGGTTTTATCAGCGCCAAACACTCACAGGAAGTCCGGTTTGGGATTGTCCGTCCAATTCCTGCGTTCCTCAGGAAGCCCTGCATAAAAAGCAACTGAAAAACGCCCGTAGACATTTCATTTGTCGACGGTCAGCTCACAGGGAGCACCTCAAATCAACCGAGAGAGGTTTTTATTTGAAAGCATCAAACCCCAGAGCTTTAAAAGAAACCAACCACCATGGAAGAGTCCTCTTGTCCACTGCTCCGGCGGCTCGTGCCCATGGCCGCCGCTCAGCCTGTGCGCGCTCTCGTACCTGGTGACCCCATACAGAGAAGGTGAGTTAAAGGCCTAATACTACTTTTTAATTTATATGTGTATTTACTGTTTTAGTGTCATTTTTATATGTTTGAAAATAGAAAAAAGGCCAATCCAGATTTACATTTACAGGAAACAAATGCATTCAGTCTCACTAAAGCTAGCTAAACAATTACAAATGTTTATATACCCTTTTGACATATTCTACTTAGATTATATTGTACTTATCTACATTTTTATAGCATCAGTAACTGAGTTTAAAAAAAATATCAGTTCAGAAAATACAAGTTTTCTGTCAACTGCATGTAAGCCAGCTGATTGGATGCCCAAACTGCGACACTCAAATCAAGTGAATTTGTCTCATTTCTATTCAAAATATCTAATTTCACTTTAAATAAGCAACACTGATCTAACTGGTCCTAATATACATCTTTTTTCAAGATATTTTAAGCCAACATTTCTTGATAAGTTCCTTGAAATAAATACATCTTCTTTATTGGCAGCCATGTTTACAGATAACAATCAGTTCTGTCCTTGTTTCTGGCTTGTAATGATAGCAAGCCTCTCTGCACATCCAGCCATGACTTGAGCGTGTAGGGACCATCCTCAAAGTGTAACAATGACAAAACATGCTGCTAAAATATTCAACAACTTCACCTTGGATATGCACAGAGTCTAATCCACTTCAGACATCAATAATGTTAAGTGTATTATAGTTTATAGTCAGCGCCATGGGTTAAAAGTAAGTAGTCAGTACTTTAGGTGCATTTCAAATGCAATACTCCTCACCTCAGTAGATCAGACTGATAGCTTACTGTACTTTAGTACTCCACCCCTGGTTATATGGACATGTTTTATACATGTTGCACCGTCAGACTAAGGCTTGATTGAACAGTAAGAGTTTTATAATATCCATACTATTGCAAATACACTATAGAATAGACAATAGAACAGAAAAAATCATAATGGTGACTTATATTCACAATATTTTTGACTTTTTCTTTGAATATTATCATTATACAGGATTTCTTGACCCTAACATTGGGTTAATATGCAATATGATTGAGGGTTAATTGCCCTTAACTTGTTCTTGATGCAAATAATGGTCATGCTGTGTAGGTTTTCTGCACATTTAATCCATTATATTACATAAATACTCATATTTATCTCCCCTTTTATCTCCCCATCTTAATGTTTTTCCTTTCTGAGTCTAGTGCTCTATCAAATGAATTAATCTAGCTGCTAAGAAACAGATAAGGCGCAAACGAGTCAACAAAATGTATAAATAGAAAAAATAATGCTTAGTTCCTGTAGTCTCAGATTCCAATTACATTTCTATTTCTCTAGTTTTAATATATGTATTAGTTTATTTATCTATTCCAAAAAAAAAATCCACTTCATGAAGGATCAAGATGTAAAGATATCCACTATGAATAAAAAAATAATCAAAGTTTTTTAATGTTTGTTTAACTATAATGGTTGCATTTTAGGTCATAATTTTGACAGGAAGAGTTATTATGGTATTTAAAAAATGTGTGAACTCATCCTTTAAAGCATCCCCCGCCTAAAGTCAAGCCTGCAGGGTTTTCTTCTCCCATGAGTCAGCAGCGCGTGTCGGTTCGGCTCCTTATGAATGGAATGCTGAAGTTTCTGTAGTCAGTGCAGCCGGTGAGGTGACGTCACCCGCGGTCACCAGGCAGTGCAGTCTATGGTGTGAGCTCGTGGACCCCCAGCTGGAGGAGTGGGGAGGAGGTCCTACATCACCCCCCATGCTCCTGTGACAGTGTGAGCTGCAGGGGGAAACCTGACTGTTAGAGGAGTTTTATCACTGTTTGGACTTTGAACGCACCATCGGAATATAACGGGACTACTTAACTTTGACCTAAACCTCGAGAATATCTCTCCTCCCTGTTGTAGGATTGTGTTCTTTTTTGTTGGATTTATTTCAGGAAAGCTGATTGTCCATTACACGGTTTGTGATTATTCCTGTATGCATGCATGCGCCCTTTATATCGGCTTAGAATGGATTGAGCGTGCGTGACCTGTGTGCGTGCTTCTCCTCAGATTTTAGCATTTATTATTTCTTAACTTGTGCAGTCATACTATTATTATTATTAGTATTAGTATTAGTATTTGAGAGATGCCACTCTGACTATGAGAAGGATGTTGCTCCTAAAACAGTGATCTCCAGATTTGCGCAGTGCTGTAAAACAGCGCCCTCTAGTGGCGGATGATAGGCACGTATCTGCACAGCTACTACAGTACTAATGTGTCAGTAGGTCAGAACCTGCTTTATGTGGAGAATTTAAGCATGTAACACATATGGATGCAGATTTTTTTCACACCCTGTGATCACATGGATTATAATAACCTTTAATTCTAAGAATTTAATCAAAAACAGGTGTTGTTTTTCTTTGTCTTACTGCCACAAACTTGATCTTCTCAGCTAAGCTTTATTACCTCTTGTTTATAAATGTTGGTAATGCACTTTAATAATAATAAACTTAATTTATTTAACACTTTTCTTAACAAGGTTACAAAGTGCTTCACATCAAAAAAGCAGAGAATTACCAAGCATAAAAAACGGTGCAAACAGGGGGGAGAAAAAAAGACAAGCAAAACAAGACATCTGAATGCAGAGCAAACTCATGAATTAGGGGTGAAGAAATGCCTTCTTGTATAGAAATGTTTTTAGTGAGGATTCAAAAGCAGTTAAGGTTGTGGACTGTCTAATTATCAGTGGCAGGGAGTTCCTCAAACTTGGAGTTCTGATTGAAAAGGCCCGGTCACCTTTTGTTTTTAAGGATAGATCTTGGCGCCACCAGCAGAGATGCATCCACAGACCTGAGGTGCCGCCCAGGCACATAGGGGGTTAAATAGTTTGGGGCCTGTCCATTTAAAATTTTCAAAGTAATCAGAAAACCTTAAAATCAACATGATAAAAAATATAACCACATCAAATTAGTAACATCTCTTTCATTGGCATTTTTCACTGCATTAACTTCCTCAACATTGCTATCACATGTACACACACACATGTTGCCTTCAGAGTTCCCCCCTGCTTGCTGCTGGGATTTGTGAATGAACTCAGCCTGTAGACGTGCGTGTCCTGTCTCTGGGCGTCTAGCCAGCAGGGGATCAGAGAGACATGCAAACCTGTCAACTTAAGCTTAGCATCACCTCAGGATGAATGAAGCGTCTCCTCCAGGCTACAGTTTGTAACCTGGAATCACAACCGCAAAAAAACTGTTAGAGAGTTCCCAAAGGGGTCAGTGTCTGGTTTGTTCAAAACGCGTGTCTTTAAGGAAAGCCTCACAGCAGGAGCAGCTTCTACCATCATGCACTTTTATTTCTTACAAGCAGAAGCCTCACGATTCTTTTAATCCGGTGCAGAATGTTATTAATCCGAATTGGTGTGAAGGGATAAGGGAACATTTCTTTGTCTTGCTCTTGTGTCTTTTGTGGTACCATCTCAGGGTCAGTGCGTCTTCAGGTCAGGTAGAGTTCAGTCTGATTTTTCACAGCACTCAGGATAGTATCTGCAGAACATACATGCAAACATGTATGTCTGTGTTTTTTGGCTTCTCTTTCATACTTGTTTAGACCCATGGATCCCTCTGAACATCTACCTGGCTACAAGTTTCAGATAATATCTAAAGAGGTTTCTCCAAACTTAATGCCTGGGAGGTCCTCCAGCATGCACGGCCTCTCTTGCTAAGCTCTTGTTTTTTAATATATATGTGTATGTTTGTGTGGTTGAGTGCACATGGACATGCAGGAAGTGTTATACGTGTTTAAGTAGACAACAATTTCTATGTAAAATATGCAATGACAATAGAGGGATTACATTTT
Source organism: Notolabrus celidotus (assembly GCF_009762535.1). Taxonomy (NCBI): domain Eukaryota; kingdom Metazoa; phylum Chordata; class Actinopteri; order Labriformes; family Labridae; genus Notolabrus; species Notolabrus celidotus. Next base: position 5,956,701 of record NC_048290.1, read on the forward strand.
CTAAGTAAACTTGCAGTCCAGAGTATTACAGGGGGGAAAAGATTGAAAATTGACAAAAAATAAGATAAAAAAATACTACAAAAATAAAACAATAAATGTTTTGTTTTTTTATCTGATTAAAAAATGTTAAATATGATAATTGTAGGCAAATACAAACAGTGAATAAGAAGTGACTTGAGAATTAAAAAGAAACCTTAAAAATAAAATAGTGAGTACCATCAAATTGTTCAAATCAATACACAACAATAGGTCAATTTAAAAAAATGTTAAATAAATTTTTTTTTTAAATTATTTAAAATTCTGAAAAGGTCGCTTCGAAAAAAAAATGTCATTTAATGGTAATGTAAAAGTTAAATCAGTTAAAAGAATACGTTAACAAGTTAGAAATAGAAAAGAAAAACATAAAATATCATTACAGTAAAAAAAATTAAATGTTTAAAATCATTAAATAAAAATCTTAAAAAATCTTTAAAAAGTCTTGCTTAATGGTGAAATTTGAAAAAGTGACTCTTAAAAATGTTAAACTAGAGATAAGGATGCATATCATAAGAGTGGAAAAGACGCAATAAAAGATCAGATTAAAATAAAAGAAACTTAAAATTTACAACAATCAAAAACAATTAAATGTTCTTTAAAAATGTTACATTTTTAAAAAGTTCAGAAAAGCTAGACATAAAAATGTAAATTAAACTAAGCCGCTAGTTTAAAGTACAAATAATACATATTTTGCATGCATGAACACAACTTTAATTTTTTTTTACTTCAAGTCTCTGATTAAAAGTTGAAAAAAAGCTGACTATGACTAAATAAAAGTCAGGAATGTTAAACAGGATATACTGAGGTTACATCAAACTATTAAAAATAGCAAAACATAAACAAAGAGTCCCAAAGAGCAACTCCACATTTCTACTGGCTGAGCATTAATGAAGCTTCATGTCCACGTCTTTAACATCTAACGATCTCCACTCTCTTCTCCACACAGGTAGCTGGAGTCGTCCTCCTGAGGGAGAACACACACATTCACCGTGAGGAGACTTTGGCTACACTCCACAAACTCCCCCACCCCTCCCTCCTCCCTCCTCCTCCCCTCCTCTCCCCCATCCTGACTCAGAGGGAGAGAAAGTGTGAGAGAACCGCGAAGAGCGAGGGAACGTGGGAAAGAGGAAGACGATGTACCAAACGCTGCTCCTCTTCTCCTCCCTCTTCATCCTTCATGTGATGGGCACCACGCAGTTCTTCGCTCACCACGGGTAACGGCTCACTTCACGCTCTTCCTGTGTTTATTATGGGATGTCATTTTGTCATTTTTGCCCCTTGAGGAGCAGAGGAGTTTGTTTTAGCGACCTCTTCCACTTTGGATGTATACAAAATGCTCACATGACATTCAAACATTGAAGAGTTCACTTTCTCAGGGCCCACAGCATACACTCCTCCTGTCCTGTCCTGGACTATTAGCTGCACTGCATTCTGGGAAGATCTGCAGGCTAATCATGTCATTTTAAGTTTATTTGAAAACAGACAAAAACAAACAGAGATCAAGTGGAGTCTAAGAGGTTAAAGGTCAGCTCTTAACCCTGACACATTTAGAGGTGATTACATGGTTCAGAGAGGAACTTTAAGTGACAAACACAGACCTCATGACCCTAATGTGGACTCCTTCCAGCCTTCTGAACCACTTTTCTCTCCAGAAATTACTTTCTCCCAAACTTTTTTTTTTTTCAAATCTAAAACCAGCACAGCTTCAGGCACAGATGCTCTTTGAAAGTCTCTATTTCAAGGCAGTGTTAATGTTTGATCTCATTTCTCCCTGCTTCTTCTTCTTCTTCTTCTTCTTCTTCTTCTTTTTTTTTCTGCAGGAGGAGGGTGTGCGGCCAAGACCTCAGTCACAGTGTTGTCATGGCAACAGAGTCGTACGTCCAGCCAGTGCACAAGCCCTACATCACTCTGTGTCAGGGGCATCGCCTCTGCAGCACATACAAGTGAGTCTACCGGCAACACCACAACAACAACTTACAATCCGGCCTCTTTCATTGATAATTAACCACAAAGTAACTCCCAGTGTCTTCCATGAGTGCTCAGAGCCCTCTGACTTTAACATTGTGAGAACCTTGAACTCAAACAAAGAATTTTTAGCCTTTTTAGGGTCTGATTAACAAATTAGAGCAATCCTGAAGAAGACATCTGTTGGATGCTGGTTTCACTTAATCGCCACAGAAATACCCTTTAAGCTTTTAATTATTTTTTGACTTGCAAAAAATTTCAAACATGATATTATATTATAAGTACAAACTTAAATGATGGACTTTTTTGTATTGGTCCTTTACACAACCCAATAAAACCCTTTTAAGTTTGGACTTGTTATATAGAAATAATTTGAAAAGTTTAAGGAGGATGAAATCTCATGCAAGGCTCTATTTACATCTTTTTAAAATCTGAAACAAAATTTAAAAAATCACTGCATGACTGAAAAATTAAATAAATTATTAAATCAGAATTATAATCTAAAATTAATAGTAATAATAACTTTATTTATATGGCACCTTTAAAAACTAATGTTTACAAAGTGCTTTAAAACAAAGAATGGTTTGAATGAGGTTTTTCAAGGATAAATAAATAAAAATAAATAAATAAAAATGGATAAATACATAAAAATTGATAAGTAAATAAAAACATGAAAAGGACAATAAAATAGTAAATTAAAAAAAATTATATTAGTTTGGATCTGGATACAAATAGTCTAGAAAGAAATAATTTGTGGACGCTGAAAAGCAAAGAATTGAATAGTTATTGGGTTATATTTTCTCAAAATACTAAATGAAAAAAGCATATACTACTTTATATAAAAAGTGGACTCAACCATGTATCATCACTGATCTTCACAAGCCTCTAGTCTTGCGATCTGTTCATTGCCTCCTGTTTTTTTGTATTTTAGCAAGAAGTGACATTTGAAAGAAGTGTCTCCCCCTACTGGCCATTAGATATCATACAGGTTTAAGGCACTTCTTCGTAGGCCTCACATCTGGTCCACTTCATATATTCATCACTGACAATACAAAACATTAAAACAGTATCATTATTTGGGTTTTTGACAACACTTTGAGGTTTGCTGCTGGAGCAGGGTACTTCACTCAATGGTGCTACGATCAAAGTGGCCTCTATATATGAATAACAACATAATTACACAGCTAATGTTAGGTTAAACTGTGTAGCATTAACATGGGGAATCTGGTCATAGCATTGTCAAAACAGTGTTCTAATGAAGCCTTCAATGCTTGACATGTTTAGGAGCGGAAAGAGCTCGCAAGTGCAGTCGTAAATAGATCAGGACTTTCTTCCACACACACAAAAACACACAAATATAAGTTTCTTTTGGACAGAAGTGGGTCACGGTGGCACATATTTGGGTGGAATCTAAATATCGAGTACTTGTGTGTAACTACGGGAAATGAACTGCCTGCCCGCCGAGACCATGGTCATGTTTATTTTGGACCCCGTCTCCCTCCCTACTCGCTCAATCTCTCTCCAACTCTGATGCTTTCAAGTCCCCCCCTCTTACATTCCCTCCATTTTAATCTCTTATTTTTTTAACCCTAAGCTTGCCAGAGGAAGTCAGTTTCACTTTTGTATTATTGATTCTTTAATTATTTTGAGGATTGTTAGATAAATCCACGTGATCATCTTCTTGTGCTAGATGGTTTGATCCCTTTCTTTCCCTTAAACACATCTATCTTCTTCCACTTTAAGTGTTTACATCAGTTTATCCCTCATATCTCTCCTTGTAAACTCAACATACCAGAGGCTGCAGCTTTCAGATTTGACTTTACATCCTTTTTCCTTGCTCCCTCCCTCCATCCCTTTCTCTTTTTCTCTTTACTTACACTCTCTTGAAGCTCGGTGGCTCGTGGTTTCTATATTCCACAAATTTTCCCATCAGCGTTCTTTCTGTATGACAGAATATGAAAATGCCTGGACCGCCTCGACCACACACTCGAGGGTGATGACAGCATTATGAATAACTTGGAATCACTAACTGTCTGTGTTTTTCTCCACAGAACTGTGTACTCTGTGGCGTACCGGCAGGTGAGCAGACCAGCGCCATCATCACGTTTCTACCCAGAGTGCTGCCCAGGCTGGAGGAGGTTCCACTCTAACAACTGCAACCAAGGTAACCAACATGGAGGAGCAACATGTGAAACCTTCATTCATATATTTGTTAGCTGCTAGTGTTAAATGTATGACACTTTAAAGTCCTTGAGGAAAAGATAAGTCAACAGGTTTCATACCTGTATGCCACATGTGAGTGTTCAGTTAGCTAACCAGCAAATAGTTAGCTTAGAAAATGTAAAAAACTGGTGGTCAGGAAGTCTAGCCGGACTCTTTCTAAAGTTAAAAACATTTGAAAAATAAAAAGTTTAAGTTTAAAAACAAGAAAAGTTGTGGTTCTATGGTTAACTATGCACTGCATGAGTTTTTGCTACAAGGAAACTAGCATAAACTTCATGACGTCACTACCCGTCACTACTAGTTTTGTGCATGTTGAACAAATGAGCTGTAATGTGTTAATTGGATAAATTTAGAGTGGAACAGAAGAGTTTTTGTACTTTTACACAACCAAGCTAGCTGTCTCCACTCATTTCCAGTCTTCATGCTACGTTTAGCTTATCTTCTTTGGACTGTTTGACAAAATAAGCCTCCAGCAAATATGAAAAATAATCCAGCTAAAAAAGTCCCATTCAGCCAACATTTAATATTAACACAATGTTTTTGAATTGATCAAACAAACTGAATTCATAATGTTAATTTAAGAAATTAAGGCCCAGTCAGCTCCAGTCTCCAGGCTAAGCTAACCGTCTTATTGCGTGAGCATGGCACAAAAAATGACAGCTAGTGAAAATGGCTAGCCTAACTCAGTCTTAAGTTAAAAGATAATACAAAAAAGTAGAAACTTTATAAAAAACAGTAAAGGTTGTGGTTTTATGGTTGTTTATTGGCTGTACTATTTGCTACTATACTGAATTAGCATGAACTCCAGGAGGCTAGCAAAGAAAGAGTCACACTTCACTCCTAAATGTTTGTTATCACCCTTTAGTTTTTCCTAAAGTCCTAAAAAGTGAATTAGGTCAATGTAGCAGTTTAGAAAGCTACTTTTAAGTACTTTTGGACAACTAAGCTAGCTATCTTTATGCTAGCCTACAATATTTAGCTTTTGAATATTAAGGCCATTGAATCCTTTTATTCTCAAATAGTGCAGATTTTGACATCCTAGGACACAAAGACTTAAAATCATCTCCTTGTGTGTTGTAAAGATAAACAAACTAGATTAAGGAAGTTCTAGGTAAGCTAACAGTCTCCTCCACATACCTTTGTATGTGTCCACACAAGAGTGGTATTAGTTTAGTTTTATCTCTCAAAGATATCCAAAATGTGTATTTCCCTGAGTGTTGAATCTTTTCTGTCCATGTCTCTTACAGCTGTGTGTGGACAACCCTGTGTGAATGGAGGTACCTGCTTAAAACCCAACCAGTGTGCGTGTCCGCTAGGCTGGACCGGACACCAATGCCAAACAGGTACTTCTCACAAACACATTTCTCTGCAGCACTTGCAAAGTTCTCAGTGAGAATATTCTTACATTAACTATAAACTCTCCTCTCTGCCTTTTAGATGTTGACGAGTGTAGGAAGCAACATCCGTGCGCCCAGGATTGTGTGAACACAGCTGGCAGCTATCGATGTGCGTGCGGAGACGGCTTCATGCTCACGGGAGACGGCCATTCCTGTCAGGGCCTTCCTCCTCCTCCTCCTCGTGCCACTCCTCTGTCTCCCAACCAGGCAACAGTGGGTGGTCACACAGATGCGGGTAAATGAGCTGCACAGGATGTGTGTGCGTGCTTTCACACTGTATAGTTTTGTGTCTTGCAGCAGCAAAGTGTCTGGAAAACAGCAGAGAAAGAACATAGCCAGCTTCGCGGTCCATTATTACTTTTGGTACGCGCTATGCCACTCTCAACTCGTACCGTGAGTAATAATGCACTGCGACTGGTGCCGACTCCAGACAGATGTGTTGTGGTCCGGGCCCCGTGTGGTGAGACTGGGACCGGTTGCTCTTTGATAATGACTCGATTTACTCCTAAGAGTCCTGTGAGTAGAGCAAACATCTGATTTTGATAGAGCTCCCGTGCTAATACAGACATATTTTTATCCCACACACTCCATTAGTTCCCTTAAGTATGCTGCAATGTTTCTTCTTACCATGAAACGTCCATTTTTATAAGTGTGTGTTTCCTGTGTCTTAGCAACAAAATAATACATCCTCCCTCTTGTCTACACAAGTGATCGTTGACCTCAGGATATTCTTTTTAATATGTCAGAGTTATTGCTTTTTCGGGAATTTACGCAACATGAAACCTCAGCGAAAAAACGTACCTTTTCCTGACTTGTGAATCTTTCAACTTTTGGGGGATATTTTGTGAGTCACCAAACTGTAAATCTAAAGAGGATACTGTGTTATGCACTGTCAGATAAAAAAGGGATATATCTTTGTAATGTGATATTAGTACATTTCTCAGACTCTGCACAGAACTCCCTCTGATTTATCAGTGTTTTTGTAGAGAATCAAAGACAAAATCACATAAAAATTGAACTCTTCAGTTTGAAAGAAGACAGTTTAATCCAATGACAACACATGAATCATGCAGGTACTGCTGAGTCAGCAAAAAAAGCTGAAATAAAAAACACAACAGAGGAGGGAGAAAAAAGCTGAAATATGACACATCTTTGTACTTGTTGAAAGCAACGCTGGGGTTATATTTGTTGGAGCTCAATTCTCAAAATGCAAAAATGCAAGGCCAGCAGGGATGTTTGGCTTGAGACTACATTCCTGTATGTGTTCAAACACACACGTAAGAGGGATGGTCATGGAGATTACAAACATAAACACAGGCTGAAAAAAGTGGACCTAGGCTCTGACTCCCAGCCAAGCTGCTGTGGGGGAGTGTTAGACTTCATTCGTGTATCTCCATCTTCCTTTTTTCCCTCCCTGTCTCCTTTTTCTCAGTTTTCTTGGCCTACACTGGTGTTCTCATTCCTGCTCCATCAACCCTGTTTGAAGGGGGTCATCGCCAGTTCCCCCTGCCTTTTCCTCCACCTCCTCTACCTCCTCTACCTCCTCCTCCTCCTCCTCCTCGCCCTGTTTCTCAACTCATTCCTGTCTCAGTAATGGACCACATCTGGGAGAGATTGAGCCGCCTTCTATGTCTGTCTGCAAAAGCACAGCCAAGCCTGAGAGCAGGGGGTCCCTCATTTCTGCATCCCAGTCTTGGTCTCAGCCTGCTCCAGGGACATTTCCCCCTTGGGTGGAGCTGGGGCAGAAATGTCCTACAACCAATTAAATGTATTGGAAGAGGGATGAATGAGAGCATGTCTATTTCTGGTTGCCCCTTTTTCAGCTTGTTTGGCTGCTTTTAAGCCGTTCCCATAACCAATGAGTCCCCCTTGTGCTCTAAAGTCCCCTTTTTGGTCTTTTATTTTGTTATTTTTACGAACACAATTGATTCAGTATACAAGAACAGCCCAAGAGATGTGAAATATTACAAAACAAGCAGATAAAAAAAGAGTTGTGTGAGCCTTTGGTTCTTGGTTTGTAATATAAAAACATTAGAGTAGACATGAATCATTTGAGGAGGGCAGGAATCTTCAGACATGTGAACTTAAGATCTAAGAGAGAGAGGATTAAAAACGCATAACTTCTTCTTTTGATCTCACTTTTGTCTCTGACCTCTCCTCTTTTAATTTCCACTAATTCAGTCTCAGTCCTCTGATGATTTTTTTTTCCTTTTTGTGTGGTTTCTACAGGTGGAGGGTTTAAGCTAGCAGAGAATGTGACGGAGGAGGTACAGAGCCTGAGGAACAGAGTGGAGCTCCTGGAAAAGGTACAGATGTTCACATAAAAAAAACAAACCCTAAACCCTAATACCTCCTGCCAACTCTCACCAGGAACACCTCTGGTCCCCATATGATGTTATGATATAAAATCTTAGCTGCTATTTAATCCCCAACCCAAAGATGTAAAGTGGTTTTATTAGAGTCCTGTCTGTGTTTAATAAAGAAGCAGAAAGGTTTCATGTTGTTGTAATTAGACTAATGTTTTCTTTACGAGGTGAGTAATGGACCATATTCGTATGTTTCTGTGACTCACACACAGGGTGGGAGGCTAAAATCTTTATTTTTTCAACGTCACCCCGCTGTGTTCGAGGTTATAAGTCATATAAATATACTTCTGGATTTACCTGCAACTAAAAACATGATGAACTGTGAAAACCAGGAGGGATTTAGCCACATAAAACTACAGCTACAGCCAAAGTTAGCTAACATGAAAGCTAATGTTAGCCAAAGTCAACAATATCAAATGTTGGCATTTAGCCATTTTCTTTGAGAGGAAAAGAGGAAAATCTGGCCATGCTTCAAGTTAAAACATCATAATTGTGTGTTGACAACAGTGGCTAACAGTAAAGCTACGTTAGCCGTACACTCAAATGATAGCTAACATCAACATTTAGCCGCTTTGTAGCTGTTATTTCTATTAGCTAAGAAGTAGCCAAGAGCTAACATTACTGTTTGGTAGTGTTACTTGAGGTGAGCTGGGAATTTTGAGCTGGTATAATGTTAGGAAGGAATTGATTTCCTAGTTTAGATAATGTTAGCTAGCAAGTAGCAAGAGCTTTATGTCACTGTTCAGTAGTGTCATTTAAAGTAAGTTGGAAAACTCTGGCTAATGAAATTTTAGAGACTTGCTTTCAAGCTAAAAAATATTAGCTAGGGAGAGATTAGCTTAACATCCGGTTTATGCTAATGGTAGCTGTGGCACTTTCCTTCAATATACGGCCTACATCCTTTTTTTTCTGACCATATGTTCTTTTCAGTAACTCATCAACCACGATGCAGTGAAATAATAATGTTGCTAGATTTCATACACTGCAAATACTCAAGTGAAATTGTCTCATTTGTAGTCAAAATATCTGATCCCACTTGATTTAAGATAAATTTACTTAACAAGTAACATTTGAGCAAGATAGAAGGACTTGTTTTAAGACATCTTAAATATCTTGTTAAGTCAAACAATCTTGAAATTATCTTGTTTTGAGTTGTAATTTAGAAGAAACAAGGTTTAATTCACATTTCATACATTTTTCAAGCTGAGATCTTATTTGTAGAAGACGGATAATCTTGATTTAAGACAAACCCTTTACCTGATTTCAGTAAATGCATTTTTTTGGAGAACCTATCAGAAAAAAGCTCCATTGATGAAAGATCGAAAGAAAGAAAAGTTGTTTTTTTAAGGGTGGGTTTCAGTTTGCAGGCAATGTTTCTTCTAAATCAGATACAAATATACATCCTCAAACTACATGCACACAATGAAACACCTACTTTTGAGCATAGCTGGCTTATCCTAAAAAACAACATGACTGAATATTAGTATATCCAGCTAACTATGAGAAGACATTATATCTCAAAATGCTCAAATTAAACTTTGTAATCTTATTTCAAGTACAAGATGGTCTTAAACCTAGAGAAGTGCTGCTATAATACAACTCAAATTAAGGTGAATATATCTCAAATGAAGAAGTTGGCGTGATGTCCGAGGAAAAGGCTGCCATATTGATATAGTCGTTCTTTCTGCAGTAGGCTACTTCTCTCTTTTTAGTAAGTTTGTTTCCTCTTTCTTCCTCTTTGCAGAAGTTGCAGTTGGTGTTGGCCCCCTTCAGCAGCTTCTTCCCCCTGTCCCTGGACGAGGGCTTCTCAGAGAAAACCACCTTACTGTCCCACTCCTTCCAGCAGCTGGACCGCATCGACTCCCTCAGCGAGCAGATCGGCTTTCTGGAGGAGCGCCTCGGCACATGTAAGTGACCGCAGGCTGACCTTCGATTGGTCATAGTTGAAAATAAAGCTCTTGAACGAGGGGAAGTCCAACCTTGAATTTTGTGTCCCTGGAAAGCAGAAAAGGTCTTGGGGAAGGATTAGAGACCACGTCAAAGCCAAGACGGAACAGTTTCTCATAATGTAATAAATCAGTCAATATTAAAAAATCTAATAACATAACAGAATATTTTACCGGAATCATAATAACCTTTCTGGCTCACCTTTTTGTACCTGTAAGTGATATAACACAATTTTATAAAACATGTCAAGAGTTTAAATCCATGCTAGCAATGCTTTCAGCTTTATAGTAACATTGATATGCTAACAAGCCCTTCATGGTATTGCTAATTTCTAATAGCTAATCCAAAACACCAACCATGGCTCTAGTAAAGCTCCCGTGACAAGTATCAGCTTATGTTGATTTTGGCGCCCCCTCTGGACAAAGATTAAAAAAGGTCTTTGCCATACACAAAGGCTATTTCTTCAGAGGGTTGTTAACATCTAAAAAATCCTCACAGGAGCTTTAAAAAAGTGATATTGATAGGATTAAAAAATGTCATCCACATGGAAGCCAATCAAAGTCAGTGATATTCAATGCAGTTTTCCTACACTCAAATACTTTTGCTTATCATGGAGTCCTGTCCTTTTGGAAACTTAACATTAGATCCTTTTTTTTAATGCAATAAGCTTTATCATATTTGGTTTTATTAGATTACTGTCAATAGTTTAATGCTGGGACCAACTATATAATCTAGAACTAACAACCTTCAGTTTGCAATTCTCTTCAGGATTCGGGGAAATAAAATTAAAGCACATCTGAAGATATGTAACAGAATTTTTTCAATTGTTGTCACTTCCATCTAACTTGTTCATAGTTGATGGTACATTGCACTAACTTCTCCTCCTCCTCTCCCCTGCAGGTTCTTGCCAGGAGAACTAACAACAAAACATCTCCAATCAAGATAATAATGAAACAAATCTACCAGAGATCATCTGTACCAAGATGGCAGAAAGAACAAAAAACAACCCTCAGTTCTTGTTTTGTCATGCTGCAATCATCGCACAAATCATCTGTTATTTTCTTTTTTCCCAAACGGCTCTATTTACCTTTCTTTACAAATCACCGTCAAATTCTTGATTTTGTAACTGTACCTGTGGCAGGGTCGGTTTCAGCATGACATCATCCCTGTAACATCTGAATGATACCCCTCCGAGGGTCAAAGGTCAAATTCACTACTTTGTTTCTATGTTTGTTTTGCATCAGTGCAGCTGTGTCCTCAGTCCAAGCCCTCACTGTCCGGAGGCAGATGTGGACATCTGTATTTATCTATTTAAGTTATGATTACTTCTAGGTATTTCTCAGCGTTCCAGTAGACATTTGTACCTAGTTTTGTAACGTTTTTTTTAATAAAAGTCTTAATCAAAACATGTGTGCTCACTATAGTGTCATATTTACTGAATTATGTACTTTCAAATATAAGACAAGATCTTTATTAAGCCACATAATACTGGTTGTCTAAAGTTGGCCTCACTGGTCTCCCGGCCTGGCTGCAGAGTGCAAGGAAGCAGGCTAGAGGGCGATCACCGGCCCTGTGAAGGTAGGGTGCCAGGGCCAGTGGTGGACAAAGAACACAGCTTCATTACTTAAGTCAAAGTATAGATACTCCAGGTCAAATATTACTCCAATACAAGTGAAAGTTGCTCTGTCAGGTTATTACTTGAGTTAAAGTACTGAAGTACTTGCTTTTAAAAATACTTAAAGCTGCTGTTGGTGGGAATGCTGTCAAAAATGTTACTTTTTTTCTGCTAGGTTTGGAGAAAAGGTCATAATACCCATCGGTACTTATCGGTAAGTGAAGTAATTTGAGACTATTGCGAAATCTCCGTGTTTTCCAATGCCTATGTATAAAGCAATGTTATTATTCCCCTCGTTCCCTTTAAGACGGACCAATCAGAGCTAATCTCCTATCCTCCGTCCTGATTGGTCGAGTTGCTGCCCCACTACGTCGCCCTGATTAGCTGGGAAGCCACTACTTCCTCATAGAATGCTCACAACAATCTTTTGTGGGCGGGGTTACTGGAGCAGAGAGGGGAGGTGTAGTGTTGACAATCTCCAAACTGATATCAATTCAATTTGCTTTATTCAATTCAATTTGCTTTATTCAATTCAATTTGCTTTATTCAATTCAATTTGCTTTATTCAATTCAATTTGCTTTATTGGCATGAACAAAGACATGTTATTTTTGTTTTTTATTTATGTTATCTGTATTACGACTACCAACAGCAGCTTTAAGTATTCAAAGTACTGGGGCGCTGGTGGCCTAGCGGTCTAAGTGCCCCACATACAGTCCTCATCGCAGGGGTCGCTGGTTCGATTGCTGGCTGGAAGCATCTCCTGAATGCCTTCCCCCACTCTCTACTTCCCTCATTTCCTGTCTCTCTTCAGCTGTCCTATCAAATAAAGCGTAAAAAAGCTCCAAAATATAACTGAAAACTAAAAAAGTATTCAAAGTACTTCTTAAAAAATCTCAAAACGTTATATTTTCACAATACATAAATGCAGTCAAGAATACATAGAAGTACATTCGGTTACATCATGTTTATCTAGAAACCATGACTTGAAATCTCTAAAAACTATACCATGGAATAAAAACAGACATTAAGTTACTCCAAGCACAGACAACTTAGTTTGAAATGTTCATCTGGGATGAAACAAATGTTACGTAGCTCAACGGGCTTTCTCAGGTTGGACAGTGAATGTCTGTATGTTTGGGCAGAGTAGGAAACAAGGTGAAGATTTCAAACGATACGTATCATTCTTCATTTCAAAAACCTCTAACACGGGCTGAAGATATGACCATGGGTGGTCAGGTGGAGAATTATAGCCATCATCACCACCTCTAAATGAACTCCCTGATCTGAGTAAAATTTGCTCCACGTTCAACCGTGGAGACGCACGATATACAGGTACGGCTAAACCACTGCAAAGAACAGAACTACACATTTTGCTGTCTTAGGGATCAGATTTCAGAAAAGAGAAGGAAATTCATGAGCTGACTTCAAAGCAAAAGTAGTGAGTAACTAGAGCATTGATAGAAAGGAAAGGAGTCAAAAGTACAGTAATTGTCTTCTGAATGTAGTGGAGTAAAAGTAATAAGTTTCCTCAAAAAATAATACTCAAGTAAAGTACAGATACTCAAACAAATGTAATTAAGTTAATTTTCACTGGTATTGGAGTAATGTTTGACCTGGAGGATCTATACTTTGACTTAAGTAATGAAGCTTTGTACTTTGTCCACCACTGTTTATAAGCTACATAATCAAATGAGACCATAAAAGACAAGATCCATTCTTTCATTCTATTTTGTAATTTTAATGCCTGAAAACTGCTGGCGGTAGGTGACGGATCAAGTCACTTATTAGGTAAACAAATTACCCAAACTGTCTTTGCATTTTCTACAGTAAGCATTCTTGATGAGTGGTACTTTTTACTGTTAGAAGACAGCAGGAGGACAATTTTCATTAAATTTCCCAACATAGGGGTGCTGGTGGCCCCACATACAGAGACTACAGTCCTCGTCGCAGGGGTTGCCGGTTCGATTCCCGGCCGGTTGACCATTTCCTGGATGTCTTCCCCCACTCACTACTCCCCACATTTACTGTCTCTCTTCAGCTGTCCCATCAAATAAAGGCAAAAAGGCCAAAAATATAACTTTAAAAAGTTTCACAACATACACAAGTACGGGAAAGAATTGTTAGAAATAAGAGGTCCTGCTTAGTCTACAGGGGGCGCCAAAATGGACATGAACCTCTTCTCTGAAAACTAACCCTCAGATGGTTGAGCTTTAGTGAACAAAATAGTCTGTATTTATGAGATTTGTGCATTTTTTGTTGTTGTTTTGTAGGGCCTCCACTATGGATGCAAATATGTACCAAAATTAAAACAAAAAAAGCAAATTTGAAAATTAAATTGCCTTAACAGAAATGCTTATTAATTTTTCCGAATACGGGATCTAATTTAACGGGGCAATTTTTGAAAATTAAAAGGCAAATGTATTTTTCTTTTTCATTTTGATTGTGTGAAATAATTAGCATTTTTGAAGATTAAAATTAAAATGCAAATAGGAATTTTTTGAATATCAATTTTAGTTATGAGTAACATAATGCAAACATATTTGGAAAATTAACAAGCATTACTTTTAATGCAATTTAATTATCAGATTTGCTTTTTCATTTCAATTTTGACACATGTTTGTTTCCACACTTCACATGTTTACATTTGAATCATAGCTTTGAGTGTCACACTCTATGGTCACACTGTGATGTCACAAAGCACACCGGATGGGACTTTGAAACTCTTATGAGCAGTGACATCATATGAAATACAGACATCAAAGGACTGTTTCCATTCAGAGAGTATGTAAACCAGGACCTACTGTCCAAGCAGTCATATCATCTCAAACCTTCACTAGTGCCTACACTGTGAGACAGAGACCGTACACAATCGACAAAATGCTTTACAAACTGCAAAAGCGGAACCAGAGGGCCTTCAATGGCAATAATGGCAAAGCTCAGCAGAGCGACCGCATGGATGTCGACAGAAAAAGAACCAGAGCGACAAGGGGAACCTTGAACCAGATGCTGAGGAATGAGAAGGAGGAGAAGATGCAACTCCAAAAAGAGCTAGAGGAGGTAAAAACTCAGCTAGCTAAGGAGAGAGCGAGGTCAAGGAGCATGATGCCGGTCAATGGAAATGCACTTCAAGTGCAGCCATCTACCAGCGCTGAAAAGGCTTTAACAGAGCTCCAGGCAGAGAGGATGAAGAACGAGGCTCTGCAAGAAGAGTTGAGAAAGGTCTTCGCTGCTCACCAGGAGCTTGGTGCCCGGTACAACAGCGACATGAACAACGGCAACCAGGTGGTGCAGAGTCTTCAGTGTGAGCTTGACAAACAAATGAAGGCTCACACTGCCAAAGAATCACAGGATCAGACTACTATCAAAACTTTGACAGCTGACCGTGATGCCCTCCGCCTGAAGATGAACCAGGAAGAACAGAGGTTCCAGGCAGAAATGAACAACGCCAGGAAGGTGGTGGAGAACCTTCAGCATGAGCTCCACAAACAAATGCAGGCTCATGCTGATAAAATCTCTCAGGACCAGTCATACATCCAGTCCATGACGGCAGAATATAACACCGTCTGTCAGAGAATGGCGCAGGAGATGTCCGTCCTGCAGCAAAGTGCCGTCCAGAGAGAGAGGATGCTGCTGACGGAGATGGAAAACCTCAACACCCAGCTCCATTTCCAGAACAACACTCAAACAATGAATGAGACTGGATTAGAAACCTTAACAGCAGCGATCCAGGAGGAGAGGAGGAAGTCGGCTTTACTCCAAAATGAACTGGAGAATTACAAAATGGCTCACCAGAAGCTCATTGAGAAGCAAAGATCTGCACAAGACAACTGCATCCCAAGAGCAGAACAAGAACGGTTAGAGCACTTCTGCAGAAACCTCGAGAACCACTACCTGGAGAAAGTAAATAAGCTGAGCCAGCAGCTCTGTCTTCAGGAGCAAAAGAACGCAGAGGTCCTGGAGGAACTAGAGGCCGATGACAGACCTCCAAGAAGGAAGAAGCCCCGCATGAAGAACACCTAATCCTCCTGTGAACTTGTGGGTTTCCTCCCACACATCCAAAAACATAAGCATCAAATAAAAAAACAAAACAAAACTTAAATCTGTGCTTCTGAAGTTGTATTCTACAGTAGAAAGGTGTGCTTCTGAAGTTGTATTCTACAGTAGAAAGGTGTGCAGCAATGCCATTAAGAGCCTGATATTAAATGTGAAACTTTGTCATAAAGGTTAAAAAAGTTCAAATGGAAATGTAAGTTAGAGGTATCTATCTTTATTTGAGATATATCCAGTCTCAGGTTTCAGATACTTTTTATCAACATCCCAACTTAATAGCATTGTGAAGATAAACAGCAGGACTCACTGACTGTGTCAAGCTAAACGTGATGTTGTAAAACTACAAAATGAGGTGTAACAGTGTGAATGAGAGTGTTTTCCACGGAGGGAGATTTTATTTTGGGTGGTAGCTTACCAGGGCTGTTCATTTATTGGACTGAAACTTGGGATAGCTTGTGAAATGTAGCAAACTTACTTAGAAACAGGGTCATATAAAAGAAGCATCTTCTTAATTTTACATTGAGCTGTTATCTCTGCAGGGAAAAAATAACAACCATGACTCTCATGTACAGGGTACAGAAATCAGAATGAGGGAGATGTCAATCAAAACCTGAACTGCCAGGTCCACAGGGACTCGGTTGTTTTTCTAAACTAACATTTATTGAAGACTTAAATTCACTGAGATTTCAGTGGATGCAGAATCAAACTCCTCTTTTACAATCATGTGAGTTTTTACTGTTTCAAGCCAAATTTCTGGATGCTTTAAACACTAAAACTTGAACCTTAACTTACAACAAAAACTCAGCTCAAATCTTTAGTTTGAAGCTGATTGAATATTTAGGCAGACACAGACATCTGTATTTATCTATTTAAGTTCTGATTGTTGTGAAACTACAAAATGAGGTGTAACAGTGTGTTTTCCATGGAGTGAGATTTTATTTTGGTTGGTAGCTGAACATAAAGGTACAAGTGTCAGTCCAACACCATCATCTGCAGCATGGAGGCCCCCCAGTGAACGGTTCTGGCTCCGTTCCTGTTCACCCTCTACACTGCAGACTTCACCCACAACACAGCGAGCTGCTACCTGCAAAAGTTCTCTGACGACTCCACAGTTTCACTGTTGTGAAAAAACAAGAACAAAACATTTGGATAGTAATGTAGAGTGTATGGCTAAATATAAAACACAACTTGTTAAGATTTAAAGAGTATTTAAATTCTAACTACACATTAAGGTGATGTAAGAATTATACAACATCTTTTCTGAGATGAAGCGATGATGTGTGAAGTATTCAGAAGAAAAAACAGGAACCAATAAAGTAACGGTACATCTAGGGCTGGGCGATAAAACGCTAACAATAATTATTGTGATGTTATTTTTCTCAATATAAATATAACAAACCTACGATTAAACATTGATATATTTTAACCCTGTAATTACACTCCCCAACTACTGGAAAGGGAGGGGGCGCTAGTAAGTCTTTAAGGCTGATTCTCCACCAACATTAAACAGAAGAAGAAGTCGGCATGGAACAGCTAATCATGTCGCAGGGTAGGCAAAAGTGAAACGAGCAATAGTGACACTAAAGAAAACTCAAAACACATAGACATATAAAGAGCAGACGCCGCATCAACCGCTACTACTGGCGCTGACGAGCCGTGGGGCCGCCATCTTGGTCCGGTCACCCGCTCCACTCAGTGTAATCTGTTTGGCAGGCGCAATTAAGTGTCAGCGCATTTAATCAATCATAACTCGCTGAATACTCAACTGATTTTCATGCTGGGTTTTTTTTCCTGCAAACGTCATACATGTAGGTATGATACAGGACACATGGCTCGGTGTATTTTAATATTCATAGTGGGCTTAACAGTAATAGAATATTATGATATGTGATAAATGTGATGTATGATGGGTATTTTGCCGCACAGTGCTCTGGCATCTTGAAGTCTCTGCTACTTCAGTTTACGTTAACAGGTCCAAGATTTCTTGCGCCCCAGCAGCCAATGCGGCGTCTTCTATTTATATGTCTATGTCAAAACCTACCAGCTCAAAGCAGAGTGAAACATGCTCGATGAGAAAGGCTGCTAAACTTCACTGGTTAAGACATTTTGGCTATTTACTAGACAACTAAATCTCAGCTACAAGCTGACAAACAGTCTGGTTTCTTCAACTTTCACTTGGGATAAAAAAAATCTGCCTTTAAAATGATATGAAAGAACGATTTGATATTTATCATGAAAATTATCAATATCAACTGATATGAAAAATGTTATCGTGATAACATCTTTTTCAGTATTGCCCAGCTCTAGGTACATCTAAACAGTATTTGGACCATAGACTGTATAAAATATGGACGTAGTATCTGTGACGTCACCCATCTGTTTCTGAAGCGCTGTTTTGAGGCCAATTGTCGGCCGAGCGATTTTGACGTAAACCAACAGCTACAGTGTTCCCGCCTGCCAATCAAGTCAGCTGTGCCTCTCATTGGAAGACTCATAATCCAGGGTTCCCACTCTTTTCCAAAGATCATTTTCCAGGACATTTCCAGTGAAGTTTTGAACTCTCTCAGAGATTTAAAAAAGTTTAAACTGTCTTCCTAAATGGCGTTGTCTATTGTGATCAGGGATGTTTACAACGTGCAGTTTCTGTGCAGTTGTGTCGCTCTTTTTGTTCTGTTTGTTTTCACCATAAGGAGTTTGCTCTCCTACTATCTACAGTAACTGAGCTCTCAGCCTGCAGGGGAAATTGTGAGGCACAGACCCCCAAGCTCTCTGCCAGACTACGCTGGTCACTCTTTAACTTATATATGAGAATCAAAAGAGCACTCCACAAGGTGAATTTATCATAAACATAAACAATAGACCCCCTTTTTGTTCTATAAATGCATGATTATGACCAAGTGAGGGAGAAAAGGTGTGAAACAAGTCGCGCAGCCGGACCGGTCTGTGTCGCTGTCTTTTCCAGCACAGTGTGCACTCAGCTTTCAATGAATGGGGATGTATTTTTTAATCATGTCAGGTTGCACGCAGTCATGCTGGAATAATTTTCCAGGACAATATGTGATTTTCCAGGACATTTTACCTTTTCTCCCATTTTCCCATTTGCCTCCTTGCCAACACCTGCAGTGTGTTCCTCTCATTGGAAGACTAGTAATCTCAATATCTTCGAAATTGCCTCATTAGAAAAAAATTCACCCCCCTCACAGTGAGAGCACATCAAGAAATGAGCTATCCAGACGACACTCATCTTTTGTACCAGGCTGTAAACATGTTTATTTCTGCTGTAAAGATCTGCTTTTTTGAATTGGTGTGTATGTGGTTTCCTGTACTTCTGGAGCCAGCCTCAAGTGGATCCTTGATGAACTGCAGTTTTTAGCACTTCTGCATTGGACTCATATTTTTAGACCGGAGGTTGCTGCATGATTAGGACATGTCCTCATACACTTTGCGGTCTGTGGTGTAGAGTAGCTGAGGGTAGCAGTAATGGTACGACAGCTTAGAAAAAAAGAATGAATTTATTTATTCTTTTGCAAGGCATTCACTTTACCCAGAATAGGTGAAATCAAGAACAACTACATTTTCAATATAACCAGATACTATAATGGGCGTCTATACCATGTGTGCACATTGACACACACACATTCTCTCACACACACATACAGTAAGGGACCACACACATACACGGCTCTGCAGGATGTCAGCTCGGTTTCTCCATCTAAAGCTACCACCAGGTACACTTTAATAGCTTTGGTGAAAATCAGAGAAAACTTCAAAGTCCTTTTATTTTTATTTTATATTTTTCCACCTAAACTCAGCATGAAAAGTGCTTTATTAAGGTTCAGAATACTTTTCCAATATTTGACATATTAGATCGTAAACAAGTGCTCAAAACAGTTCAACCAGCAGGTTTTGTTGCAGAGCCACAGAGTTCAAGCTGATGACAACGAAGCTTAAAAATCACACATCTGTATTACAAAATAACCTCAGCAGGAAATCAATGGTTAGAACTCTCCATGAGCAAAATTCATATGGTGTAGTTCAAAGTTTGGGAGAAATCAATTTGGTAGAGCACTTTTTAACATTCAAAACCACTTTCTGCAAAGGTAAAATCTGCTCTTTAACACAGGGAAACTCAATAAATATGTTTAAACTAAGAGGAAATACAGAAATGTATTAGTGTGTATCACTTGGGGACATAAATTAAAATTTGGTTTTGAACTTAAATGACCACCACATGTATTAAAAATCCAATGGCCCAGCAGGTTTTCACTAAAACTACTGTTTAACAGCAGAATACTTTATACCAAACTAAGGATCCATCCGGGTGTGCAGTCTAAATTTAACATTTAATGGTCAAATAAATATAAATACATTTCCTCTGTTTAATGCCAAATGCACCTCAACATCCCACTTTAATACAGTAATATCATAAAATAATCTGCAATAAGCACAATTAGTAATTAGTACACAAATGTCCTGAATGCTAAAATACATTCTCAGATGGGGTTTGATGGGCAAGAGTGGTGAAGGAATCAGGTTGTAAAAGGCAGTGAGTAATGTGAAACTTAAGACCTGCATGTAAAATAAAACACAGTTCAGTCGATTCTACCTGGTTAGCAAGTTATCGTCAGTTCACATTTTACAAAAATTGAATTTGATATCAGCGAACTAGCCGAACAATCCAGAGTGCAACAACAAATCATTTAAATTTAAGGCCAAAAATCCCACAACTTTAAATACTTTCCCATGAAGGGAATTATATCTTCATGTGAACATCACAAATAAAACAATGTTCACATGTATTGATTTAAAATAAAAAAGAACTCTCTGAGATGTAGACTCGCCAGGATTGTTAGTCAATTAGTGAAATGTATCAGAACAAATAAAATCAGAAAGGAAAAATAATAAAAAGCTGAACTCATTTTTAAAGTTTTCCCCTCTACTTAAAGCAAAATCTACCCCCACTGGAGAAGGAAACTTGCATCACCTGTAACCAGTGAGTAGATTAAAGAAGCAGGATCATATTAATGAGCTTTCATTTGATATTTCCCCCAAAACATGGCGTCATCATGGCACAGCAGGTAGCTTGCACTTTGGAGCAGTAATTTGACATTACACAGAATGAAATCACCTTTTTTTTTTGACACATCTTAAATAGTTTCCTCTTCTGAGTTCAGTCCGAGGAAAAAAAAATCCCTTCCAAAAAAGATAAAGAAAAAATAGAAGTCACTACCTGATTGAGAAATAAATAGAAAACAGAAACACAGACTGCAGCAAGAGGACAGTTGCTGCTGGAAGCTGCGCGCAGATTGTTTCTAATGTTTCAGAAGAGAGAACGCACAATGATACACCAACAATGCACAACATTGAAAACTGATCTGTCTGCTTGAGTCCAGTACATCAGTACAGATGGGTGCTATTGTTATACGCTGCATCGTGTAACCCTCCAACTTCTTGTTTTTAGACTTAAAATAGAGTGATGGAGTTCAAAGCGACAGAACGAAACAAGTCCGTAGCCGACCCGTGTCGACATTTCACTTTTTTACGCCTCCACCGCTCATGGAGACCCCGCTCCATTTGTCTTTAGGCAAGAGACTGGAATGCAGAAAAGGGGGGAGGGGGGGGGATGATACTAAAAGGAGAGGAAGGAAGGAAAAGGTGTGTTTATATAGAAATTATTCAAACAAAGGAAGCATGGGATTGACTGGCATTTGTGCACAGGGTTGAGAAAATGCCAGTTTATCAGCTAAAAAGCAGAAAAAAAAAAGTCTTAAAGTTAAAGTAAAAAATGGCGGTTAAGTGAGACAAAAGTAAAGCTGAGATGAGGGCGGACAGTGCCGTCCCAGAAGAACAAACAAAAAAAAAAAAGGCATGCATGATGAACAACACACATCCATACTGCTTGGCTCGCCGTCCGTCACTCCGCTCCCGGTGTTGCAGAGCAGCGCTGCAGACTCGGTGAGGGTCAGGACCGGCTGTGCTGTGTGGTCTGGGGCCAGACCAGGCGTCAACTAGACAAGAAGAGCTATCATGACAGAGAGACCTGTGTCATGTTGTTTTTCCTGGCCAGGTAATGTGGGGGGGGGAGCAGAGGGGAGGAGGGGGGTCTTTGGGGGGAGGGGGATGGAAGAGAGAAGAGGTGGGAGTTTAATGGCAAATGTTCAGTGCCGCGACGGCCCGTTGCTCTGGACTACAGAATCCGAGACGTTCAAGAAGGCAGAGCGCATCAGGCTGAAGGACTTGTCAGAGAGGGATGAAACATCGTCTGACGTCATCCCCTTTGTCTCGATCTTTGGAAGGATCTTCAATCTGATGGTGCCTGCGGAGGAACAACACTTCACCGTCAGAGGTTTCTTGCATACAGATAAAGACATCAAACAGGGTGAAGAAAGGGAGTGAAAAAATGAGCAAAATCAAGATGAGTTACCCGATTTGAACTCCTTTTCTTTCCGTAGGTAGAAATTGCTGTAGGAGGAGAAAACCACAGGGATGATGGGCACCTGAAAAACAAGAGAGGAAGGAGGGAAATGATGAAAAAGATGATCCCAGAATAACATTACATCCTCACATTCAGGTTGAGCACAGATATTAAAATATGACTTCAGTCTTTAAACTGAAAAAGTCCTTTCTCTAAAACATGCAAAGGTTGGAATTACAGGAGACAGGATATTATCACAGTATGATGTCATTATTATACTATCGCGATACAATGGATTACAATGATATCGCAATATGACCCCATGCAATATTATCATGCTACAAAGGGTTACAATGTTTTATTAAACATAGTGATATATTACTATAACAACACTCAGCTATACAATATTATCATGATAGGGTCCTATCATGACTATCACAATACAATGTAATACAATAGTATTTCACTACAGTGATACAGTAGGACACATAAACGCAATATATTACCATCACAATATGATTCACTACCATACTGACATGATGCAGTGTGGTACAAGGCTATCACGATATGATGTTGCCCAACATTATCATGACATAATGTGACCAAAATTATCACAACATGATGCAACCCAAAATTATCATGACATGATGCTACCAAACATTATCATGACATAATGCAACCCAACATTATCACAACATAATGTGACCAAACATTATCATGATCTGTTGCAAACCAACATTATCATGACATAATGCGACCAAACATTATCACAACATACTGCAACCCAAACCTTATCATGACATGTGACCCAACATTATCACAACATAACTTGACCCGATATTGTAATGCCACGATGTGACCCAACATTATCACAAAATAATGCCACCCAACATTATCGTGGCATGAGACCAAAAGTATCACGACATGATGCTACCAAACATTATCACGACATAACGTGAACTAATATTATTATGACGTTTCCCAATATTGTCAAGACATGATGTTACCCAACATTATCACAGGATAATGCGACCGAACATTATCACAACAAAGTGCAACCCATTATCACGACATGTGACCCAACATTATCACGACATGTGATCCAACATTATCACAACCAAGTGCAACCCATTATCAAGACATGTGACCAAACATTATCACGACATGTGACCCAACATTATCACAACAAAGTGCAACGCATTATCACGACATGTGACCAAACATTATCACGACATGTGACCAAACATTATCACGACATATGACCCAACATTATCACGACATGTGACCAAACATTATCACGACATGTGACCCAACATTATCACGACATGTGACCAAACATTATCACGACATGTGACCAAACATTATCACGACATATGACCCAATATTATCACGACATGTGACCAAACATTATCACGACATGTGACCCAACATTATCACGACATGTGACCAAACATTATCATGACATGTGACCCAACATTATCACGTGACCAAACATTATCACGACATGTGACCCAACATTATTACAACAAAGTGCAACCCATTATCACGACTTGTGACCAAACATTATTACAACAAAGTGCAACCCATTATCACGACATGTGACCAAACATTATCACGACATGTGACCCAACATTATCACGACATGTGACCAAACATTATCACGACATGTGACCCAACATTATTACAACAAAGTGCAACCCATTATCACGACATGTGACCCAACATTATTAAAACAAAGTGCAACCCATTATCACGACATGTGACCAAACATTATCACGACATGTGACCCAACATTATCACGACAAAGTGCAACCCATTATCACGACATGTGACCAAACATTATCACGACATGTGACCCAACATTATCACGACAAAGTGCAACCCGTTATCACGATATAATGTGACCAAACATTATCACGACATGTGACCCAACATTATCACGATGTACAGCAACCCAAACAATATCATGACGTGACCCAACATTATCACGACATAATGCGACCAAACATTATCAGGTTCTTTTGAAAACCAACATTATCACGACATGATGTGACCCAACATTATCACGACATAATGCGACCTTACATTATCACGACAGAGTGCAATCCAACTACAATCACGACATAATGCGACCCAACATTATCACAACAAATGACCCAAACATTATCACAACATTATGCAACCCAAATGACATAACACTGCCCAACATTATCATGATGACGTGTGTCCCAACATAATCATGACCTGATGCAACCCAATATTATCTTGACATAATGCAACCTAAAATCACAACACAATGCAACTTAATCTTATCACGACATAACACTGCCCAACATTGTCATGATGAAATAAAATACTATCATGATGTTATGGGACCTCATATGATCAGGATACAATCTGGTAAAATAGTATGACAATGTTGGGGTATTGAAACACTCAATTACAATGCTGTACCATATTATCATGATACTATATGATTTATTATTTCTATGTTACTTTTTTCTCTTTTTTTTTGCATCAGTGTGATTTCATCACACAACCAAGTCTTTCTAACCAACTCCCTCTCAATCCTGCTGACCTCTGAAAAACATGTTTTTTACTCTCCTTCCAAAAAGTTTTTTATTTATAATTTAAAAGATCAAAGATCAATACTTGGTGTTTAACCATTTACTATTCTGTTTGGATTTTCACCTCAACTCTAAAAACAAGCAAAGAGAGAAAAATACACATCACTGAACCAGGATCACATTCTCTCTCCAACACACACACATATTAAATCAGCACGACACCAGCAATCTCCATCTCCTCCTCTGCAGCTAATAGAGGCTGAGTTGCTCTCTGGAGGTCCCCCCCCCCCCCTCTCCAAGTGGCCCTCCAATAGGACTCGCCGAGCCAAACGTGGCTCCCCCTGGGGGCTGTCCCGCTTCCACTCAATCTGGGTACAAATGAAGAGGCTGAGCTATAACTCAGCCGAGGCAAACACACAGAGAGAGAGAGATGGAAATAGTCTCTGATCGCTCAGGATTAGTCTCAAGTGGAAAGTGGGAAAACCAAAACACAGATAGTGTTCTCAAGACCTTTAATGAAGTTTTTCAGCCAAAACACACACAATTCAGTTTCCAGTATGTCTGTTAACATCCAAATATTATTTTCACAGCATAGAAGCATCCTGTGAGAGTGTAGAAAACTTGTGTTTGCTAATTAGGAGCAGCAGGTTTTATTTTTATAGCCTTGGAGCCTCTGAACCGAGCTGATATCAATCTTTAAAAGTAAGTAACAAGAATCTGGCTCGAAAGTATAAACCAGCATTTTAGCCTGGGGGTGAACCACATTGCGGTTTTTGGCAAGATCCATTCAGCTGTGTTTTTTAAATTCCTTCCACCTGTCCGACCCCTGAGTTTGTGCTGCGAAACATCAGCTGGAATACAGAGACCTCCCACCTTAATGCATGCAGAGGTAACGCTCATAAACAGTCACATATGAGCTGCCAAATACTCTGGAGTTGTTCTGTGCTTGGAGCCGTGTCTGTCCAGCTCATCATTGCATTTGAAGAGCTGGGGAGGAGTGGCATCGTACACAACACAAGAGGAAAATTCCAACTTAACTATCACATTAGAGCTCAAGATGTCAGCGTGAATAGACCAAAGTGTTCTGGTTGTTTGAGACATTCTTTGGTA
Source organism: Notolabrus celidotus (assembly GCF_009762535.1). Lineage (NCBI taxonomy): Eukaryota > Metazoa > Chordata > Actinopteri > Labriformes > Labridae > Notolabrus > Notolabrus celidotus. Next base: position 5,982,393 of record NC_048290.1, read on the forward strand.
ATAACTGCGGCTGACTCAGTGTTTTTCACCCATGCCCTCATCCAAATATGGGATATAGTTGAAACCTAATGTTGCCTTGTGTCATGTAAGGTTGCTGGCTCCCCCATGTGTCTAGACTCAGCACTTTACTGGCAACATTAGCCCTCTCTCTCTTTTTCAGGAGACAAAAGTTGGCTCATGTCTCTTGGAGAAGAGCCAGATCACAGAACAAACAGAAGGAGGGTGTTTATTACAGGACAAGTAAATTGTGTACTTGATGCACTTGTTTAGAGAAGATATGAAAAGGCTAGCTTATACTTCCCCTTCTCAGTAAACAGAGGCGCAGACATGCAGTGAAGATAAGAGAGGAAGTGCTCACTTGTGCCTGCACAGCCAGGTGGAAAGCTCCTTTTTTGAAGGGCAGCAGGTCGCCTCTCTGGTTTCGCGTTCCCTCTGGAAACACCCACAGACGAATCTGTGGAGGTCAGAGGACAGCAGGGAGGAAGAGCAGCAATTTAGTCGTCACATGTCATCCCAAATGTGTCAAAAAGCAGCACCGTGTGACAGAATGAGTATCAAAACAAACCTCTCTACCATTAATAACATAAAAAGCATTAATAAGCACCATCTCTGTCTTCTTCTGTTACTCTCATAAAGCAGTCTGATGCTGACAGGACCCAGTTTACCTTGTCGTCCAGCATAGTTTTGGCAGCATCGGCCATGACACTCTTGGCGTCGCTCGTCTTCTTGCGGTTGATGAAGACGATGCCTCCCAGCCAACAGATGAGACCCACAGTGCCGGCGTAGATCAGCTCCTTCTTGGCGATCATGGTGCAGCGGTCTGGTAAGATCTCCATCAGACCTGGAGAGCAGAGGAAAGAAGCTCACTGAGTCAGAGATACTCAAAGTAATAACCAAGAACCACGAAATATATTCAGCTATGTGTGACACTGACACCATTATGAAGAAGTTCAATGAATGGATAAAATCCTTTTTTCATTGTATAGTATCCATTGAAAGACGTGGCACAGAAAAGGCTCTGAGGAAATATAAATCTTTGGCTTCTTTCACACAAGCGCTCTGGATTTTTTTGGGCAAAGCTCCTGAAATTTCTAGAAATGTTTCCAGGTTTTTAGTTGACACATGAAAAATCTCACACTGTGAAGTTTTCCAAATCGGACAAGGAGGCTGGTGGGCGTCTTGAAAATGATTCTCCTTCTTCATCATCAGATGTCTGTATTCAGGCGCAGAGGTCACATGATACAGATGTCATCACCCCCCGTCCACTCACATGCAGTGAATTTTGCCAAATTCTGCTGCATTCTCACATCAACTCACCCCGACTTCTAGCAGCAAGGGAACCAGGGAAAGAACTCTGGCTAAAATCTGGGTGAATTTAATTTCCTTTCGTGTTCACCCATGCAGCCCACCCCGAAAATTTCTGGACATTTCTGACGGCCAAATTCCACCAGATCCGCGTCGAGTCCATCTCCGATCCGTCACGGCACCAGATCTGATAGGTTTCTACTCTAGTCAATGTGTTAACTTCCACTAGATCCGCTCCGTTGCGTTCTGGCCGCGTCTCTGATCCGGCAGGTCGGAACAAAACGGATCAGATACGCAAGACTTCTATTTTTGCCGGATGCCTAAGCATGACGCATCAATCTCAACAGAGCAGAAGAAGCGGGACAGGAAGTCAGGCACCAAAACAAAATTAAAACATCCAGTAAATTTTCAGAATAAAACACTCCGTGTTATGGTTAGATCGTTTTTAACTTAACTATGACAACAAAATATCAATTTGAGCGGAGGCAGGCCTGAAGACATCAAGTCAGAGGTTTTCAGAGGACCATAGAGACAACATGGATGAGGAGAGGAGGAGGAGAATCCTTGATTCAGTGATTGCCGTGGGAAAACCTTGGTCACATGACTCCAGCTGTCTGGCGGTCCTGCTCCGTGCTGCGTTCCGAAAACGCAACCAGTGAGTGTTGATGGACGAGAGAGCAGGGAGCAAGACCGCAGTGGATTGGAGACGGACCGGACACGGATCTGGTGGAAGTCCTGTGTCAGAAATCTATGCATGAGTGAATGCAGCTTTTTGATTCCTTTAAAAAAATGGTACACACTTGGGAAAAGAATAACTAGAATAATGATGGAATGAACTATACAAATTAAAACTGTATTCACTTTTTGAAAAGGTTTATCCTTGATAAATGAGAAGGATATCTTAAGCATTATCTTGAACTTTGTAGAGATTCAACTTAAACAGGTTTTTTTTTTAAACTTATAAAAAAAGGGATGAGTTTTTTCTGTTTTGTTAACATGTAGACAACAATGGTCTTTCAAATATCTAGAAATAAAACATTTCAATAGAAGATCTGGGTCATTTGTATCTCCCAAGCCGGTGGCGGATCCAGAGGAGTGACCAGGGGAGGCATGGATCTCAAAAGCTGGTGCCTCAGCTGAGCCACTCCAGTCAGGAAGGTTCAGATCCGCCCCTGGCTTTTTTTTCCTCCATCATGTAGCCCTTATCTTAATTGCTTGCTTATTAGCCTTAGCGTTTGTTCTTAAGCTTGGATTATATAATTCATTGTACCTTTGAGCACTTCTTTTTCTCAGTTTAACACATTTTCCACTGAAATAAACAACAGAAGAAAATTAGCCTTGGTTAAATGCATCAGAGTAAACACATGAAAGCCTAAAACACGCCGTCTCTGAGGGGAGCGAGATAACAACAGACTCCTGAGATGAGCTTTGGCCCTTCAGTCTTATCTCTCTGGCCTTGTCAGAATCAGATGTAACACCAGGTATAAAGTCAACTGATGAGGTGCATGTGATGCCAGAGACGGTGTTCGATTTTATTGACAGGAGTTATCCTAATCATCATGATTTAATCAGGTGTGTTTGATTAACCTTTGTGCAAAGCTAGCTGATGCAGAAGGCAGAGTAGCTTGCACTCATGCAAACCAGCACAGGAGATAAGAGAAGGGAAGTCAGCATGTGAAGTCAACAGCTGAATAAGTAGATGTGTGCCTGTGTGAGGGCGAGATAGAGAGAACTAACAGAACCAAAATGTCATCAGACAGAGTGCTTGAAACCCTGCACCAGCAGCGGAGGTGAGGGATCTCTCTCAGTTCCTCTTGGCTGCGTCCCATCAGCACCAGGATGAGCAGCTATTAATGTCGGGGTGTAGCTGTTGGCATGGCAACTTGGATGCCGAATCAGACTCCTGCTGAGTTTCCTCAGCTCTAATTAGATGTCCAGATCGCACACGGCTGTCAGTGGCCTGGCCTGAAGCCCGCCCTCATCACTCACCAGCACTGACAAACACTCTAGAGCAGGCACTGATGGAGAGAAAACAAACCTCTGCTGAGTTAGTGTCCTTCAACAAGCAGATTTAGGAGCAGGAGGAATGAGGCGATTCAAACAGAGATGCTCATACAGGCAGAACTAGAGACTGTATCAGAAGATCGGGTAGATGAAACATGCGCTAGAACTTTTGATCAGTGAATCGATGATCATCTCTGCTAAACCAAAACCACAGAATATGATGGTATGATGATTTCTGGAGGCTAAACGAGGTGTCTCTGTGAAGTAGAGCTCTCACAAGTCCATTAGGAGGAGATAGCTATTAATGGATTCAGATGTTTTCATGCAAAAATGTGCAAATGTTGTTTTTTTTGCTATATTTTTGGGCATTTTCGCCCTTTAATGGACATGACAGCTGAAAAGAGACAGGGAATAGGGGAGTAGAGAGTGGGGGAGGACCTGCAGTAAATGGTGACCTCTGTGACGCGGGCTATAGCCTCTGTATATGGGGTGTGCGCTTAGACCGCTAGTCCAACGGTGCCCCAAAATGTGGGAATGTGTATTGTCATGCGCACTTTTATTGTAAGGATTTAAAGCTTCTTTCTGGTAGTTATCATAGTTAAAGCTCCTGTAAGCAGTTTTTTAGCTGTATATGAAACAGACCGAAATTTATACCAATGTTTCCAAATGACCTATAAAAGCAAACTAGACCATCTGGGAAGAGCCACATAAGGTACATAAAGTAATCTTAATGCTTGAAATTGCTGGTCGGGGGTAGGTGTCAGAAAAATGATAAACAGCAAGCTCACAAGGCTTCTTAATGAGAGACTAATTTTACTGCTATAATAAAGCAGTATATGATTTTCTTCCACATGTTCAGGACAAATCAGCCAAGAGTTAACCACTTTGTCCACAGGGGGGGCGACAAAATTGAAAAAAACTCAAAGTTCCTCACAGGAGCTTTAATGAAGTGTCTTTGAGGGTTAAACTGTTCATTGAAGAGAAATGCAATCTGAATTTGTCACTGAGGTTTCCTGAAATTGTGAAGAGCGATATTCATAATTTTTTAGAGAATTTTTAAGAATTATATAGACTCAATTTAAAGTAAAAAAAAAAAGCAGGGACATACAGATTAAAGCCCCTGTGAGCAACTGTTGGCTTGTGTCGATTTTGGCGCCCCCTGTGGATAAAGTAGAACGTCCTTCTCTCTCTCTCTCCAACTCTTTTTCTTCTTCTTCTGATTTTGTCCTCTTCATGTATAAGTAGTTTTCTATTTTCCTCATCCTAATAAATAATAAATAATAATACATTTTATTTATAACGCACTTTTCATTTCCAGAAATCTCAAAGTGCTACAGGCACACAGTAAAAACAAACTTTTAAAAGCAGTACTTAAAATCAGTTAAAAGCCTCTTTAAAGAGGAAGGTCTTTAAATGTTTTTTAAAAGCATCCACAGTCTGTGGGGTTCTGAGGTGGCTGGGCAGGGAATTCCACAGACGTGGTGCAGCAGCACAAAAGGCCCGATCTCCCATGGTCCGGAGCTTGGTTCTGGGAGGGTGGAGGAGGTTCTGATGTGGAGTGCGTGAGTTCCCGGTTGGGGTTTGCTGGGTGAGGAGTTCTTTTAGGTAGAGTGGGGCGTTTCCATAGATGCACTGATGGGTGATGAGTGCGATTTTGTAGTTGATTCTTGCGGTGACGGGAAGCCAGTGAAGTGTGCGGAGTACTGGGGTGATGTGTTCGTGTTTTCTGACTCTGAGTAGGATCCTGGCTGCGGTGTTCTGAATTAGTTGGAGTTTGTGGAGATTTTTGATGGGGGTCCCGATGAGGAGGGCATTGCAGTAATCGAGCCTGGAGGAGATGAAGGCGTGGACGAGCTTTTCAGCGTCAGATACGGTGAGGGATGGGCGGAGTTAGGTCATTTCAAACAATGTGACGATCACATGTTGTGAATCTGGGTTGCGGGAGATATAAACCAAGGCTGACTCATCAAATCAAAACAAACACAAAGTTCCTCACAGGAGCTTTAAAGAAGCGTATTTTGGGGTTAAACTGTTCGTTGAAGAGAAGATGCAATTTGTAAATGTCACTCTGGGTTCTGCAAAAATTAAGAAAACTGCTCTTCACAATTTCAAAGACTTATATGGACCTAATTGAAATAAAAAAAGACAGCAGGGACATGCAGATTAAAGCTCCTGTGAGGATATTTTGGCTTGTGTCGATCTTGGCGCCCCCTGTGGATAAAGAAGAACATCCTTCTCTCTCTCACACTCTTTTTTTCTCTTCTTCTGAGTTTTCTATTTTTCCTCATCCTGCTTTCGTTTGAGAATCAATCAGTTTGACGATCATTCGTTGGGAATCTTGGTTGCCGACTCATCATCTCACACCGCCCCAGTGAAAAGACATTAAAATGTCAATAAAGAAATGATCAATCTTCTCAATGCTGGCGTTGTTTGTTTATTTGTAGGTCACAGAGGCATCAGTATTGATTTCAGTCTCATGGCCAGATAAACCTCCTCACAGGGGCATTACATGTAAGGATTTGCGGTTATTATTAACATTAGTTTTGCTGCATTGTGATATTGAAGAGGGAGCTGGGCTGACATGAGCCAAGGAGGCTGAGGACTGGGGTCAGCTAGAGGCCAGTGCATGAAGGACTCAGCCTCTGCACATGAGGCGCTGTTTCTGCAAGCTGATCTGGAAAAGGTACCTCAGGATTACAGCTTGTGTTTGTCAGTTATGACAAATTCTTAAACTGTTGGATGGAGAAATATGAAGCAATTAGAAGACTTAAAGGTACAGTGTGTAGGATTTAGCGGCATTTAGCAAAACAGATTTGGTAAAAATTGAATATATTATTTGAAAGTGTGTTTAAATTAGTGTTTAATCACCTCATTATAAAAATAATGTTTAAGTAAGGAGTAAGTCCTCTTCCATGGAGGCTGCCATCTTGCACCGCAATGTTTCTACCGTAGCAGAGAAGGGACAAACAAGTCTCATATGCATTTTTGAATTTATGAGTCACCGTGTACAATGCACTTGGTTAAAAGATGAAGAAGATGAGGGTGGTTGATTGATAAAACTTGACTTATCATGCTTCACAGGAGCTTTTTGTCCCTCAAGGCCACCGTCACTCCACTGACAGAAGGGGTGAGCAAGGGAGCGTTTCAATCTACAATCTGTCTCCAAGATATCGCTCAATATTCACATTTCCACACACTGTACCTTTAATAAGGAAAACAGTCAGCTCGGCAATAAACACTAAGTCACCATCAAGCCTAGATTACAGTCTAGGAAACTAGGAAAAGAGCTTCTTCCTTTAAAGTTGACATTCAGCCCTCTTCAGATTAGCTGTGGGCCAAGCTCGAGTGTTCAGTGCTGACTTTCCCTAACTTAAGAATGATTTCCTGGAGGGGAGGCAATGTGGAACCAATGAAGTCTTCAGCGGTCCAGATTTTTCATCCGAGTCTGTTCGTGGGAATGTTTGGTGTCTGATCCAAACCGACTGTGACTAACGGCCAACCAACACAGAGTGAGTCTCCTGCTGCCAGAGATAACCCGGCTCTCTGTGATCACTGATACAATACAGCCAGAATCATCAAACAAATGGACTTTCTTCTTTTCTTTTTTATTGTTCTGGTTCTGTTGTGAGGCAGAGGATTATTGTTCATCAACTCTACAGTAAACAGCCCCACACGTTCACTAACAAGAAGAGGAGCCAGAGAAATAAAGGATGTTTTAATAAGGGGTACAACGATCCTGCAACATAGTTGAAAAAACATTGAAACAACATCATTTCAGATGTTTTCATTGCTAAGGAGTGAGACATCTTGCATCCTGACTATCCTTGCTTAGAGTGGCACAAGCAAAACAGCAACCAAGAAGCAACAGGTATCATCACTGAGACTATGTCCATGTTCTGTACTGCCTATATCACTGTACTTCAAGTGTAGTGGAGTTTTGAATGCTTTCGCCAGGATGACTGTGACCAGGGTGGTTGCAAAATACTGGTATTGACGATAACTGCCTTGTAATACAAATGAAATCTTGATATTGTGCTATCATGAGCATACACTGCATTTTTAGTGCGTAACATAACGATTAAAAAAAAGTTTGTTTTTTAAGATATACCTTAGGAATTGTTTGCCTTTAGTAGGACAGCTGAAGAGAGACAGGAAACATGGGGAGCAGAGAGCGGGGGAAGACATGTGACAAATGGTCGCGGACAGGAGTCGAAGCAGTGACGAGGACTTAGACCGCTAGGCTACCAGCATCCCATAACATAACCACTTGTGGTCCCAAAACTGTGGTCCCAAAACTGTGGTCCCAAAACTGTGGTCCCAAAACTGCAGTCCCAAAACTGTGGTCCCAAAACTGTGGTCCAAAAACTGCAGTCCCAAAACTGTGGTCCCAAAACTGCAGTCCCAAAACTGTGGTCCAAAAACTGCAGTCCCAAAACTGTGGTCCAAAAACTGTGTCCCAAAAACTGCAGTCCCAAAACTGTGGTCCCAAAACTGTGGTCCAAAAACTGCAATCCCAAAACCATGGTCCCAAAACTGTGTCCCAAAAACTGCAGTCCCAAAACTGTGGTCCCAAAACTGTGTCCCAAAAACTGCAGTCCCAAAACTGTGTTCCCAAAACTGTGTCCCAAAAACTGCAGTCCCAAAACTATGGTCCCAAAACTGTGTCCCAAAAACTGCAGTCCCAAAACTGTGGTCCCAAAACTGTGTCCCAAAAACTGCAGTCCCAAAACTTTGGTCCTGAAACTGCAGCTCCCAGCTCTGGAGACACTATGGTCTCTAAAGGATATCCCAAACTGTGTTTCTTACACTAGTCTATACTGCAGTATGTGGCTGCAATTAAAGCACAAATCATGTTGGAGAAGACGGACGCTCCAGACTCCAGTGGCAACAGCTATTACTACAACTACTACTATCCGTCTCACCCCTATCATCTCTCTCTCTTGCTCTTATTCTCCTCTATCCCTCTTTCCAATCCCAACTCGGTCTCAGCAGATGTGTGTCTAACATGAGTCTGGTCCTGCTGGAGGTTTCTGCCTGTTAAAGGAAGTTTGTCCTTGCCACTGTGACTTGCTAAATGCTGCAAAGTGCTCTGCTCATGGTGGATTAAGATGAGGTCAAACTGAGTCCTGCCTGTAAAATGGGACTGGATCATATCCGGTCTTGATGTTGGGTCTTTGTTAACTATATAACATAGAGTACAGTCTAGATCTGCTCTGTTTGAAAAGAGTTCTTGAGATAATGTTTGTTGTTATTGGGCACTGTATAAATAAAGATTGATTGAGAAGGTAGATGAAAGTGAGATACTATACCAGCAACTAAACCATGTTTCCTCATCAGTTTGGGAGTTTTTGGGATTTCGTAAAATAGACGTCTTTGTTTGTGTAATGTAACAATGTGTCAAGTAGAACCACTTAGGGATGGTGACCAGAATAAAACATAACTTTGAACATAATTAGAAACCGTTGATAACATGTACGTCAACTCCTTTTATAAGTGAAGTGTATGAGGTTACGTTGAGCTAGCTTCATCTTGCTTAATTTCACTGACTGTGTTGTTTTTTTCATGAATATGGCGATAAGATTTGTTTCATTAATAATTTGGCCATGATAACTCTGAAGTGAAAATGTGATATCATGACAGCCATAGGCCGTATAATAACATGGGAGAAATAGCTCCCTCAAACAGAAGCCAAACTTCCAGAGCTCTCCCTGGTGACTAGCTTCAGTAAGCCCTGCCTCCTCCATTGTAACAGGTGGGACATGGGTCAATCTAGAAAACTCAAATACAGATCCATGTTATTTTTCTCAAACATACTTTCTGTTGCAGCAGATAGTTCTAATCATGCAGATTTATGTGCAAGTGATACTGTATTATTATTTGAGGTTAAAAAGAGGGGGTGTGACATCATGATTCAGCAATACTGTGGCTCCACTAGCCAGATCCTTTTTACACTAGCCTTGGCTCCAAAATACATCATCAGTGTAATATGACAGCACCCATCAAGGCTGTATTTTGGCTTCACTTTTTACAATGTGGGGGCCTGAGGTGCGTCGTCCATCTTTATATACAGTCAATTATTTTATACATGTATTGATTACACACAGCCTCAGTTGTGACATAACATAAGAACATAGTTGAAGTTGGAGCAGGTCAGGAGTGTGTGCCTGTCAACACTACTGTGGAGTACATTGAGGTCAATGCAGGTTGTTAATTCTCTATAGTGTGAGAGGATGGTTCCATGTGTCACTGAGCTCATTCAGGTCAGATCTGGAGTTAGTGCAGTCGCTGTATTTCAGCACTTCAAAGCTTTCTCCTGTGAAATCTTCTTGGATTATAATAAGGGGGAGTCGACAGGCTCTGCACTGGTAATCTGGTCATCTCAGGTGTTACAGGTTCTTGCTCACACAGTTAAGGAGTGGGATGTCAACACTGACCAGAGGACACTAAGTCAGCATACTTATAAAGTGACCCAATTATGTGAAATCTTACAGTTTCTAAAAGTTTGCAAAAAGCTGATTGTGTTTTTATACTTCACTAAAAATGCACACTGTTCAGGAAAGTTTCACCTGACCAGGATTTTATGAAGCAGAAGTTAACAGAGATGGAATAATCCCTGTTGGTTCCATTGAGTGGTACAAGCTTGCCGAATGTATTAGCCCAGGAGTGCAGATTTACCATATATATATATATATATATATATATATATATATATATATATATATACACTCGAGAGCAGAGTCAGAAATCCCCACAGTCAGAGCTTAACCGCCGCAACAGCACACTTCTTTCATCTGCTACTTCTGAACCCACTGCAGAGGAGTGCTGCTCCTTCAACTAAAGCGTCCAGAAATTTCCCAGAGTGCATCAAATCTGGTGTCAACTTACCCAGGGTGAACTGCTGAAAGTACAACCAGTACTTCCCGGGTAAATCTGATTGTGTTTGAGTTGTAGAGACCTGAGATGTGCGAAAACTAACAAAATTGAGGGCTGTGGAAAAGCTGCTATTTGAAGAACAATGCTGCATCAGTTTTCTCAGTCAGTATTTATAGTCTACACTGTGTTTATGTAGAGTACAATGATCCAGTCAAATAGAGCAGACTGGTGCATGAAAATTAAAGCTGAAAGCTCGAACTTGATAGTCAATGTCGGGTCTCATAAAAGTGACAATTACGCCTGTCATTTTGAGATTACAATCATTAATGGATGTAAGATAATATCACAGCCTCATCAGCATTGGCGGGTATTCAACTTTTAAATCAATTATTGACTTCTGGGCACAGAGATATACTTCTGCCAAAGTGACAGATAGTATGACCCTTCATTTGTTCTTACAAGGTTCCATGTTAAAATGTTATCCGACAATTAGGGGCGTGCCATTATGTGTTAACAGCCTAAGCTCCACCCTGTTAGTCTAGCTTGAGACAGCATTTCTAATATAGCCACTGCCTCAGAAACCAATGAGTCACTTCACTGAGACTACATGAAGACAAAACTTTCAGAGCTCCCTCTGGTGACTAGCTGTAGTAAGCCCCGCCTCCTCCATTATAACAGGCGGAGCATGGGTCAATCTAGAAAATTCAAATACACATCCAATTTAATTTTTTTAAACATACTTTTTGTCACAGCAGTTAGTTATCATGCTAATATATGCACCAGTGTTCATTTTATGAAGTAATTTAGTTTTAATTAGTTAGTTGAAGTTAAAAGTAAACTCAAGACCTACCTTTTTAGTCTTGCTTCTAACTGAGTTTCATTCTTATAACAGTTTTATTTAATCTTTTATTTATCCATTTATTCATTTGTTTATTTATTCATTCATTTGTTATCTAGTTTAAATTTTAGTCACTTCTGTTCTATTTTGTTTATTTATGTACTTCTTTATTTTATTTTTTAAGTATATTATCTTATTTTCATTTAATGGTTTAATATTTTAGTCTTTTATTATCTTAGAAATGTATCTTATTTTGGTGAGTTTATTTTCCTGTGTTGAGTTTTAACATCTTACTTTGCCTCCAGTGTTTCCTCATTAAAATATCATGAGAGCGTTTCCTCAGTTCGTTCAGCAACTTCTTTTTTATTTTTTATTTATTTATTTTATTTTTATTGTTTTTATTACTATTGTTGCATATATTGTGTTTATAACCTTATGATTGTGGGGTAGGATCTTTTTCTTAATATATTCTATTTTAAGTTTTATGTTTTATGTACAGCAATTTGTGTTACAATGCCATTGTATTAAAAGCGCTTAATAAATAAAGTCTGATTGATTGACTGATTGAAAGAGTGGGTGTGACATCATGATTGACAGCTTTGTTGATACCTACTCTGTTCTGGCAAGAGAAAACGTTGCATATACTAAAACATAAGTCAATGAACTTTCCAAGCCAGATCATCTTTCTGCATGCCTTGGCTCCAAAATATTCACCAGTGTAAAATGTCAACACATATTTTGTTGGTATTTTGGCTTCACTTTTACAATGCAGGGAGACAGAGATGCGTCATTCATATTTATATACAATCAATGGTTTTTTACATTTTTGATTACACACTGATTTAGTTGAAGTAGTTTCCTTGCCAACTGAATGTGTACTAGTTGGCTGACTCTATGCCAGTTAAAAAGTTGATTTGATTCCATGAAGATCTTTGCCTGATGAGGACTGCCTGTAGGCCATCGTCCACTCATCATGGAGGCATGGTGAAAATAATTTTGGAAGTATTCGTCAATGCATCCTGCCAAAACTGAGTTTGCAAACTAAAGCTTATCCTAAATATAGACGATTTATTCCTTGAATCAGCATCAAAAAGTATTCATCTTCATCCATACAAGTAGTTACAATACCCACCTAAGACATCCAGAGAGCTCTGGTGGTTGGAGATGATGACGTAGGGTCCCTCCGTCTGCAGATGTTCCCAGCCGCTCACTTGGAACCGAAGACCAAGTAAATACTTCACATGACGGACCAGAGAGCGGATAATCCTGAGGGGGGAAAGGGATAAGAACAGGGTTAGTTAAGATTTCCCTTCAGAGCGATGTAGGCAGCGTATTATAAACCACAATGTGAGACAGTCTGAGGGGACAATGGGAGCTAAAAAGGTTGTTATATAGTAGAGTAATGCAATGTAAGAATGTCAGCTCAGATGTTAAAGATGTGACCCAAATAAAACAACATAACTTCGCCTCTCTTCAAAATAAAAGACATCTGTTAGATGATGTACTACATCCCTATTAGAGATGTTTGTTTCTTGGTTGGCTAAATAATCGCCTGAAGTTAAATACAACGCTCCAATAAGCTTTGACAAAGATTGTCCTACCATCTGTCTGCCTCAGAGAAAAAGAAACGCAACAACAACGTAATTATGAAAATGTACCCTGTAATTCTTACTCAATACTCTGCTTCTTCTGGAGGTTTATTTTTAAAACGTAGAAAGACATTCCTCAGCAGGAGAGGAACAGTCCACATACACTTACATACAAATCGTGCACTTTTCTAAACATCATGATCACAGTTCAGTTTCAAAACATTCATTGTTTGAAAGGTAGAACTGAAATATATCACCAAGGTAAAGACTTCTTTGTTATCCAGCTTCCTTTCAAAACACCCGGCTATGTTTAATACTTGATTCTGATTGGTCAAAAGCCAATTACAACAGTAATTAATTCGGAGTAGCAAGATCAATGCCAGGAACAACCAGATCACACATATCATATCAAATCAATCCATAAAGTGAAGTCTGGCACTAAAAAGATAAGGAGTCCACTTCTTCCTGTTGACAATGTGGCAAAAAAAAGAAGCTAGTTTTAGATAGCATTGCTAAAACAACATGGAGGATGTTTTTTAATATTTCTCTCGATTTATTCGGAGAGTACAAACTTTGAATTTGTGGTTAATTCTAAAAAAGAAGAAGAAACCAGCCCAGAAACAAGTGACTGGGGATGTTAAAAAGGAGCCGAGTGAAAGAGACGTCTACTAAATTGAAGAAAACGGACACAAAGCAAACACAAACCAGGACAGAGTATGAGCTTTCGCAGTGTTATAGGACTGTTCGAGATAGAAAAGTTACCAGAAAGAGGACCTTAAACAAGTGCTGCTGTTATTTTCTATATCCCCCCCAAAAAAATGCCAACGTAAAAATGCTAATGTTGAGAATTTGCAGTGAATGTAAATGTTAAATTTGATGTTAATTTGACCCACAAGTGTGCTAATATGAATTCTAATACCATGGAACTGCTTCCGTTGTTACAGAATGCTCTTACACACAGTATGAAAAAAGTCAAAATATTAATAGAAAGAAGGAATAAAGTAAGATATAAATACGAAAAAAATAATATGAATTGGATTAAAAATAAGTATACAGACATGCAGAGGGGTCTATTTTTTTTAAGCTGCCCAAATAAATAGTTTTAAACCAATAAAATCATTTTTAAATCAATAATATGACACATTATCCATTTGTTCATTTTTTTGTCTGAAAGGTCAGGAAATGTTGAAAATGTAGCTTGTTATTGCATTATTATTTCAACACTAATATCTCCTGGCAATTGTTTGTCTGTCCAGGGTTCATCCTCTGTTGAGACACTGAAGATAACAGTTTGGCCTGAACTCTGTTATGACATACCCTCACTGACCCTGCCCCGACTTGGAAAATATCCATAAGATCGTTAACAACCAGCTTCAGGATGAGACTTGTGTCACAATCTGATTAAGCAAGCTTGCATGCTTTTTACTGATCTCCTCTCTCATGTCCTTTTTCAGCACTCACTGAATGAGTGACATTTCACTGTGGCCCCTGTAACACTCATACAATTTCTCACCCTAATCATAATATGAAACACAGAAGCTGATCTAAAGTCGATCTAAATTCTGTTGTTGATGAGAGAGGCCGGAGAGAGAGCCTTGA